>NC_060210.1:23402500-23717500 GCF_021130785.1 Homalodisca vitripennis
AATAAATACTGCACGAACCATGCAAGTACCAGGTGCACCTAACAATTCGCCTAAGTACTATAGTGTGTCCGAGAATAAATACTGCACGAACCATGCAAGTACCAGGTGCACCTAACAATTCGCCTAAGTACTACAGTGTATCTCCAGGATAAATACTTCACGAAGAAAGCAAGTACCAGGTGCACATGTCAATTCGCTTAAGTACTGTAGTGTAACTCCAGGATAAATACTTCACGAAGAAAGCAAGTACCAGGTGCACATGTCAATTCGCCTAAGTACTGTAGTGTATCTCCAGGATAAATACTTCACGAAGAAAGCAAGTACCAGGTGCATATGTCTATTCGCCTAAGTACTGTAGTGTATCTCCAGGATAAATACTTCACGAAGAAAGCAAGTACCAGGTGCACATGTCTATTCGCCTAAGTATTGTAGTGTATCTCCAGGATAAATACTTCACGAAGAAAGCAAGTACCAGGTGCACATGTCAATTCGCCTAAGTACTGTAGTGTATCTCCAGGATAAATACTTCACGAAGAAAGCAAGTACCAGGTGCACATGTCCATTCGCCTAAGTACTGTAGTGTATCTCCAGGATAAATACTTTACGAAGAAAGCAAGTACCAGGTGCACATGTCTATTCGCCTAAGTACTATAGTGTATCTCGAGGTAAAATACTTCATGAAGCAAGCAAATACCAGGTGTACATGTCAATTCGCATAAGTACTGTAGTGTATCTCCAGGATAAATACTTCACGAAGAAAGCAAGTACCAATTGCACATGTCAATTCGCCTAAAGTACTATCTCGAGGTAAAATACTTCACGAAGCAAGCAAGTACCACGTGCACATGTCAATTCGCCTAAGTACTGTAGTGTATCTCCAGGATAAATACTTCACGAAGAAAGCAAGTACCAGGTGCACATGTCAATTCGCCTAAGTACTGTAGTGTATCTCCAGGATAAATACTTCACGAAGAAAGCAAGTACCAGGTGCACATGTCCATTCGCCTAAGTACTGTAGTGTATCTCCAGGATAAATACTTCACGAAAGAAAGCAAGTACCAGGTGCACATGTCTATTCGCCTAAGTACTGTAGCGTATCTCCAGGATAAATACTTCACGAAGAAAGCAAGTACCCAGGTGCACATGTCCATTCGCCTAAGTACTATAGTGTATCTCGAGGTAAAATACTTCATGAAGCAAGCAAATACCAGGTGTACATGTCAATTCGCCTAAGTACTGTAGTGTATCTCCAGGATAAATACTTCACGAAGAAAGCAAGTACCAATTGCACATGTCAATTCGCCTAAGTACTATCTCGAGGTAAAATACTTCACGAAGCAAGCAAGTACCACGTGCACATGTCAATTCGCCTAAGTACTGTAGTGTATCTCCAGGATAAATACGTCACGAAGAAAGCAAGTACCAGGTGCACATGTCAATTCGCCTAAGTACTGTAGTGTATCTCCAGGATAAATACTTCACGAAGAAAAGCAAGTACCAGGTGCACATGTCCATTCGCCTAAGTACTGTAGTGTATCTCCAGGATAAATACTTCACGAAGAAAAGCAAGTAACCAGGTGCACATGTCTATTCGCCTAAGTACTGTAGTGTATCTCCAGGATAAATACTGCACGAACCATGCAAGTACCAGGTGCACCTAACAATTCGCCTAAGTACTATAGTGTGTCCGAGAAATAAATACTGCACGAACCATGCAAGTACCAGGTGCAACTAACAATTCGCCTAAGTACTATAGTGTGTCCGAGAATAAATACTGCACGAACCATGCAAGTACCAGGTGCACCTTACAATTCGCCTAAGTACTACAGTGTATCTCCAGGATAAATACTTCACGTAGAAAGCAAGTACCAGGTGCACATGTCAATTCGCCTAAGTACTGTAGTGTATATCCAGGATAAATACTTCACGAAGAAAGCAAGTACCAGGTGCATATGTCCTATTCGCCTAAGTACTGTAGTGTATCTCCAGGATAAATACTTCACGAAGAAAGCAAGTACCAGGTGCACATGTCTATTCGCCTAAGTATTGTAGTGTATCTCCAGGATAAATACTTCACGAAGATAAGCAAGTACCAGGTGCACATGTCCATTCGCCTAAGTACTGTAGTGTATCTCCAGGATAAATACTTCACGAAGAAAGCAAGTACCAGGTGCACATGTCCATTCGCCTAAGTACTGTAGTGTATCCTCCAGGATAAAATACTTCACGAAGAAAGCAAGTACCAGGTGCACATGTCTATTCGCCTAAGTACTATAGTGTATCTCGAGGTAAAATACTTCATGAAGCAAGCAAATACCAGGTGTACATGTCAATTCGCCTAAGTACTGTAGTGTATCTCCAGGATAAATACTTCACGAAGAAAGCAAGTACCAATTGCACATGTCAATTCGCCTAAGTACTATCTCGAGGTAAAATACTTCACGAAGCAAGCAAGTACCACGTGCACATGTCAATTCGCCTAAGTACTGTAGTGTATCTCCAGGATAAATACTTCACGAAGAAAGCAAGTACCAGGTGCACATGTCAATTCGCCCTAAGTACTGTAGTGTATCTCCAGGATAAAAATACTTCACGAAGAAAAGCAAGTACCAGGTGCACATGTCTATTCGCCTAAGTACTGTAGCGTATCTCCAGGATAAATACTTCACGAAGAAAGCAAGTACCAGGTGCACATGTCTATTCGCCTAAGTATTGTAGTGTATCTCCAGGATAAATACTTCACGTAGAAAGCAAGTACCAGGTGCACATGTCAATTCGCCTAAGTACTGTAGTGTATCTCCAGGATAAAATACTTCACGAAGGAAAGCAAGTACCAGGTGCACATGTCCATTCGCCTAAGTACTGTAGTGTATCTCCAGGATAAATACTTCACGAAGAAAGCAAGTACCAGGTGCACATGTCTATTCGCCTAAGTACTATAGTGTATCTCGAGGTAAAATACTTCATGAAGCAAGCAAATACCAGGTGTACATGTCAATTCGCCTAAGTACTGTAGTGTATCTCCAGGATAAATACTTCACGAAGAAAGCAAGTACCAATTGCACATGTCCAATTCGCCTAAGTACTATCTCGAGGTAAAATACTTCACGAAGCAAGCAAGTACCACGTGCACATGTCAATTCGCCTAAGTACTGTAGTGTATCTCCAGGATAAATACTTCACGAAGAAAGCAAGTACCCAGGTGCACAATGTCAATTCGCCTAAGTACTGTAGTGTATCTCCAGGATAAATACTTCACGAAGAAAGCAAGTACCAGGGTGCACATGTCTATTCGCCTAAGTACTGTAGCGTATCTCCAGGATAAATACTTCACGAAGAAAGCAAGTACCAGGTGCACATGTCAATTCGCCTACGTACTGTAGTGTATCTCCAGGATAAATACTTCACGAAGAAAGCAAGTACCAGGTGGCACATGTCTATTCGCCTAAGTACTGTAGTGTATCTCCAGGATAAATACTGCACGAACCATGCAAGTACCAGGTGCACCTAACAATTCGCCTAAGTACTATAGTGTGTCCGAGAATAAATACTGCACGAACCATGCAAGTACCAGGTGCACCTAACAATTCGCCTAAGTACTATAGTGTGTCCGAGAATAAATTACTGCACGAACCATTGCAAGTACCAGGTGCACCTAACAATTCGCCTAAGTACTACAGTGTATCTCCAGGATAAATAATTCACGAAGAAAGCAAGTACCAGGTGCACATGTCAATTCGCTTAAGTACTGTAGTGTAACTCCAGGATAAATACTTCACGAAGAAAGCAAGTACCAGGTGCACATGTCAATTCGCTTAAGTACTGTAGTGTATCTCCAGGATAAATTACTGCACGAACCATGCAAGTACCAGGTGCACCTAACAATTCGCCTAAGTACTATAGTGTGCCCGAGAATAAATAACTGCACGAACCATGCAAGTACCAGGTGCACCTAACAATTCGCCTAAGTACTATAAGTGTGTCCGAGAATAAATACTGCACGAACCATGGAAGTACCAGGTGCACCTAACAATTCGCCTAAGTACTACAGTGTATCTCCAGGATAAATACTTCACGAAGAAAGCAAGTACCAGGTGCACATGTCAATTCGCTTAAGTACTGTAGTGTAACTCCAGGATAAATACTTCACGAAGAAAGCAAGTACCAGGTGCACATGTCAATTCGCCTAAGTACTGTAGTGTATATCCAGGATAAATACTTCACGAAGAAAGCAAGTACCAGGTGCACAATGTCTATTCGCCTAAGTATTGTAGTGTATCTCCAGGATAAATACTTCACGAAGAAAGCAAGTACCAGGTGCACATGTCAATTCGCCTAAGTACTGTAGTGTATCTCCAGGATAAATACTTCACGAAGAAAGCAAGTACCAGGTGCACATGTCCATTCGCCTAAGTACTGTAGTGTATCTCCAGGATAAATACTTCACGAAGAAAGCAAGTACCAGGTGCACATGTCTATTCGCCTAAGTACTATAGTGTATCTCGAGGTAAAATACTTCATGAAGCAAGCAAATACCAGGTGTACATGTCAATTCGCCTAAGTACTGTAGTGTATCTCCAGGATAAATACTTCACGAAGAAAGCAAGTACCAATTGCACATGTCAATTCGCCTAAGTACTATCTCGAGGTAAAATACTTCACGAAGCAAGCAAGTACCACGTGCACATGTCAATTCGCCTAAGTACTGTAGTGTATCTCCAGGATAAATACTTCACGAAGAAAGCAAGTACCAGGTGCACCTAACAATTCGCCTAAGTACTGTAGTGTATCTCCAGGATAAATACTTCACGAAGAAAGCAAGTACCAGGTGCACATGTCTATTCGCCTAAGTACTGTAGTGTATCTCCAGGATAAATACTTCACGAAGAAAGCAAGTACCAGGTGCACATGTCTATTCGCCTAAGTACTATAGTGTATCTCGAGGTAAAATACTTAATGAAGCAAGCAAGTACCAGGTGCACATGTCTATTCGCCTATGTACTGTAGTGTATCTCCAGGATAAATACTTCACGAAGAAAGCAAGTACCAAGTGCACATGTCAATTCGCCTAAGTACTGTAGCGTATCTCCAGGATAAATACTTCACGAAGAAAGCAAGTACCAGGTGCACATGTCAATTCGCCTACGTACTGTAGTGTATCTCCAGGATAAATACTTCACGAAGAAAGCAAGTACCAGGTGCACATGTCTATTCGCCTAAGTACTGTAGTGTATCTCCAGGATAAATACTTCACGAAGAAAGCAAGTACCAGGTGCACATGTCTATTCGCCTAAGTACTGTAGTGTATCTCCAGGATAAATACTGCACGAAGCAAACAAGTACCAGGTGCACCTAACAATTTGTCTAAGTATTATAGTGTATCCCGAGCATAAATACTGCACGAAGCAAACAAGTACCAGATGCACCTAACAATTTGTCTAAGTACTATAGTGTATCTCGAGGATAAATACTGCACGAAGCAAGCAAGTACCAGGTGCACCTAACAATTCGCCAAGAGGCTCTCGGTCAACCACTTTATTATTTCCCAAGGAACCAATTCTCGGCCTTTTACTCTTATTAAATGAGCACACAAGGGACCGGCTCCGTCCTCAGAGTCGCGGCGTTATTTGCTAAGAGCCTCCATTCCCGCTTAGAGTTGTCTTGCAGGTTTCTGGCATACTCTTTGTTTTAGCGCCGTCCTTACGTTTTCTACAGTGATGTTCATCACCTTTCCCACATCTTGGGTTTACACTATAGTTTTCTATATATTTAATGAACAATATTTATTTCTTCCGAAACTTCAGTTTCCTCTGGCAATATTAAAATAAATTGTTAATCAAAGTTATATCATATTTTACCTACCGCTTTGTGAATGATACGTTTACACTTTCCTGTATGAAGTATGATTATTTTAAACAATTTTGAGTGGAAATCTATATAAATCTATAAATCTATATATATATATATATATATATATATATATATATATATATATATATATATAATAACTAGACATTAATTTATTAAATGTGAAGTTTTCTATATCATCAATACTTTGCAAGCGTAGGCTGAAACTTCAGGGAGTCAACTTTGTACACTACACTGGCTTAACTTTTAATAGAGTAAGTATAAAAGTTAATAAACGTTCAAACTTTTAATAATTACTTTTTAAACTTTGTATCGGGAGATGGTGCAGTGTTGGTTCAGCAAACATATTTCATGGATAAACTGTTATATTATGCAGCCGTATCGGGCTCTTCCTGTGGTTAGTACTAGTTGTATAAGTAAATACGATCTATGGTCCAGTCAATATTATTTCCCGTCTCACCCACAGAGCACGGCGTCGCTGTCAAATCGCCGCGTATAACGTCTGCAAGTCCTGTGACATGTTCCCACCATGCCAAGATAGGCAGTTATTGTTGGCAACACCATGTCTTTACTTCACAAATATTAGTCCTAGTCTCACCCACAGAGCACAACGTCACTGGAAAATCGCCGCGTATAACGTCTGCAAGTCCTGTGACATGTTCCCACCATGCCAAGATAGGCAGTTATTGTTGGCAACACCATGTCTTTACTTCACAAATATTAGTCCTAGTCTCACCCACAGAGCACAACGTCACTGGCAAATCGCCGCGTATAACGTCTGCAAGTCCTGTGACATGTTCCCACCATGCCAAGATGGGCAGTTATTGTTGGCAACACCATGTCTTTACTTCACAAATATTAGTCCTAGTCTCACCCACAGAGCACAACGTCGCTGCCAAATCGCCGCGTATAACGTCTGCAAGTCCTGTGACATGTTCCCACCATGCCAAGATGGGCAGTTATTGTTGGCAACACCATGTCTTTACTTCACAAATATTAGTCCCAGTCTCACCCACAGAGCACAGCGTCGCTGTCAAATCGCCGCTTATAACGTCTGCAAGTCCTGTGACATGTTCCCACCATGCCAAGATAGGCAGTTATTGTTGGCAACACCATGTCTTTACTTCACAAATATTAGTCCCAGTCTCACCCACAGAGCACAGCGTCGCTGTCAAATCGCCGCGTATAACGTCTGCAAGTCCTGTGACATGTTCCCACCATGCCAAGATAGGCAGTTATATTGTTGGCAGCACCACGTCTTAACTCCGCTCAACGAGGTTCACAAAATATCAGACTCTTAATGTCCATATATTCTTGATACTTCTGCAGTGTATTTCATTGGTATTCTAATAACAATGTTGTTGTTGTTTGCATAGTTTTAAAAATTCACCTTCATCATACCAATTACAAATTTATCAAACATTTACTTAATGCAGCACAGATAGAAAACATACTGATAACGCTACAAGTAACGCTATAAGTAAGCGTATGCAGAAGGAATTTCGGGTAGTTTTGTAACCTGGCCAAAATAAAAATAGCATAAGACAATAAGTGAAATTTTTTACTATGTGTCTTTAATTTAAGAATGGCATGTTTTCAAATTATTTTTTACGTATGGAAATTACATTTATAATGGAATATAATTTATGACTTTTTATACTTTTAAAATTAAACTAAAAAAACATAAATACTTTTACTAAGATCAAGGAACAATAATGTAAAAAATCGTTTAAATTTGACAAAACTACTCAAAGTCAATACCACACAATGGTTTAAAGCAGTTGCTGATTTTGTGGAACACAAGTATTAGGCAGTTAATTCAATATTAATACATTGTAAACATTACTCCCTTATCGCAATCCTTCTAAATGCAATGTTTCATAAGCAACGAAATAAATTAAACATTTGGTAGTTGAATGTTGATAGGTACCCTGCTTCGACAAGAATGAATGTACAATACATATTATACTATGAGGTTCATATATTTATGAGGTTGTAACAACCTCTTTGAATGTATGAATCATAAGTGCAGGTATTTAATCTGCCTTGTCAGCGTTGCAATATTATGAGATAATTTAATTTAATTTATAAGACCATGTCTTAAAAACAGTATATTCTTCTAAACTTGTTCTTTGGCGCTATTCCATGTCCCAAAAGACTCCACCTTTATCTGGAACACTAACGTAGACTAGGAAGCTGTTTACAACAACTCTGAGGGAACATGTGGTGACTTTAAGAAGCACAATCTCAGCACTGAATCCTTCCTCATTGCTCATTCAACATTGCCTCCAACAATGACGTTACTCAGATCCTCACTGTTGACAACGATAGGTTTCCTAGCATCTGTGAGGTAATGATAGTCATGCGAAGAAATTTACATTTCGGCATCCTACTCCGTATCGTTGTCGTGATTCAAATTACTCCTAAATGATTTTTGATCCTGATGCAGACTGGAATATTCTCACAGCAACTTTGATTATAACCATTGGAGAATCTCTTACCTCCGCACTTAATCCTGGCTTATCACTCCTCGACGGGTTTTTTCTATTACCTCCAATAGGGGCGTCACTTGGGTCATTACCATGAACTACATCTCGGCAATTCGTTCCGTCTGGATGCTCGATTTCATGTTTGAAAGCACTCCTAAGGACCGTTTTCTAGAACCCTAATGTAGAGTAGGAAACTTCCCACAGTAACCGTGAGGTAACTTATAGTGATTTTGAAAAATTTCGAATTCCGCAATCAACCCTGTCCCATTACTTCAAGGTGGCTTTCATATATGGACTCCAATAGGGAGTTCGTTCGGAAGCTAAACACGAAAAGTGATGTTTCTTGGCATATCTGAGGCAAATCGAAGTAATTGTAAGAAAACCTGATCTCAGCAAATTGCTTTGTCTGGCTTCTCCATATGGTTTTATAGGTAAAAGTTCCAAAATGAGATCCTGGTCCGATACTTTTCTAATCCATATAAATTTTAATTGGACGCCTATGGGGCAGCCCTCTTTTGTTTAAAAATATACTCATCCAAATCGGTTTAGTGGTTTCGGAAAACATATCTGTGGAAATATTTGACTAAAAAGTAACACAAATAGATAACCTCCTCCTTCTTTAAGTTTGTTAAAAATTGCATGTTGTTCAATAAAATTTGCCTCAGGAATTTCTTTATAAATAAAAATTGAAATTTCTTTATCAAGTAAGACTACCGTTACTTAAGAACTTGATTCAAACTCACTAAAATATAACTAATCTGGGAAAGGAAATTCAAATGTGCTTTATAACACATCACAGATTGTATTTGATTTCATTAGCCTCAAGCAAAAGTGCTTATTTTATATTTGTGGAATTTTTAGAGGGTTGGCCATTAAAAGCACAGTTAAATTGTTTTCCTTAGATGATGTTCTCGGAGTAATCGTTATTTCACACAAATACGCTGCAGACATGATTGTGTGGAACTAATAAAAACTTACGTATCATGGTTCATCGGTTAGTAGGCTTCAACGACCTTCGTCGTTCTTTTTCCCTAGCTTGTCGGTCGTTAAGGCGATTGGTATCTGTCGCTATACAAGAGCTGTATCCATGAATATAAACTCGCATGTAGTTTATACAAGTATTATATTGATTATCTCACCTTGGCAAACGCCCAGTTCCTGGTCTAGGGGGTGGTTGGCGGTGGCTGGCGAGGAGGCCGAGCCTACAACTCACATCTAGTTTACTCAAGTATACATTGATTACCTCGCCTTGGCAAACGCCCAGTTCCTGATCTAGGGAGGGTTGGCGGTGGCTGGCAAGGAGGCCGAGCCTACAACTCACATCTAGTTTACTCAAGTATACATTAATTATCTCGCCTTGGCAAACGCCCAGTTCCTGGTCTAGGGAGTGGTTGGCGGTAGCTGGCGAGGAGGCCGAGCCTACAACTCACATGTAGTGTATTAAAGTATACATTGATTATCTCGCCTTGACAAACGCCCAGTTCCTGGTCTAGGGAGTGGTTGGCGGTGGCTTCCGAGGAGGACGAGCCTACAACTCACATGTAGTTTACTCAAGTATACATTGATTACCTCGCCTTGGCAAACGCCCAGTTCCTGGTCTATGGAGGGTTGGCGGTGGCTGGCAAGGAGGCCGAGCCTACAACTCACATCTAGTTTACTCAAGTATACATTGATTATCTCGCCTTGGCAAACGCCCAGTTCCTGGTCTAGGGAGGGGTGGCGGTGGTTGCTGTGGACGGCAATGCTACAAGTCAGTATTGCTATAAGTGAGATATTGCCTAACTTTATTTTTTCTTGTATTAACTCTTCATAACCGCTGCACCTTTATACAGTGTTTTGATGATAGTTCGTTTTACGGAATGAGATTCTCTAAACTATCCGTTCAAGAATTAACATTTCCTGAATTTTAGTTTAAATATTATTAAACTATCTTCATTAAGGCGCAGACGGTTAGGCTTATGACGATTTCCTCCGATATTATTAGGGCCGTGACTTGGATCTGGAGGCATCTACGTATATAACAAGTTTTTACTTTGTTGGACTTCTATGAAGAGTTATTACATACTAACGGACCAATCACGATGTGAACAAGTCCCTGGCGGTTCCTTAATAGTATGAATGACCCTAATATTGGTTTATTCGGAGAGTAAATACTTTAAATTATCTGTAGTATAAAGTAAGTGAAGTACACGTTTTAACCCTCAAATTGAATATTTTTACAGGTTGGCTTTGGTAAATGCACTAGCGACAGGTTCAGCATAATTATTCAAGTAAATTCGGTACGGTATATATCAACAGTGAAGGGTGTACGGTACGGTATATATACCACGGGTATATGTGAAGTTGAATTTGTTTTGTTTTTTTGTGTAAATGGTGAGGTCCAGAATTTTGAATTATTAATTTTCTACTAAGCCGGCTGTACATTGTAATGCAATTTGGTTACGGATTTCGATATTCGAATTTCTTCAGAAGTTTTATATCGTAACCAAAATATTATAACTTCACAATTTGATATTGTTTAAAAATGTAATAACATATTCGCCAAAGATTCGTTAAATATATGTTTGTTTAAGGAAAAAATAGTCTTCTAGGAATCTTTAAATAAAGATTTTGGATTGTTATGGTCAAAATTTAATTTATGCCACTAAAATTATACACGTAAAAGTATAAAATACTTCAAATGTTTTACATGGAAGCTTTACAAAGGTAATAGAGTAGTGTGTGTGAAAAGTAAAAATAAAAGAAATCGTAGCATCTTGAACGTTTGTTTCAAAGAAAGAAATGGATCCGCTTGTGTGCAGGACATCAGTATGGAACGAAGCGAGATTGTGACTTGATACAAACGAAACCGTAATCACCTACAAGCTTGGCAGATCACATCCAGTTTGGCGTGTTATTTGACACCTGACACGAACTTCGATACGTGGAAAGAGTTCACCAGGTGTGAAATTAGAGATCTGTCAACCCCTTATTGAGAGTCCCAACCCATGTTGAATATTAACAGACACTGTCTGCAACGTGGCGCTTGCAACAGCTCAGACACTGCCCATTGGTAGTGTGGCTAGTGGTGTGAAGTTCATCAAACTCTCTCTCTGGTGTACAAGACTTAAGCAAAGGTGTAGATCCAAATGTAGAGTAAATATCCCTAGTTCGGTTTGTATTTGTAATGACTCCTACAGTGAAGCAGGCCGCATCGATGTGTACCTGGTGAAATCGCATGCTGGGGAAGCGTAGCGTACCGTGATTGCGGGACACTTGTTAACGTAACGGTTTGTAGTTGTAACGACTCCTACAGTGAAGCAGGCCGCATCGATGTGTACCTGGTGAGATCGCATGCTGGGGAAGCGTAGCGTACCGTGATTGCGGGACACTTGTTAACGTAACGGTTTGTAGTTGTAACGACTCCTACAGTGAAGCAGGTCGCATCGATGTGTACCTGGTGAGATCGCATGCTGGGGAAGCGTAGCGTACCGTGATTGCGGGACACTTGTTAACGTAACGGTTTGTAGTTGTAACGACTCCTACAGTGAAGCAGGCCGCATCGATGTGTACCTGGTGAGATCGCATGCTGGGGAAAGCGTAGCGTACCGTGATTGCGGGACACTTGTTAACAGAGCGGTGTGGAGCTGTAACGACTCCTGCAGTGAAGCAGGCCGCATCGATGTGTACCTGGTGAGATCGCATGCTGGGGAAGCGTACCGTACCGTGATTGCGGGACACTTGTTAACAGAGCGGTGTGGAGCTGTAACGACTCCTGCAGTGAAGCAGGCCGCATCGATGTGTACCTGGTGAAATCGCATGCTGGGAAAGCGTACCGTACCGTGATTGCGGGACACTTGTTAACGTAACGGTTTGTAGTTGTAACGACTCCTACAGTGAAGCAGGCCGCATCGATGTGTACCTGGTGAAGATCGCATGCTGGGGAAGCGTACCGTACCGTGATTGCGGGACACTTGTTAACGTAACGGTTTGTAGTTGTAACGACTCCTACAGTGAAGCAGGCCGCATCGATGTGTACCTGGTGAGATCGCATGCTGGGGAAGCGTAGCGTACCGTGATTGCGGGACACTTGTTAACGTAACGGTTTGTAGTTGTAACGACTCCTACAGTGAAGCAGGCCGCATCGATGTGTACCTGGTGAGATCGCATGCTGGGGAAGCGTACCGTACCGTGATTGCGGGACACTTGTTAACAGAGCGGTGTGGAGCTGTAACGACTCCTGCAGTGAAGCAGGCCGCATCGATGTGTACCTGGTGAGATCGCATGCTGGGAAAGCGTACCGTACCGTGATTGCGGGACACTTGTTAACAGAGCGGTGTGGAGCTGTAACGACTCCTGCAGTGAAGCAGGCCGCATCGATGTGTACCTGGTGAGATCGCATGCTGGGGAAGCGTACCGTACCGTGATTGCGGGACACTTGTTAACGTAACGGTTTGTAGTTGTAACGACTCCTACAGTGAAGCAGGCCGCATCGATGTGTACCTGGTGAGATCGCATGCTGGGGAAGCGTAGCGTACCGTGATTGCGGGACACTTGTTAACAGAGCGGTGTGGAGCTGTAACGACTCCTGCAGTGAAGCAGGCCGCATCGATGTGTACCTGGTGAGATCGCATGCTGGGGAAGCGTAGCGTACCGTGATTGCGGGACACTTGTTAACAGAGCGGTGTGGAGCTGTAACGACTCCTGCAGTGAAGCAGGCCGCATCGATGTGTACCTGGTGAGATCGCATGCTGGGGAAGCGTAGCGTACCGTGATTGCGGGACACTTGTTAACAGAGCGGTGTGGAGCTGTAACGACTCCTGCAGTGAAGCAGGCCGCATCGATGTGTACCTGGTGAGATCGCATGCTGGGGAAGCGTAGCGTACCGTGATTGCGGGACACTTGTTAACAGAGCGGTGTGGAGCTGTAACGACTCCTGCAGTGAAGCAGGCCGCATCGATGTGTACCTGGTGAGATCGCATGCTGGGGAAGCGTAGCGTACCGTGATTGCGGGACACTTGTTAACAGAGCGGTGTGGAGCTGTAACGACTCCTGCAGTGAAGCAGGCCGCATCGATGTGTACCTGGTGAGATCGCATGCTGGGGAAGCGTAGCGTACCGTGATTGCGGGACACTTGTTAACAGAGCGGTGTGGAGCTGTAACGACTCCTGCAGTGAAGCAGGCCGCATCGATGTGTACCTGGTGAGATCGCATGCTGGGGAAGCGTACCGTACCGTGATTGCGGGACACTTGTTAACAGAGCGGTGTGGAGCTGTAACGACTCCTGCAGTGAAGCAGGCCGCATCGATGTGTACCTGGTGAGATCGCATGCTGGGGAAGCGTACCGTACCGTGATTGCGGGACACTTGTTAACAGAGCGGTGTGGAGCTGTAACGACTCCTGCAGTGAAGCAGGCCGCATCGATGTGTACCTGGTGAGATCGCATGCTGGGGAAGCGTACCGTACCGTGATTGCGGGACACTTGTTAACAGAGCGGTGTGGAGCTGTAACGACTCCTGCAGTGAAGCAGGCCGCATCGATGTGTACCTGGTGAGATCGCATGCTGGGGAAGCGTACCGTACCGTGATTGCGGGACACTTGTTAACAGAGCGGTTTGTAGTTGTAACGACTCCTACAGTGAAGCAGGCCGCATCGATGTGTACCTGGTGAGATCGCATGCTGGGGAAGCGTACCGTACCGTGATTGCGGGACACTTGTTAACGTAACGGTTTGTGGAGCTGTAACGACTCCTGCAGTGAAGCAGGCCGCATCGATGTGTACCTGGTGAGATCGCATGCTGGGGAAGCGTACCGTACCGTGATTGCGGGACACTTGTTAACAGAGCGGTTTGTGGAGCTGTAACGACTCCTACAGTGAAGCAGGCCGCATCGATGTGTACCTGGTGAGATCGCATGCTGGGGAAAGCGTACCGTACCGTGATTGCGGGACACTTGTTAACAGAGCGGTGTGGAGCTGTAACGACTCCTGCAGTGAAGCAGGCCGCATCGATGTGTACCTGGTGAGATCGCATGCTGGGGAAGCGTACCGTACCGTGATTGCGGGACACTTGTTAACAGAGCGGTGTGGAGCTGTAACGACTCCTGCAGTGAAGCAGGCCGCATCGATGTGTACCTGGTGAGATCGCATGCTGGGGAAGCGTACCGTACCGTGATTGCGGGACACTTGTTAACAGAGCGGTGTGGAGCTGTAACGACTCCTGCAGTGAAGCAGGCCGCATCGATGTGTACCTGGTGAGATCGCATGCTGGGGAAGCGTACCGTACCGTGATTGCGGGACACTTGTTAACAGAGCGCTGTAACGACTCCTGCAGTCCGCATCGATGTGTACCTGGTGAGATCGCATGCTGGGGAAGCGTACCGTACCGTGATTGCGCGGGACACTTGTTAACAGAGCGGTGTGGAGCTGTAACGACTCCTGCAGTGAAGCAGGCCGCATCGATGTGTACCTGGTGAGATCGCATGCTGGGGAAGCGTACCGTACCGTGATTGCGGGACACTTGTTAACAGAGCGGTGTGGAGCTGTAACGACTCCTGCAGTGAAGCAGGCCGCATCGATGTGTACCTGGTGAGATCGCATGCTGGGGAAGCGTACCGTACCGTGATTGCGGGACACTTGTTAACGTAACGGTTTGTAGTTGTAACGACTCCTGCAGTGAAGCAGGCCGCATCGATGTGTACCTGGTGAGATCGCATGCTGGGGAAGCGTACCGTACCGTGATTGCGGGACACTTGTTAACGTAACGGTTTGTAGTTGTAACGACTCCTACAGTGAAGCAGGCCGCATCGATGTGTACCTGGTGAGATCGCATGCTGGGGAAGCGTACCGTACCGTGATTGCGGGACACTTGTTAACAGAGCGGTGTGGAGCTGTAACGACTCCTGCAGTGAAGCAGGCCGCATCGATGTGTACCTGGTGAGATCGCATGCTGGGGAAGCGTACCGTACCGTGATTGCGGGACACTTGTTAACAGAGCGGTGTGGAGCTGTAACGACTCCTGCAGTGAAGCAGGCCGCATCGATGTGTACCTGGTGAGATCGCATGCTGGGGAAGCGTACCGTACCGTGATTGCGGGACACTTGTTAACAGAGCGGTGTGGAGCTGTAACGACTCCTGCAGTGAAGCAGGCCGCATCGATGTGTACCTGGTGAGATCGCATGCTGGGGAAGCGTAGCGTACCGTGATTGCGGGACACTTGTTAACGAAACGGACTGGAAATTAAGTTGCGCTCAATCATTCCGAATGAAAAGTCTGCTTAAGCGGAGTAAATCACGGAGAGAGTCTCGTCGTCGCTTTACTGTTTTCTTTTATTCATCGTAATGTCTCAGTCTCGCTATCAATTGGGATTTATAGTATTAGTTTGGAACATTGTTTTGTTTTAAAGGACTCTTTTAACTCGTGTGGTTTAATTGTAATTACATTCCGTTGAAGTTTTCTATTCATTTAGATTAAATTCAGGTTAGTTTTGTCTATATAATTCATAAACAATCAGATTATTGTAATTTTCGCACTTAAACATCCAAGTTTGTATTAATTTTTGTTATTATAATTGTTTTTGTGTTTGTTTTTACTAACGACCATCTTCGTACTTTCATCTATGTATGCAGTATAGAAAAAGATATTGAGATAGTTTATAACATTGGAATTATTTTATAAGGCCCTTCTTGCCCTCTTCCAAGTTAAAAATCACATTGAGTTCTACGAACATATTTCTCTATTCATATGTCAGTTGTAACAAAATTTGGCATGCAAGGAACAATGAATTATCTAAAATATTTTAGTTTTTTTTTATGTTATAGATTTGCTTTTCTAAACCCAATTTTAGTTTAAAAACGAATGTTATAAAAATCATTCTGTATTTACTGATTTTTTTACTATTTATACCTGACATAATTAAACAAAACCTATTATCTCTCAAAACTGTCCTCCCAGAGTTGGATTATACGTAACGGAAACTGAGTTACTTACACCGGAGGTTAAATATATTTGTCATTTAAGTGTAATAGAATGGACAAGTATAACAGTTGCAACATCAAAGATAATAGTTTCTTTTTAATTTTAACACGTTTTATCCTAGTGAATAGTTAGATTTGCCTGAAACAAAGGATTTGTTTTAGAAGTGAATGTTTTTAATGGCTATATATAATTAATAGAATAGTCTATTAATAGTTAAAGAGTTAACTGTTAACTCACGTAAGATTTCAATTGAAGCCACAGGGGCCAAAACGGCATCCAAGCTTAGATATTCCAAACTCTTTTCGTAATGTGGAAAGGTAAACACTATGGTGTAAAGAGAGTAAATATTTTACATGTTTTGTATTATTTACTTAGAGTTGGAAACATATGAATTCCAAGAAGAGCGACTAATAGATGTAATAATACTATGTATGATTTTTGTTTTTTTTATAAGTGTGACATAAATAACCGTTAAGTATTTCCAATGTTGCTGTTGTTTTTTTTTCCGTAAAAACACGTTTTTATTTTTACAATGGTTAAACCTAACAAAATACAGTTGAGTGTTAATTGTAGTTAATTGTATATATCATAGTTAATTGAGCGATAATTGGATATATTGTAACCAATGGAAGAGCTGTACGTTTAACTGCAGAACGTGCCGCGCCGTCGAGAATCTGACAATAACATCTCAGGTCATATTTTGTATTCCAAACGCCACCAACTGTTATCGTATTCCAAAACAAGTTAGGCCTCATTGTCAACGTAAGCAGAACCCTTCGTCTGAACTTTGCTACTGTACTTGAATTTTGATTTGCATACTTTGATATTCATATTTCCAGTTGTTTTATTCCCAACTCAAGATCTAAGCAGAACCCTGTGCCGCACATCTGCCAAGTGTCATGTTTAGTATTCGAATGAGATCTAATACTTCGGTGAAAGTTTTAAGATTTTTTCTTCATTACTTTCTCTCATCTTCTTGTATAATTATTGAAACGTGTTGAACCTAAACTAAGAGAATTTTGTCAGGCGTTTGGCATTTTTAAGTGAAACAAAAACAACCACACTACGTTTCGAGGTTTTGAAACCAGATCTCTTACTCAGGTGGATAATCATGGTAACGTGTAGACCACCGTCTAGATAATATGAACCCATCATTTCTACGCGTTATGATTATTAGAATCAAAATATCCCCTGTATCTGTAATAACCCCAAAGTTAACACAGAGTTAAGAATATATCCGCAGACCATGACTAAAGTAACCAGGTTTGTCCAGGAAAAGTATTACTACTACTTTAACACATTATTGTGTTATTTTGTATGTGTAACAACCCCAAAGTTAACACAGAGTTAAGAATATATCCGCAGACCATGACTAAAGTAACCAGGTTTGTCCAGGAAAAGTATTACTACTACTTTGACACATTATTGTGTTATTTTGTATGTGTAACAACTCCAAAGTTAACACAGAGTTAAGAATATATCCGCAGACCATGACTAAAGTAACTAGGTTTATCCAGGAAAAGTATTACTACTACTTTAACACATTATTGTGTTATTTTGTATGTGTAACAACCCCAAAGTTAACACAGAGTTAAGAATATATCCGCAGACCATGACTAAAGTAACCAGGTTTGTCCAGGAAAAGTATTACTACTACTTTAACACATTATTGTGTTATTTTGTATGTGTAACAACTCCAAAGCCAACACAGAGTTAAGAATATATCCGCAGACCATGACTAAAGTAACCAGGTTTGTCCAGGAAAAGTATTACTACTACTTTAACACTTTATTGTTTTATTTTGTATGTGTAACAACTCCAAAGTTAACACAGAGTTAAGAATATATCCGCAGACCATAACTAAAGTAACCAGGTTTGTCCAGGAAAAGTATTACTACTACTTTAACACATTATTGTGTTATTTTGTATGTGTAACAACTCCAAAGCTAACACAGAGTTAAGAATATATCCGCAGACCATGACTAAAGTAACCAGGTTTGTCCAGGAAAAGTATTACTACTACTTTAACACTTTATTGTGTTATTTTGTATGTGTAACAACTCCAAAGTTAACACAGAGTTAAGAATATATCCGCAGACCATAACTAAAGTAACCAGGTTTGTCCAGGAAAAGTATTACTACTACTTTAACACATTATGGTTTTATTTTGTATGTGTAACAACTCCAAAGCTAACACAGAGTTAAGAATATATCCGCAGACCATGACTAAAGTAACCAGGTTTGTCCAGGAAAAGTATTACTACTACTTTAACACTTTATTGTGTTATTTTGTATGTGTAACAACTCCAAAGTTAACACAGAGTTAAGAATATATCCGCAGACCATAACTAAAGTAACCAGGTTTGTCCAGGAAAAGTATTACTACTACTTTAACACATTATTGTTTTATTTTGTATGTGTAACAACCCCAAAGTTAACACAGAGTTAAGAATATATCCGCAGACCATGACTAAAGTAACCAGGTTTGTCCAGGAAAAGTATTACTACTACTGTAACACATTATTGTGTTATTTTGTATGTGTAACAACCCCAAAGTTAACACCGAGTTAAGAATATATCCGCAGACCATGACTAAAGTAACCAGGTTTGTCCAGGAAAAGTATTACTACTACTTTAACACATTATTGTGTTATTTTGTATGTGTAACAACTCCAAAGTTAACACAGAGTTAAGAATATATCCGCAGACCATGACTAAAGTAACCAGGTTTGTCCAGGAAAAGTATTACTACTACTTTAACACATTATTGTGTTATTTTGTATGTGTAACAACCCCAAAGTTAACACAGAGTTAAGAATATATCCGCAGACCATGACTAAAGTAACCAGGTTTGTCCAGGAAAAGTATTACTACTACTTTAACACATTATTGTGTTATTTTGTATGTGTAACAACTCCAAAGCCAACACAGAGTTAAGAATATATCCGCAGACCATGACTAAAGTAACCAGGTTTGTCCAGGAAAAGTATTACTACTACTTTAACACATTATTGTGTTATTTTGTATGTGTAACAACTCCAAAGCCAACACAGAGTTAAGAATATATCCGCAGACCATGACTAAAGTAACCAGGTTTGTCCAGGAAAAGTATTACTACTACTTTAACACTTTATTGTTTTATTTTGTATGTGTAACAACTCCAAAGTTAACACAGAGTTAAGAATATATCCGCAGACCGTGACTAAAGTAACCAGGTTTGTCCAGGAAAAGTATTACTACTACTTTAACACTTTATTGTGTTATTTTGTATGTGTAACAACTCCAAAGTTAACACAGAGTTAAGAATATATCCGCAGACCATAACTAAAGTAACCAGGTTTGTCCAGGAAAAGTATTACTACTACTTTAACACATTATGGCTTTATTTTGTATGTGTAACAACTCCAAAGCTAACACAGAGTTAAGAATATATCCGCAGACCATGACTAAAGTAACCAGGTTTGTCCAGGAAAAGTATTACTACTACTTTAACACTTTATTGTGTTATTTTGTATGTGTAACAACTCCAAAGTTAACACAGAGTTAAGAATATATCCGCAGACCATAACTAAAGTAACCAGGTTTGTCCAGGAAAAGTATTACTACTACTTTAACACATTATTGTTTTATTTTGTATGTGTAACAACCCCAAAGTTAACACAGAGTTAAGAATATATCCGCAGACCATGACTAAAGTAACCAGGTTTGTCCAGGAAAAGTATTACTACTACTGTGACACATTATTGTGTTATTTTGTATGTGTAACAACCCCAAAGTTAACACAGAGTTAAGAATATATCCGCAGACCATAACTAAAGTAACCAGGTTTGTCCAGGAAAAGTATTACTACTACTTTAACACATTATTGTTTTATTTTGTATGTGTAACAACCCCAAAGTTAACACAGAGTTAAGAATATATCCGCAGACCATAACTAAAGTAACCAGGTTTGTCCAGGAAAAGTATTACTACTACTTTAACACATTATTGTGTTATTTTGTATGTGTAACAACCCCAAAGTTAACACAGAGTTAAGAATATATCCGCAGACCATAACTAAAGTAACCAGGTTTGTCCAGGAAAAGTATTACTACTACTTTAACACATTATTGTTTTATTTTGTATGTGTAACAACCCCAAAGTTAACACAGAGTTAAGAATATATCCGCAGACCATAACTAAAGTAACCAGGTTTGTCCAGGAAATGTATTACTACTACTTTAACACATTATTGTGTTATTTTGTATGTATGTGTAACAACCCCAAAGTTCACACAGAGTTAAGAATATATCCGCAGACCATGACTAAAGTAACCAGGTTTGTCCAGGAAAAGTATTACTACTACTTAACACATTATTGTGTTATTTTGTATGTGTCACAACTCCAAAGCTATCACAGAGTTAAGAATATATCCGCAGACCATGACTAAAGTAACCAGGTTTGTCCAGGAAAAGTATTACTACTACTGTGACACATTATTGTGTTATTTTGTATGTGTAACAACTCCAAAGCTAACACAGAGTTACAATTAACCGCGGACCAAGACTAAGGTAACCAGGCTTCTGTAAGAGACATTTTGTTACGACTGTAACACAGTATTGTGTTACTTTTGTAACTGTAACAACTTCAGAGTTAAGATTATCACTTCAGACCGAGACTAAGGTGACCAAGTTTCCACGAAACGGCGTTCCACTCCATTTCACATTGTTTGTGAAGGAACTTTCTACTGCTATTTTTACAAAAGCCGAGGAGACTTTACTCCCTATCTGAGGTCACTACTTCATCTATGTACTTTACTACTCTTATTACGTGTAACCTGATCGTAATCTATCAGGTAGGTGCTACTTGGGGAATTAAAAAGTAATTTATCAATAATAACTTTAATAACATTTATTTTATTTTATTTTACGTACTTTTACATTAACTTTTTAATTTAAATGACATACAGGTCAGAGCGTTCTGCACACAAGGAATTTGACTCTTACCTAACATTAAGTGAAAATTTAAATTATCTATACAAGGAAATATTATATTTTTTAATAAGGGAAACCTCCGGGCCTTAGCCTCATTGAAGAAAGAAAGAAACAATTATAAAATGTAACAAAAGAAAACAACCATGGTTGATAGAGCTACAAAATTTACAAAATCCTTAAACTATTTGAACTTTAATAATGTACTTAAAAATCCTTAATCACTAACTAATCATAACACAAGAACACTACCCAATAAATTATATTACAACAACAACATTTACAATATGGTACAAAATACCAAAGAATTGTGTGTACGTTACACTAATAAAAACTATTCCAAAGGAGATATTTGTGTGTCTATGTTTAAATATATACAGATTAATTGGCCTATTATATTTAAATACCGTGTATTCCACACTCAGTAAGCATCCTTTAATGACTTTATAATTAGAGTACAAACCGCGCATATTGACAAAGGTAGTATGCAGATCTTATGTGCTAAATGAGAGAAGCTCATAGCAATGAAAGTTATGATCGGTTTTAGAACAGTTAAATAATTTTTATGTTACTGATTAAAAACAATACTTAACCTTCTTTACCAATGCATACTTTGATTTAGCAACTAAGCTTTTTGTTTTAGATTTACTCTAGATAATGCAATTATTAACTTAAATATTTTGAGATTAACAACTATTTTTTTATTAAGATACAAAACAATTAATGTTATTCATTAGAAATCGTCATCATTCATCAAAAACCTGTCGATAACACTACTCAATTATTATGATTACCGACATTTATGGTTAACTGTATCAAAATATAATAAAGGCTACTGGTAATTTTTCTTTATAGCTATGCTTGTCATCAGTGACGTATTTAAATTATCCTTCTTGATATATCGAATTATAAATAACTGGCTGGTTCCCGCGGATTCGCACCCTTTTCATAAGCTTCACCCGTGTATGTGCACTTCTGGTTCAAGTGAGTTATATTTCCAACGCCGATGTAGAGTTTGCCTTGTTGCCACAATAAAAAAATGTGTAACCATTGTACACGCACATGTACTTTATTATAAATTGGTCTAACATTCAAGCTTGAAGTTCAACCAGAAATGTATCTTAAAGACAAATATACATTATAAGTTAGCGCCTTCAAATAGTGTTTGGTTATTTAATTTACGTAACTGTTTCGTAGTTGCAGTTTATAGTGTGCAGGTGCTTTGAAAACTTTTATCTTTTGTAGCGCCTCCTGGTGGCGAGTTACATCAATGGGCATAGCGTATTAACCTTCTCCATGGAACATAAATATACATACAAATTTTCGTAATGATCGGTCACATATTTTACAATTATATATATATATATATATATATATATAATATATATATATAATATATAATATATATATATATATATAAATATATATATATATATATATATATATATATATATATATACATAAATAGGAAAAACGTGCACATTGCACACCCACTAAAAATAATTATTTTTGTCCTCTATTTGTTCATACAATTTTTTCATGACCAGCATATATATTATATAAATATAATATATATATGAATGTAAATATATATATATATATATATATTATATTGTACGGGTGTATATAGATAAATACAGAAAGAGGTCATATTTCAGTGTCAGGGGGAATTTATTGAGCGTATTCCTTTCGAATCCGCGAAGGGCTTCATTAATACATACTAACCTGCATGACTATTGATGTTACATTTGTCTTCTGTGTATAAACAGTTGGCTTTATGTTTCTGGAGCATTCATAATATGGTGAATTAGGTTAAACTTGACGTTATGAACATGAGTGTGCATTCGGATAATAATAACCCTCTTGTTGTTATCATTACACAACTCGTTATGTAAATACCTAATATGTGTGTGTGAAACATACTTCAAGGCAGTATTAGGTCTACCCGCAACGAATCTACTACCTTAACGTAACCTGCAGATATTTAGAATGCGGAAATGTCGGTTCAGAACTGTGTTTTACTTTAAAGTCTCATAATGAAGTTCCAGTTGTATTTTGTATTCATGGCAACACAAACCCTTAAGTTATTCAGAGCAACTTGGCCTTAGCTTTCGCCCACTTTATCAATTATTATTACTTGCAACGTCTTTACCAGCTCAAACTTAACTACGACAATAAACATATAACGTTTAATCGGGTCAGGAATAGTTTATAAAAATATATAACCCTAAGACACCGGATAGAACAGTCGAGAGGGGTAGAATCCAGAGTTCGAGAGGGAGAGGTAGTTTCCAAGTTCAACTCAAACCCGAATTAATATAAAACCAAAAGCCGAAGCAGATACAGCACCGATGATCAACGGATCAACAGGCTTTCATCATCGCCGACTCGGAAACGAAAGGAAATAAAGGGAAGGCGTCAGCATTGGCTTTATGATGACTGTTCCACTACCTAAACGTTCCCTAATACGACAGTTGCTAGTTCAACTGAAGCTCGAAAACGAGGGACGCTGGTACCAACGTACGTCAAGCGACCCAACGGCCTCGAAAAGAAACGATAATCTAAATAAAAACTAAATGCGAACACTAGTTCGCTCGTAATCACGCCTAGCTCGACTCGAGCTCGAAACTAAGGAACACTGATGCCAACGTACGTATGTCAAGCAACCCAGCGGCTTCGAAAAGAAACTATAAACTAAATTAAAACTAAATGCGAACACTAGTTCGCTCGTAATCGCGCCTAGCTCGACTAGAGCTCGAAAGTAAGGAACGCTGGTGCCAACGTACGTCAAGCGACCCAGCGGCCTCGAAAAGAAACGATAAACTAAATAAAAACTAAATGCAAACACTAGTTCGCTCAAATCGCGCCTAGCTCGACTAGAGCTCGAAACTAAGGAACACTGATGCCAACGTTCGTATGTCAAGCAACCCAGCGGCCTCGAAAAGAAACGATAAACTAAATAAATACTAAATGCAAACACTAGTTCGCTCAAATCGCGCCTAGCTCGACTAGAGCTCGAAAGTAAGGAACGCTGGTGCCAACGTACGTCAAGCGACCCAGCGGCCTCGAAAAGAAACGATAAACTAAATAAATACTAAATGCAAACACTAGTTCGCTCAAATCGCGCCTAGCTCGACTAGAGCTCGAAACTAAGGAACACTGATGCCAACGTACGTATTTCAAGCAACCCAGCGGCCTCGAAAAGAAACGATAAACTAAATAAAGCTAAATTTAAACTAAATTCAAACTCCTTGTTACTAGTAATAGAATCTAATTCTATTCGTACTGATTTATTTTCTTGCTATACTGTATATCTAAAATAATATTCTATTAGCAGCTTAAGTACGTAATGTCAAGTACTTATCGTATCGTTAGTGACTGGTCAAGTGCAGGTAAAAACGTGTTTTGGCAGGTAAATAAGTACCTACTTACTTGCACCTTATCGTGTCGCATGTGGGGGCGGCGACTCGAGTCGACGACGACTCCCACTACGAGACTCCGACCGAGAGAGCGAGGCAGCCAGGTACAGCGTACTTACGTACTGTAGTACCTGAGCCGTCCGCTGTAAGGCGCTTCAGCCCTTGAAGCGAACTCCGGCGGATTTATCCTGAAACTCCGTGTCTCACCCGGTCGAGCCGGACCCGGCCAGCTAATGTCTCCTGCGTGGATCTACTGGAGTATAATTGTAGGTGGAATAAGTAAAAAATCTTAACATGTCATTAAACTAAAAATATTTTCCTCTCCAAATAAAAAATGCCTTATTTAAGCCCCTGTTAAAAAATGACATGTTACAAACATAACAACTCCCACCAAAGTGAGAGATCACTTTCACACGCGCAAATAAGTTACTATTATCGATAAGTGATCAACTAGAGTAACAACTTTTTTCAATGGTATATAAATATAAACATTATTTTTTTCAATAAGGGACTAACCTATGGGTTTTACAAATGTCAGAAGTTTTAAAACGCTCTCTTAGTGAAAAAGAACTACTTAATATTCTGTTGGTGAGATATATTGAATGGGGTTTCTGTTAAGTTCTCACCTCTTTAAACCTAAAAATTAATTATAGGCAGGAGGAGATGTTAATGCTGAGGTTGCTAATGGGAGATGGCAGGTAGCGTATAATATCCCGCAGTGATCGATACATGGCTTGTAACTGTACTAACGAGCATAAGCCCCGTCTTCACTCTGTCTCATATAGCCGCGTCTCTCCAATCCACATCAAAGTTTCTGTGGCGGTTTCACAAACAAACTCAGAGTAATTGTTGTTGACGATCGGGTTGATAACAGGAGATGCCAGGTAGCGTATAATAACCCGCAGTGATCGATACATGGCTTGTAACTGTACTAACGAGCATAAGCCCCGTCTTCACTCTGTCTCATATAGCCCCGTCTCTCCACTCCACATCAAAGTTTCTGTGGCGGTTTCACAAACAAACTCAGAGCAATTGTTATTGACGATCAGGTTGATAATGGGAGATGGCAGGTAGCGTATAATATCCCGCAGTGATCGATACATGGCTTGTAACTGTACTAACGAGCATAAGTCTTCACTCTGTCTCATATAGCCCCGTCTCTCCACTCCACATCAAACTTTCTGTGGCGGTTTCACAAACAAACTCAGAGCCAATTGTTATTGACGATCAGGTTGATAATGGGAGATGGCAGGTAGCGTATAATATCCCGCAGTGATCGATACATGGCTTGTAACTGTACTAACGAGCATAAGCCCCGTCTTCACTCTGTCTCATATAGCCCCGTCTCTCCACTCCACATCAAAGTTTCTGTGGCGGTTTCACAAACAAACTCAGAGCAATTGTTATTGACGATCAGGTTGATAATGGGAGATGGCAGGTAGGCGTATAATATCCCGCAGTGATCGATACATGGCTTGTAACTGTACTAACGAGCATAAGCCCCGTCTTCACTCTGTCTCATATAGCCCCGTCTCTCCACTCCACATCAAAGTTTCTGTGGCGGTTTCACAAACAAACTCAGAGCAATTGTTGTTGACGATCAGGTTGATAACAGGAGATGGCAGGTAGCGTATAATATCCCGCAGTGATCGATACATGGCTTCTAACTGTACTAACGAAGCATAAGCCCCGTCTTCACTCTGTCTCATATAGCCCCGTCTCTCCACTCCACATCAATGTTTCTGTGGCGGTTTCACAAACAAACTCAGAGCAAGTGTTGTTGACGATCAGGTTGATAATGGGAGATGGCAGGTAGCGTATAATATCCCGCAGTGATCGATACATGGCTTGTAACTGTACTAACGAGCATAAGCCCCGTCTTCACTCTGTCTCATATAGCCCCGTCTCTCCACTCCACATCAAATGTTTTCTGTGGCGGGTTTCACAAACAAAACTCAGAGCAAGTGTTGTTGACGATCAGGTTGATAACAGGAGATGGCAGGTTAGCGTATAATATCCCGCAGTGATCGATACATGGCTTTCTAACTGTACTAACGAGCATAAGCCCCGTCTCACTCTGTCTCATATAGCCCCGTCTCTCCACTCCACATCAAAGTTTCTGTGGCGGTTTCACAAACAAACTCAGAGCAATTGTTATTGACGATCAGGTTGATAATGGGAGATGGCAGGTAGCGTATAATATCCCGCAGTGATCGATACATGGCTTGTAACTGTACTAACGAGCATAAGCCCCGTCTTCACTCTGTCTCATATAGCCCCGTCTCTCCACTCCACATCAAAGTTTTTGTGGCGGTTTTCACAAACAAACTCAGAGCAATTGTTGTTTGACGATCAGGTTGATAACAGGAGATGGCCAGGTAGCGTATAATATCCCGCAGTGATCGATACATGGCTTCTAACTGTACTAACGAGCATAAGCCCCGTCTTCACTCTGTCTCATATAGCCCCGTCTCTTCCACTCCACATCAATGTTTCTGTGGCGGTTTCACAAACAAACTCAGAGCAAGTGTTGTTGACGATCAGGTTGATAAATGGGAGATGGCAGGTTAGCGTATAATATCCGCAGTGATCGATACATGGCTTGTAACTGTACTAACGAGCATAAGCCCCGTCCTTCACTCTGTCTCATATAGCCCCGTCTCTCCACTCCACATCAATGTTTCTGTGGCGGTTTCACAAACAAACTCAGAGCAAGTGTTGTTGACGATCAGGTTGATAACAGGAGATGGCAGGTAGCGTATAATATCCCGCAGTGATCGATACATGGCTTCTAACTGTACTAACGAGCATAAGTCTTCACTCTGTCTCATATAGCCCCCGTCTCTCCACTCCAAATCAAAGTTTTCTGTGGCGGTTTCACAAACAAACTGAGAGCAAGTTTTGTTGACGATCAAGTTGATAATGGGAGATGGCAGGTAGCGTGTAATATCTAAACGTGAACTGTACAATAATTTGAAGCGGGATATTTACGGTTATGATGTATTATTTATCTAAATTGTAAACCTAAGTGTATAGAGTTATAAATCTACAAATGTGGTTATATATTGACGTCTGTGTCGATATGACGACTTGTTGTAGTTGCTTTGAATTCTTCGTCTGTCAGAAATTTCCATGGTATTTTTTTACATTAAAGTGTTGGATATCCCGTCAAACGACTCGGCTTTTACAGCCAACAGGAATAATCGTTGAGTGAATATTCGCCAAATTTATTAATTTGCAGTTTACATCATCCTGAGATCATGAAGTAAGGATTTTCCTGGCAGCTTAAATTTAAGTGGAATTTGAATGTAACTAAAGGATCACTCGCCATAACTAAAAAACGCGTGCTTCATAAAAGCTTTTATTTCGTTCCAAACTTTGTGTTTTCGAAATTTGTTTTATATCAAACTACGCGGATATTTTTTAACAGTTTCACGGTTTTCCAGCATATTTATTTTAATTTCTAAAATGTAGACTATTTTAACCTTCTTTATGTTCTCTGTTTGGACAAAAATTTTCGTCGTTTGATTAAAGATGCGTGCCAATGACACTTGGGGGATTTTCCCTTTAGTTTCCATCGAACTGTAAATACAAAGAACAGGCTTAACGACGGTAACGGGTGGGCTCCCCTCTACTCGCACACGGCTGGTCACGTATTTATCTCCACACATTTTTCATGTCCCCATGACAAGGGTCGGCCGCCTTGTCTCTTACCCTCGAAATTCAGTTACGCCAGTTTAGCGTTAGCGTTAGGTTTCTGACTGCCATTCGTCGATTGGAGTTGTTTTCCTCTCATTGAGTAATACATTATACAGTAGAATAGTTTTTTTGGTTTATTTTCACGAGTCTCAAGAAACGATTTACATAGCGTACGATCTGAAACATACGATCTCTCATTGTAAAATTAAAAACTGTCGTAGAACACTTATTTATAGAACGTAATTCCAGATAATTTACCAAATAGAAATCATTCAAAACGACTATATTATGCAAATTGCTGTTAAGGTATATCGTGTGCCTCACTCTTGTGGTCCAAACAGGCTTGTAAGAAGTAAGGATCTGTTGCTCACATTTAACTCCAATATTTGAAAATATGCTGTAAAGAACAAGGCAAACAATAAGATTTGTTAAAAGTAAGGATCTATTGCTCACATTTATCTCCAAGCTTTGAAAATATACTGTAGAGAACAAAGCAAACAATAAGATTTGTTAAAAGTAAGGATCTATTGCTCACATTTAACTCCAATATTTGAAAATATGCTGTAAAGAACAAGGCAAATAATAAGATTTGTTAAAAGTAAGGATCTATTGCTCACATTTATCTCCAAGCTTTGAAAATATACTGTAGAGAACAAAGCAAACAATAAGATTTGTTAAAAGTAAGGATCTATTGCTCACATTTAACTCCAATATTTGAAAATATGCTGTAAAGAACGAGGCAAATAATAAGATTTGTTAAAAGTAAGGATCTATTGCTCACATTTATCTCCAAGCTTTGAACATATACTGTAGAGAACAAAGCAAACAATAAGACCTGTGAGAAGTAAGGATCTATTGCTCACATTTATCTCCAATGGTTTTAAATATACTGTAGAGATCAAGGCAAACAAAAAGACACTTCCATTTTTTATATTATTTGTTGAATAATACAAGTTGTTTGTAGGCAATTAATTAATATGAAACGTATACACACTATAATACATTGGAGAAACTTTCACCATAGGGTTATGAATAATCGTGCGTTGCCTGCAAGAGTGTTTCTACCATTAGTTCTTATGGTGTTTATGTCGCAGAAGACTAGAATAAGTCCAAAATTAATCAAATTTCTAATTTGATATGTAATATTATAGATTTATTTTAAAGATATAAAATAATATTTTATAGTACGTTGGTATTTTGTTCAATCTTTTTTATTTTAATTTGGTCACACTTCAATCAGACAAAAATAGACAATTCTTAACAAACAAACAAAGCACACTTGCCTGACTCATGCTGTCAACGTGATCGTTTCATGCCAATTCTCCATCAAAGTATCTTCTATAAACTTCGTGGTTTCGGGCTCTTCCGATAGCCCAGCGGACAATATATCTGTACTTAACGTACTTAAAGTGGGAAGGTTTGATTCAACTTGAATGTTGGGAATAACTGCTTTTCACCTTCCACCTAGTGCAGAGACTCCTGGAATCTGGAGTAATCATGAGGGTTCTTGATTTCAGACGATGTTCTAACCGCAAGGTGAGTTGGAGCTAAACTCAACATTCATAATATGCGTGTACTTGGGCAACAAATCGTACCATTTGTTAGGAATTAATTCTTAAAAACATATTGGATGCCTGAATTCAACTTCGTAAATGACTTCACCTTAAGATAACGTTTTTACTTTAATTTCATACAGAGAGTCTTTATCTTATCACAGCATCCTCGCCACCGTGCATAATCGTCTCACCGCTAAGCTGAATGTCATCATTGACTGACCGCATTGAAACATGAGAGGAAAGTCTTATGTGTGTAAATTAAATAATGCAAGGCCAAGTCAGCTACATTGAGGAACACCAATGAACACCCGTGAAGAGAGATGCAAAGATGACTCACTGTCGGTCCTTGAGACCTTGTATGATACGGGACACCTCCATTTCACTCGAAGGAGGAAGGACCATTGTTAGGACCGGTCCCATCAATGACTCCTCTCGACGATTGTTCATAGTAAATGAATTAATTGGCTTGTTCCCTTACGGTTGAAAGAGTAATAGGTTCACTTGCGTTTTTAAATGATCATTAAAAAACGGATTTTAAACTTTAATTACAGTGTTGAGAAATTTAAAAAAAAGTTTTTTTATTGGTTAGTGTTTTATGCGCCTAAAAATATATGTTTGTTTTTATTGAGTTCCGATAAATTGTGCTTTGCCATTGCAATAATTTTGTTTGCAATTTTGAAAAAAGTATTTGAATTCCTCTTTTGAGATTTGTCACTTAATTGAGTGATAAAGCCTTTCTCTCGAAATATTAATAAAAAAGACATTTCAAAATAGAATTTGAAGATGGAAATAACACACTAACGATATTTTATTAACAAAATTTAACCTTATTTAGTGACTCAACATCCTAGGTGTAGAACGACAAAACTTTTATTTTAAAATTGAAACAATTTCAGTGGCCATGTAATTATTTTGAACAAAATTAATTCTATATTTAATATATTTTTTAAATGTACTGCACATAGGTATGAGCACGTTGTAGTTCAATCGCTGTTAAGCCGTTGCACACGTCAAGATTTGTGGTAACAACAGAGCTGCCGCCAGGTAAAACAGTTTTATGTAAAAGTTAAGACCGCCTCGGAGTAAAATATTATTTTCTGCTCATGTTTAATGATGAGGAGCGGTACATCATAGCCTGGCGGGCGAAACACACCTGAGCTTCCTGCGCTACTTTCCTGCTACATCTGGCCGACTTTATTTACAAACCTGCGCTGGGTTAATGCACTCATTTGTTGTTATATTGTGCTTTATATTTTTGTAATAATAATATCTTATGTCATATAATCAAACAAAGTTATAGTTACAATTACTATGGGAAGTTTACAATAATTTGTTACTATATAATTAGATGTCTTTACAGTTCATGTATATTTTAAAGTAAATTCGACTGTGTTCGTTTAAACACTATATATTAAAAGGCTAACTCTGTAATACATCTGTGAGACTAATTTCGTTAAAAATTGAATGGAACTAATTTAAAATAAATTCAATTATCAATCAATACATATTCCCATTTATATGGTATCACTGTCATATTGTTGATAAATCCATAACCGCAAATCCATATTATTGATAAATACTATATCCGACAATTGCTATAAATCGTGTGTCTCGTTTTTGGCAAGATCCGGATCAAGGGTAGTAAGGAAGTTCTTTTCTTTACTAAAGGGTCCTGGAATGCAAAGCATTTTCTAAACACTGTCCTGATATCCTTATTAATGTAAGAGGAAAAATAATATTTAAATAATATTTCTTAATAAGTTTAATAGTCAATTGGTAGTGTGTAAAGAAATGATTTTTACCTATACTTGATTATGGGAACCCTTATACGTATTTGAGCAAGGAAAATACATACCTAGATTTTAAAATTGAATTTTAACACATCTGTAAGGCACAGTTAATCGGATGTTAAAAATAATTGTATAAAATAGTTAAATATCGTGTTTAGAGACCACACACTTCATTGGTGAAGATACGAAACGGGAAGGAAGGTAGAAGCTCTGTTGACACTTTTAGGCGCAGCGGTTATACCCGCAACAGGAGAGTCTCAGTAGCCGAGGATATCGACAGATTTTAAGAATGTGGACTTGGAAACGCACTTTAAGAGTTAGGAGTCGATCGGGTCTATTGTGTAGGACCAAGAGACTGTGATTGATTGGAGGCTAAGTATTGATGAGACTAGTAAGAGGAAAATAATTCTTGGTTTCAAGTTTGTTTTTGACGATGTGAAGGAAACTGGATTTTCGAACATTTTCCGTTGTTTAGTGTGAAGAAGACGTTTCCTTCACAGTAAGAAGAAGATTTAATTAAATCGAGAAACCGGATTATCAGAATCCATCAGGGCCCAAATCTAAGGCCAAGGTTTCCTTAGAGACCTCTACTAAATGACTTATATTACAAGGCCATGAATGATCCTAGGACGGGTTGTCATAAAGCTTTGAGAATGTTGGGTCTACCAGTTGTTAGACAACAGAGATGAGCCAAAGAACATCAATACTTTTTAACTATATGATACCAGAGACTGCTCTGAAGGCTAAAGTTTTAGTGACCACTATGACTGCAAGAACAACCAGAATCCGTATTCTTATACGGTTATCAGCAATCCAGATGGCTCAAACATAATATTCGCAATTAACAATATTAATATTTCACTCTGGATGTCAGTACTTGTAGTTAGAGTACTTGATCGTTTCGGGTTGGGAAGAAACACTTAAGTTTGTGAATGTTGAACTCAGCTCCAGTTCACCTTCCTCTTAGTGCAGCATCTGAAAATTTGTCAACTCACTTAAATCCTCTGAATGACTGTGATCAGATGAAGAGAACTATATGCCCATCTTACCGTGTAACTAAGGACAGTAACAGTAAAGTAGCGGGTATTCCGAGGCAGCTCGCGAGGTAGCATGTGAAGCTCGCGTACATTACGTCAGCAGCGCGGCGCGGCTACAGTTCTGCAGATCTGACCGGCCCGTAATCATTGTAAGTGGACGGCTACTTGAGCGTTCAGTGTAAACAGGCACAGTTACATACTGGAAACAACAAGACCTTATTGCATTACTCTGACGTACGAACTGAAATATTAGCATACGTAGTTGTATTCATGGAAATATTCCCTCTTACGTATCTTACCAAAATTAATATTTCAGGCTTCACGTCAAAATACAGAACTTAAGTTCGTTCTTTCTGTTAGTACACAATAATTTATTATGACACACTATTTAGATTTAGCTTAAGGTTTTAATAATTGGTCAATACATCTTTGTATATAAATATTTTCTTTGTGTAAGTCTCCCGCGAGGATCTGACTCTTGTGCTGTGTAAGTCTGCTGCTCTTGTGTTGTGTAAGTCTGCTGCCGGAGATGAACAGCAGTGTAGCCAGCAATACCACAATACATTTAACCACAGAGAAGAGTTTATAGGCTGTGGCAACTCTCCAAGTGTGGTCCTCTCGCAGCAGGATCTGACTCTTGTGTTGTGCAAGTCTGCTGCCGGAGATGAACAGCAGTGTAGCCAGCAATACCACAATACATTTAACCACAGAGAAGAGTTTATAGGCTGTGGCAACTCTCCAAGTGTGGTCCTCTCGCAGCAGGATCTGGCTCTTGTGTTGTGTAAGTCTGCTGCCGGAGATGAACAGCAGTGTAGCCAGCAATACCACAATACATTTAACCACAGAGAAGAGTTTATAGGCTGTGGCAACTCTCCAAGTGTGGCCCTCTCGCAGCAGGATCTGACTCTTGTGTTGTGTGCAAGTCTGTTGCCGGAGATGAACAGCAGTGTAGCCAGCAATACCACAATACATTTAACCACAGAGAAGAGTTTATAGGCTGTGGCAACTCTCCAAGTGTGGTCCTCTCGCAGCAGGATCTGGCTCTTGTGGTGTGCAAGTCTGTTGCCGGAGATGAACAGCAGTGTAGCCAGCAATACCACAATACATTTAACCACAGAGAAGAGTTTATAGGCTGTGGCAACTCTCCAAGTGTGGTCCTCTCGCAGCAGGATCTGGCTCTTGTGTTGTGCAAGTCTGCTGCCGGAGATGAACAGCAGTGTAGCCAGCAATACCACAATACATTTAACCACAGAGAAGAGTTTATAGGCTGTGGCAACTCTCCAAGTGTGGTCCTCTCGCAGCAGGATCTGGCTCTTGTGTTGTGTAAGTCTGCTGCCGGAGATGAACAGCAGTGTAGCCAGCAATACCACAATACATTTAACCACAGAGAGAAGAGTTTATAGGCTGTGGCAACTCTCCAAGTGTGGTCCCTCTCGCAGCAGGATCTGACTCTTGTGTTGTGCAAGTCTGCTGCCGGAGATGAACAGCAGTGTAGCCAGCAATACCACAATACATTTAACCACAGAGAAGAGTTTATAGGCTGTGGCAACTCTCCAAGTGTGGTGGCCCTCTCGCAGCAGGATCTGGCTCTTGTGTTGTGCAAGTCTGCTGCCGGAGATGAACAGCAGTGTAGCCAGCAATACCACAATACATTTAACCACAGAGAAGAGTTTATAGGCTGTGGCAACTCTCCAAGTGTGGCCCTCTCGCAGCAGGATCTGACTCTTGTGTTGTGCAAGTCTGCTGCCGGAGATGAACAGCAGTGTAGCCAGCAATACCACAATACATTTAACCACAGAGAAGAGTTTATAGGCTGTGGCAACTCTCCAAGTGTGGTCCTCTCGCAGCAGGATCTGGCTCTTGTGTTGTGTAAGTCTGCTGCCGGAGATGAACAGCAGTGTAGCCAGCAATACCACAATACATTTAACCACAGAGAAGAGTTTATAGGCTGTGGCAACTCTCCAAGTGTGGCCCTCTCGCAGCAGGATCTGACTCTTGTGTTGTGCAAGTCTGCTGCCGGAGATGAACAGCAGTGTAGCCAGCAATACCACAATACATTTAACCACAGAGAAGAGTTTATAGGCTGTGGCAACTCTCCAAGTGTGGCCCTCTCGCAGCAGGATCTGACTCTTGTGTTGTGCAAGTCTGCTGCCGGAGATGAACAGCAGTGTAGCCAGCAATACCACAATACATTTAACCACAGAGAAGAGTGTATAGGCTGTGGCAACTTTCCAAGTGTGGCCCTCTCGCAGCAGGATCTGGCTCTTGTGTTGTGTAAGTCTGCTGCCGGAGATGAACAGCAGTGTAGCCAGCAATACCACAATACATTTAACCACAGAGAAGAGTTTATAGGCTGTGGCAACTCTCCAAGTGTGGCCCTCTCGCAGCAGGATCTGACTATTCTACCCTGTGATGTTCCAATGACGACGCTTCTACATATTCCGGAATTATTGTTTTTTACTCTTCAAGGTCTTTATTGTACTACTCCCTTTTTATGGAATGAGTCTCTCGAGTTCTGAATAACGACGAGAAAATGTGTTTTTTTGTTTTATTTGGGTAGTATAAACGGGTTGGGTTATTTATTTATTTCTCCCCAGTTTACCCGTCTTCCTGCAATGTATAACATAGTTACTGAACTGTCATCATCAGAGCGTTGACACGTTTTAATAAACGTTTATTGTATGTAATATAACACTGTAAGATGGCTATTTCTCGTTTAATGTTATTCAGCTTCAGTTTTTTATATATTCAGAAACACATTAAGTAACGTAATATTAGACCATGATATCTTTTCATAGAATCGTCCGTTATGAAATATCTCTCGAAACTTCCGAAATTTCAAGACATTGTTCTTTAGATCATAATACGAAAAAGTCCCTATAAACAAAGAGCTTCAACCCGTTCGTCTGTTTGTGTTTTCTCTGAAAACGACGTAGCTTTTATATTCTGTTTTGAAATGGTGATAGTTTTAAACTGCTACACCAAATCACGGTACATCAGTAGTTGTGATTGGGTAATAAACAACAGAGAAAATTCACTTTTGTGTTTGAACAAAACTTAAATCCCTTAGAAATGCCCTTGTGTAGTTGGTCTACTACGGTGAAAATGCATTGTCCATGTTATTTATCGTTAGAACAATCCGTGTGGTAGTTTTTGAACAATTTAACAGTGAATAAATTAAGTTTTCGATATTGTGTAATATGCCAATAGTGTGACATAAACAAGCCCGTTTACATTTTAATTGCCATTATTATAAGGTGATAACAAATAAATTCAAACAGTAATAACTTGAAGTTCGTGTGCCAGTGTAGGGTCGGACTGTGACTGTACTTGTAGTCTGTGTACGAGTAACGTGCCAGATGTTCCGTTTACATTCCAATATTCCGTTGTCGAGCTACAATCTGCCTGTGTCCAAGTATATTTGAACTAATTCACAATTAAAACTTTTTAAAATACAAGAATATTATTTTTATAAATGTGTTATGGCATTCAAATATTATTACGTAATTTGTATAGTAAAATACCTAAAATACTTTTGAAAGGCAGTTGATGCTTCTAAAAAAAACAGCATACAGATATTGAGTAAACTGTATTTGTGTCTTTGATAATACTGTTTTTTTATAACTTTTAATCCATAATTTTTAGAGAGTGCGTTGGACATCATTATGTTAGACATAATTGTTAAAATTGGAATAATTATCAGAGTGGTATTTGATGTGTTTTATCGTTTGTTAGAAAAAACAATATTTTGGGTACATTATTATACAATTATTCTGTATGTATTTGGAGTTCTAGTTTTTTTTTTTTTTATATTTTTTTTTTATTTTATTTATTTTTTTTTTTTTTTTTTTGTAAAATGTTCTCAGAGTTTAATTATGTATGAGACAAATGAAAGGAAAGTAAATTAGGCTAGAGCTCAAGAATCGGCAAAAATACCTAGAATCACATAAAACTCGGTTTGTCGACAATATTGAACAAGAGATGAAGGAAGGAAACTACTACGTGTGAGGAGCAATGACAATCATTTCCTGTGGGTCCTATCTAACGTCCATCAGACTCCGACTGTTGTAGTAGCTGTATGATCAAGATTTGTATGTTTGTTGTTGTTCTGTTTTATTGTCTTACTAGTAAGGGAACGTGAATAATCCTTCTGAAATGTAAGTCTGTATACAGATTAAGATTTAAATGTATGGTGCTGATGCTCTTAGGACATCGGTTGCTCTGATACTTTTTTTTAAGTTGGTTTTACTGGCTGCCATCTTGATTGTAGCTTATAAGAACAGTGATAAACCTCGTACACTTTTAGAACCTATTTTTAGTCATAGAATTATGGAGGGTATATCGTTTTAAAAACCCACACATCCAAACTGTTTCATATTTTCAGATTAATACACATCCAAACTCTTTTTAATTCTTATATCTTATTAAATAATTCCTAACTTTGTTGGTGTACCTTATTGTTGGAATATTAAAAGTTTTACTAAAATGGGGTAATTTGTGTATTAATGATGCCTTTAAAATTAAGATTTTCCTTAACGGTACGATAAAAAATAAGGGCGTAAAACTACATGAGGTTTAACATAGTCCTTATGGGGTAAACCTCAAAATCATTTTACTACAGTCAGCTCTCATATAGGATGTATGGCAACTCCGGCAAAATTATATACACGGAAAAGCTCGAGTAAGAGACATTTTTTGGGACCAAATTTTTTTCCTTGCATTGTGTTAGTAGAGCGAAGACGTTCATGTGTAGGGTGTCAGGAATACCGTATTGGTTTTTAAATTTCTCTTTAGTGAAACTGAGAGTTTATCGGAAGAAACGAAACTTTTAATGATCTCCCAATCGTTGGTCGTTGTCAATTCTATCGTTAGTCACTCGCGCCCCGCAATTCACGGCAGATGATCTCGTTAGTGCACCGAAATGTTTGTTAATGTCAGCCAATTACGAACTATCCGAGAACAACTTGAGTTGGAGTTTATAATGTCGGCCGCGGCGGTAGGGTTCAGGTTGTTTGTGATAATACAGGTCGCGGGTTCAATGATAACGTGATGGAGCAGAGCGCGGTGGTACTACCAACTTGACGGATTTCGTGTTTCTGTTTAAATTTGTCACTGTAACCACGTTATTCGTATCCTACAAGCGAAAACATAACTGATAAACTCAACTTTTCCCGTTTGATTTAATGGTCTTAAATTCTTTGACATTATTTTATAAAAGCAAAAAAATCAATCTTCTTTATTTCCATTCATCGGATTGTTCTCTGTTTGAAGTTTGTTTTTGACGGTGCGGTGGAAGGATTGTAAAGGAAAGATTTTTTGGACCATCGTTTAGTTATACAATACAATCAGTAAACTACTTTTAGAGTTCTACAATATGATCTCTTCCTCAGGTTAATGACTAACCTAATGCATAATTACAATCTAGGTTAAAATAAACAAAACGTTATGTATTAGGTTAGCCTTTCATTTTTATTGTATCACTAAACTATGGCAAATATCCGGAAAACCCTGTTTCCCTCACATCTGATCGTAATACGAAAGTTGCAAAATTATAAATATCTTGCAACTTTTAATTTCTTTCTTATTGGGGGGGGGCGCATTTTTGTGTCTCTTAACTGTATGTGTATGTATCTTCGTGAACTTTTTATAGTTTTCAAAAGGCTAACGTTGGTAGTGTAGTATGAATTTTAAAGAAAGTAACTTAGTACATGTTTATATTTTAGTAGGCCTAAGCCGTTTACTCACTATCGACAAATAAAATTAAGAATTAAAAAATTGTTAATTACGCGTAATCTAAGAAGGAATTGAAAACATTGGTTACAACATATTTGGTTAGATGAAGCATTTATAATACGTAGTTTATACTAAGTAGAGCGCTACGATGTTTTGGACGCACTAATAGTGTGTAAGCTGTACAAGTCGTGTATAATACGGCGCGTGAGAGCCCGTCATGTAATGGAATGAAAGTGTTAGTTTATATTCCTCACACAGAGGAATGGCTGACACATGGGTCTCACGTTCGAGCCTTACATCAGTCTGCATTACAGTAAATTATTCCCTCGCCACCGCTGCCGAGCCCGTTCATCTCAGTCTCTCTCCACCTTCACGGTATATATATATGAATTCTTCCAAAGAGCAGTTGTATTGGAATGACCTATCACTATCATATAATTGGCAATATCGACTGCAATTCTAAAAATGCAACATATCAAATTAATGGCAAGTTTTGCTTCAAACAATATATTGGCCAAACATCTAACCATTTAAGAATTCGTATGACAGGGCATGGGTTTGATATTTTCCTTCAAGATAAGGAAAACCCATTGGCAAGCCATTGTTTAGAACATAAATAAGACGAAATTGAGGAGTGTTCTACATTAAAAGGAATACACCAAATACCACCATGCCCTGATGAAAATTACAACAGATTAAAATTAAAGCATGGAGCAAGCTCCTCAAATGATGAAGAAAATAAATCCATTTGGTTTAAATTTAAGAAAACTTTTAAAATCATTTTTATAGATTCAAAATTTGTAAAAAAAATTACAAGTATTATTCCATTCTGTACAAAAATCAACTGTTCCACCAAGATTAAATTAGAAAAATTTTACATGTGCTGTACCTTATCAAATGCTATGCACTGTGTTTACACTTATGTTTTCTTGATTTGTGTTTTCGTTTTATAATTTTGTTATGATGTATTAATTTATATTTAAAACTTCCTGAAGACAGGGGAAAGAAATATCTCGAAATTTATAATTAAAAAAATGTTTCTTTTGTCCTCTGATTACCACAGTGATTAGTAATATATGTGTGTATATATATATATATTCGTTAAATTTGTATAAGTGGCAATAGCCTAATTTAATTTAATTTCACTAAACATTGAATCGCAAAAAGTACTTGCTCCGCCGGGACTAATATATATATATAATTACATTTGTGTAAACATCAATAGCATAATATGACCTCTGAACTTTAAGTACCAATTGCACGACACGTCGAATATTTGGGGGGGGGGATACTGGAAAACATTTGAAATTTAGGTCCGGATCTCTCTGAACTGAAAATACCAGCTGCACGAGCGAGACGTCAAATATTTGGGGGGGGGGATACTGGAAAACATTTGAAATTTAGGTCCGGATCTCTCTGAACTGAAAATACCAGCTGCACGAGACGTCGAATATTTAAGAGGGGGGATAACGGAAAACATTTGAAATTTAGGACCGGATCTCTCTGAATTGAAAATACCAGCTGCACGAGACGTCGAATATTTAAGAGGGGGGATAACGGAAAACATTTGAAATTTAGGACCGGATCTCTCTGAACTGAAAATACCAGCTGCACGAGACGTCGAATATTTGGGGACGGGATACTGGAAAACATTTGAAAATTTAGGTCCGGATCTCTCTGAACTGAAAATACCAGCTGTACGAGACGTCGAATATTTGGGGGGGGGGATACTGAAAAACATTTGAAGAATAGGTCCTGATCTCTCTGAACTGAAAATACCAGCTGCACGAGACGTCGAATATTTGGGGGACGGGATACTGAAAAACATTTGAAGAATTTAGGTCCGGATCTCTCTGAACTGAAAATACCAGCTGTACGAGACGTCGAATATTTGGGGGGGGGATACTGAAAAACATTTGAAGAATAGGTCCGGATCTCTCTGAACTGAAAATACCAGCTGCACGAGACGTCGAATATTTGGGGGGGGGATACTGAAAAACATTTGAAGAATACGTCCGGATCTCTCTGAACTGAAAATACCAGCTGTACGAGACGTCGTAAACTGAAAAACCAGCTGTAGATAGGTCCGGATCTCTCTGAACTGAAAATACCAGCTGCACGAGACGTCGAATATTTGGGGGGGGGGGATACTGGAAAACATTTGAAATTTAGGTCCGGATCTCTCTGAACTGAAAATACCAGCTGCACGAGACGTCGAATATTTGGGGGGGGGATACTGGAAAACATTTGAAATTTAGGTCCGGATCTCTCTGAACTGAAAATACCAGCTGCACGAGACGTCGAATATTTGGGGGGGGATACTGGAAAACATTTGAAATTTAGGTCCGGATCTCTCTGAACTGAAAATACCAGCTGCACGAGACGTCGAATATTTGGGGGGGGGGGGATACTGGAAAACATTTGAAGAATAGGTCCGGATCTCTCTGAACTGAAAATACCAGCTGTATGAGACGTCGAATATTTGGGGGTGGGATACTGAAAAACATTTGAAGAATAGGTCCGGATCTCTCTGAACTGAAAATACCAGCTGCACGAGACGTCGAATATTTGGGGGGGGGGGATACTGGAAAACATTTGAAATTTAGGTCCGGATCTCTCTGAACTGAAAATACCAGCTGCACGAGACGTCGAATATTTGGGGGGGGGTTACTGGAAAACATTTGAAATTTAGGTCCGGATCTGTCTGAACTGAAAATACCAGCTGCACGAGATGTCGAATATTTAGGGGGGAGACTGGAAAACATTTGAAATTTAGGACCGGATCTCTCTGAACTGAAAATACCAGCTGCACGAGACGTCGAATATTTGGGGACGGGATACTGGAAAACATTTGAAATTTAGGTCCGGATCTCTCTGAACTGAAAATACCAGCTGCACGAGACGTCGAATATTTGGGGGGGGGGGATACTGAAAAACATTTGAAGAATAGGTCCGGATCTCTCTGAACTGAAAATACCAGCTGTACGAGACGTCGAATATTTGGGGGGGGGGGATACTGAAAAACCTTTAAAGAATAGGTCCGGATCTCTCTGAACTGAAAATACCAGCTGCACGAGACGTCATATATTTGGGGGGGGGATACTGGAAAACATTTGAAATTTAGGTCCGGATCTCTCTGAACTGAAAATGCCAGCTGTACGAGACGTCGAATATTTGGGGGGGGGGATACTGGAAAACATTTGAAATTTAGGTCCGGATCTCTCTGAACTGAAAATACCAGCTGCACGAGACGTCGAATATTTGGGGGGGGGGATACTGGAAAACATTTGAAATTTAGGTCCGGATCTCTCTGAACTGAAAAATGCCAGCTGCACGAGACGTCGAATATTTGGGGAGGGGGGAATACTGGAAAACATTTGAAGAATAGGTCCGGATCTCTCTGAACTGAAAAATACCAGCTGTACGAGACGTCGAATATTTGGGGGGGGGGGGGTACTGAAAAATGAAATTTAGGTCCGGATCTCTCTGAACTGAAAATACCAGCTGCACGAGACGTCGAATATTTGGGGGGGGATACTGGAAAACATTTGAAATTTAGGTCCGGATCTCTCTGAACTGAAAATACCAGCTGTATGAGACGTCGAATATTTGGGGGTGGGATACTGAAAAACATTTGAAATTTAGGTCCGGATCTCTCTGAACTGAAAATACCAGCTGTATGAGACGTCGAATATTTGGGGGTGGGATACTGAAAAACATTTGAAGAATAGGTCCGGATCTCTCTGAACTGAAAACACCAGCTGCACGAGACGTCGAATATTTGGGGGGGGGGATACTGAAAAACATTTGAAGAATAGGTCCGGATCTCTCTGAACTGAAAATACCAGCTGCACGAGACGTCGAATATTTGGGGGGGGGGATACTGGAAAACATTTGAAATTTAGGTCCGGATCTCTCTGAACTGAAAATACCAGCTGCACGAGACGTCGAATATTTGGGGGGGGATACTGGAAAACATTTGAAATTTAGGTCCGGATCTGTCTGAACTGAAAATACCAGCTGCACGAGATGTCGAATATTTGGGGGGATACTGGAAAACATTTGAAATTTAGGACCGGATCTCTCTGAACTGAAAATACCAGCTGCACGAGACGTCGAATATTTGGGGACGGGATACTGGAAAAACATTTGAAATTTAGGTCCGGATCTCTCTGAACTGAAAATACCAGCTGTACGAGACGTCGAATATTTGGGGGGGGGGATACTGAAAAACATTTGAAGAATAGGTCCTGATCTCTCTGAACTGAAAATACCAGCTGTACGAGACGTCGAATATTTGGGGGGAATAGGTCCTGATCTCTATGAACTGAAAATACCAGCTGCACGAGACGTCGAATATTTTACTGAAAAAACATTTAGGATCTCTCCGAACTGAAAATACCAGCTGCACGAGACGTCGAATATTTTGGGGGGGGGATACTGGAAAACATTTGAAATTTAGGTATCTCTCTGAACTGAAAATAGTCACGAGACGTCGAATATTTTGGATACTATTGAAATTTAGGTCATATATAAAATAGCTGTCCGCGTATATATTGTATATATATTTAAACATCGTCAACGGTCACCTTAATCAGCGTAGATTAACAGTAAAGTATGAAAAATAAACAAAAATAATATTATTTATAAAAAAATATATGTAATTCAAAGTTAAACGTCACCTAGTAAAAATTTGTTTTTTTTTCAAAACCAAATAGCATTTGTCTCTTTAAATACTTATCTGTCAGTTCAGACTGACAATGATATTTATTAAAATTTCGACCACAATGAGTGGTGGATACATGGTTTAGGAACGACTTAACTGCAAATGGGGATGTGGATATATTGTTATGGTTTGCTTTAAATTTTATTTAAATTTAAATGGTCTATATTTAATTTTAATATAAGGTAACTTTGAAAATAGCTTATCACGCACCGAGGAGTTTAAAAGAATTACACTTTAAATATAAATTTAAATGGAGATTAGAACATTGATACTAAAAATTAATTATATGATTACTTTTGTTCTTTGTTCGTATACATTATATTTTATATCCTTTTTTAGAACGACATCATGTCGAAATATTAAAGAATTGTAAGAAGTCTTATATATTTCATTTGGTTTGTTGATGTCCCTGTGTTGTTATCGGCATAATGAACTTGTTGGATACCGTGTCTGGCATATCGGTGGAATATAGCCTACGTTAAACAAGAGAGGAGAAAGACCTGATCCTTGGTTATACACGACGCACTCATACTGCCGCTATAGTAATTGTGAAAGACACGTTCTCTATACAGTACACGTCAAGTAGAGTAGATGAGTGTAATGTGATTATTGTGACAAGCTCGCGCTCACTCACTCACTCTCGGCTCTGCTACAGCACTATGTACAACGCGCGATATTAATAGAGATTTCTGCTGTGGAGCTATTGTGAAATGTTAAATAGAAGTGTTTTGATCATTACTAAATTGGCATTGCTTTCCTTGACCAAATTATTTTGTGATAAGCTACAATAATCATTAATTTCCGCAATTGAAAATTTCTTTGGTAATTCCTTGAGCAACGTTTGCTATGTTGTCGTTATATAAGTTTATGATGTATTTCTTGCTCTGGTTACTTATAGACAATAGGTAAATAGCTTTAAAAACGTTTGCAGCTAGGATAAGTAATGAAACTGACTTTAGCAAACCGAAGTAGGGGTGTCTCCAACTAAAAATTAGTTTTTAGTAGGAAAATAAATTATTGCAAAGAGAAACTCTAGCAAGTGCAAAGCAAACCTTTATTAAAAATTTCGACAACCAAGAAGCCATTTATTTAAAATACTAGTGTATCACGCCAATATGGTTACGATTTTCTGTTCTAGTAGTCTACCCATTAGTATAGATCAAACCTCTGATTGATCGAGAGCTGTCTCCCTCTCTTCCCTAGCCCCGCCCCATGTCATGGCGGAGTTGCCTATACTCCGGGTCACGACATGTCTGATGCTTTGTCCACGAGACCAAGGAGACCAGCTGTTTTCTTCTTTACTTTTTTAACCCATGTTTTTCTCTGCTGACTACACTCTGGCGGAGATATCGAGAACTGTGACAGCGGTGGCATTTTCGATGGACAGCTGTTTGCCGTGTCTCTACAGATTTATCGCCCAGAAGTGTTGAGACAGACCGGATGCACGTGTGTATTGCGAGTGTCTCGATCTGCGGATAGCAAACATAAAACCGGTCTCCGTGGTCCAGTGGGTAGAGTGTAGAACACACGCAAGCACGAGATTAAAAATCCTCACAAATACGATAATTTTTCGCACCCCTACTCGGTCCACTGACATGACACCCACGTGACCCCGCCGCCATGACTGGGAGCGGGGTTAAGGGAAGGGAGGGGAGCAGCTCTCGACCAATCAGAGGCTTGGCCTATACTACTGGATACACTACTGACTAGTTCTCTTCGAAATAATATACCGGTAAAAGTAGGGTTCATTTGAAAATTTTTAGTTGGTTAGGTTTTGTAAAATACGCCAAATGTGGGTCATATTTGTAAGGTGATTGTGGAGGACTGGAAGTAGATGGAAACGCCAATTTCTGAACTACCTTTCAGGAAATAGGGGAAGCCTGAGCGGATATTCATTGCTTTAACAATGTCATTATTAAAGATTTTAGAGAATAATAAAAATTTTTAAATCTAAATTCCAACACACGTAACAAAGGGGGTGGTGTGGAACTTTTTGTAAAAAGTTCTCTAAATTATACTCAGCTCAAGATCAACTATACATCCGAACTAGACCTAGAAGCGGAGGGAGTCAAAATAAGTACTAAATCTATTGGGACGATAAACATTATTGGATTGTATCGCTCACCCAATGGCTGCAGTAACTCCTTTTTCCAGCGTTTGGATTTGATTTTAAATTTTTTATTTTCAAACAAATATTCATTTATTTTAATCGAATTCTTCTATTCTATTCTTCTATTGAGTTTGAAACTTCAAACGTCCGCCATTTTGAAACGTAACATAATGGTATAATATAAATGTTTCTCTTAATTTGGGACTACGAGAAAAATGATTGAGCCAAATTTTTATGAGTTTTATTATATTTACTGGTTACTGAGAAAAAAAACTCATACATACAGACATACGGTACACTAAGCTTTTCTGACGCAAGCTTAATTTACACTGTTTACCTTGACACAAAAATATTTGTACGCACAGTACGTTTGTGAGTCGGCAGACTGAGGATTTATAATTCATTGAGCCATTTCACTGGCTCTGGCTTCAGTTTACTTAAGATTTCATTGACACGATTCCCGCCTTATCTCGCGTATCATCGTGCACTGACAATGTCTCAATATCGTATTTTGTGACAGACTATTGTGTTTCTTATCACAGTTTACCTCGCCTATGCATCGACGTCCATAGTAACACGTGCTGAGTGTTTAGGTTATGTGCCTTATTTCACTCAGTCTTGTGATTATGGAGCGTTTATGTCGAGGTTGTGACAACGTCACCATACATTGTTATTTTAAATAAATAAAAAATAAAGTGTGCGTAATTTTAAGAATATCGGAAGGTTTTTACAGACGTTTCAGTTCTGTTACCGTTACGAAGTAATATATATTTAATATTATAATATCTGAAAATTAAATGTATTCAATTAATCATATATTTTGTGTTGGTATGTAGGTAAAACAGATAAGGTTCATTTTTAACATAATAAGACGTTTATGTCTATGAGCCGTCAACGTGCAATGTTAAATGTTAAAGCTGTAATAAGTCCTGTAAGGAGACCAATGCCGAATTAGTCTGCTCAGTCAAGAATATAAGTTAAGATTATAATTAAATAACACTTTTTATTCATAATTTACAACATTTTATAATCATGACCCGTACACTTGGAACAATATTGAATAACGTTTGGTCTTAATTGGACCTCAAGCTTCCGAGTAATGAATTTGTAAAGTTTCAGTTTGGTTAAACAGCGCCTAAAACCGATACATTTTTTTCGTTCTTACCAACACAAAAACTAAAAGTTATTGTTCGTAAATATTTTCCTTAATATGTCTAAGCGCATATATAAAAGTGCTAAATGTAACTCCCGTAATTGTAGTTCTACGGGTCAGTTTGTGGTTACCGTTCAAACTCGGATTATTTAACGTTAAATCTCGGGATAGTTAACGTTCAAAATCGAATTAGTTAACATTCAATCTCGGGTTATTTAACGTTCAAACTAGCGTACCTATGCTGTTCGTTCCGAGAGTAGAATTATCATTTAAAATTCAACAACCACCGTACTGTCTTAAAGAGTGAATTTCATTAATTAATTATCATATTAAAAATACTGAACGTATTGTATGTTTTTACAGATTTCCAAAAACTGGAACGAGAAGCCCGCATTTGCCGAAAACTGCAACACCCAAATATAGGTGAGTTTAGTTTTCCTATTGTTATCTTCTTTTTGGACTAATATGTGGAGACGCCGTTTCCGACAGCGCAATATTGTACAACGTATCATCTTATATACTTCTTGTTTTGGATTTGTACACATATATAATATGTAAAGAAGCACAGTACATCAAATACAGTCTACCCAGCTACTGACCCATGTACTGCAACTCTGTAAGCGTTTGTTGGAATCTCCCTAGTATTTGTCAGTATCTCCGCTCTCTATTCCGCCTTACCACCTTCTTCAGGAGCACAAGAGAAACCCGGCTTCAAATAGTACTCTTTCTATACAATGATATAGGAGTTGGATTTGGGGCAGAGTCCTCAGGGTGGAAAGCAAATCCGTTTATTAATGAAAAGCGGGTTCTATTCTAATCCTACCGTGAAGTAAAAGTGATTTTATCTTTTGCTACTATACTGTTATTTTTTCCCAGATGATAGTTTTTTAGGTATATTTCGGATACAAAATTAGATTATTACAATAATGCATGTCCTCACTTGCCAAAAATGTCTACGTAACTTGGCCAAACATTATCCGTAAAGCCCAAAAACCACCCCCCCCCTCCTCCTTTCAAAAGTTTATATATAAACACGTTGAAACTTGGTACAAAAATACTAAACATCTGTATGGCAAGTTTGTTAGCCACCTTGACACATCTTTCTTAATGTGGAGATCGTTCAAACTAAAATCTTACAACTCCGTTATATATGGACCTGGGAAAAAAATTAAAAAGTGGTCTGAAATGTCTGTAACTTTTCCTAAACTTTTCGTTATAAACATATTTTTTTAATTTTTGAATAGTGTTCGAAGTATTGAATACATGTAAATCCTATGAGAATAAATTAACAATATTTTCAGTTATCACAGATTCTATCTAGTTCTTCCGACTTAGCCGTAAGGACTCATTTATTGTTCCTATTGTTCAATTAAAATTTACCTATAAATCTTGGATAGAAGAATTTAAATTCAATTTGGCACAAGTCCTCGTTTGTGCTACTCAATTGTTATTCATCTATGTAGACCTAATGTATTACTCGTAGGTACATGTGAAATTTGTTATAAAAACAAAAACAAAATGGGAAGTTTCCAACACTGTTGTGTACACAGTCGCACTCACGGATCACACATCTAATTGTGATGCGTTCATGTTCCATTAAATGGTAAAATGGAATATACATTTTCAGCGAGTGTATTAAACCCCTGGCTTTGTTCGATCACGTGGCAGTGGAGCGCTTTTGTACACAGTCGCACTCACGGATCACACATCTAATTGTGATGCGTTCATGTTCCATTAAATGGTAAAATGGAATATACATTTTCAGCGAGTGTAATAAACCCCTGGCTTTGTTCGATCACGTGGCAGTGGAGCGCTTTTGTACACAGTCGCACTCACGGATCACACATCTAATTGTGATGCGTTCATGTTCCATTAAATGGTAAAATGGAATATACATTTTCAGCGAGTGTAATAAACCCCTGGCTTTGTTCGATCACGTGGCAGTGGAGCGCTTTTGTACACAGTCGCACTCACGGATCACACATCTAATTGTGATGCGTTCATGTTCCATTAAATGGTAAAATGGAATATACATTTTCAGCGAGTGTAATAAACCCCTGGCTTTGTTCGATCACGTGGCAGTGGAGCGCTTTTGTACACAGTCGCACTCACGGATCACACATCTAATTGTGATGCGTTCATGTTCCATTAAATGGTAAAATGGAATATACATTTTCAGCGAGTGTAATAAACCCCTGGCTTTGTTCGATCACGTGGCAGTGGAGCGCTTTTTTAACGATAAAATCTTATCACCGTAGACAATTGTGCCAAAAATTAGCTGAACTTCAAGAACAAAACTTTGATTTATTGAATCTTGCCAAGTCGAATCCGTCCAAATCCTTTCTAACGTTAATTAGCAATCTGAAAGTTATTGACTACTTGGAAACATTCACTTTGATGAGATTCAAGTGATTTCCTCAGCAATAACTTCTCCAGTTTGATGGGTCATATCGGATTTTCAGCTGTGGAACTTTCCGGCTGAAGTAGTCGAAGCGGAAATTCTTTCATTCAGTACTTAGTATTATTTTCTTTACGAAGTTTCCGAACTTAAATTGCTCTTTCATGACCCCGAAATGAATATATTGAACCATTTGGCTACTATATTCCGGATTTCTTTATTGGGTAGAATTATTTAAGGGAATAACCGCGTAAGTATAACTGTTTTGAAATGCACTAAAACTGTATAGGATAGTACTACTATTTTTAGAACAATATACAGGGTGTAACAAAAAGGTTGGGCTGACTATGTACTTTCAAAGTTTGTGCGTGATTCTAAGCAAAAATTGAAGAATAACCTTTTTCCAATTTCCACTTCGTTTAGCCGTTAGCCGCCATTTTGTATTTTTATTAACAAATTATTATCTCTAAAATTAGTAAAGCTAATGAAACCGAATTTGGCACATAGGTTTTAATAGGGAATATGAAAATAAAAAAATGTTATTTTCTTTAGTATTATCAAAATGGCGTCTGTTGTAAAAAATGTACTAGACACCAAATATTTGGAGAATTGTATTGCAATTCCAACGGCACTAGTTTCAATGGAATCCGTCAAGGCATAAGCGAGCACGACCACTTTAAAGGTCGACCACTTCCCAACTGACTCGACATTTTGTAATAAGAAACGCTTGATTATTACGCAATGTTTGGACAGGCACGGTGTGGTTTTGAATGACTAAATTCTAATAATTCGTCTCACGAATACATCAAAGACGCGTAAGGAGGGATAAATCTGAAACATGTACATCGTACAATAATAGGTGTTACTCGCTACATACATTTGGTGGTTACATCTTCCTGAAGTATGGCAATAAATTAGGATATCTGTACATAAACATGTTGTCAGAGTCCGCGAAGCTGCAGATCTCGCATTGTCACTGTTATAGTATTTTCCAGCACGTACATAAATAGTACATCGGGGGTGAATAACGGTAAAAATAATCGGCCTTTAAGTTCTTTTTGTTTCAATTGGCGATAGGATGTTTCCCCACTTACGGGTCGGTATGCTGAGATGGAAAACGTATGCAGAATCCTGACAAACTGCACGGCTCTCAAAATCATATATCTTGAAGATCATCCGTATCGTTACCACGATCGGGAAGAGATCACTCAATGAGGAACCTGCCAAGACCGATAGCTTCAATTAATTTTGGATTGCACACCTTTTAGCCGTAGGGAGACCATAGTCAACCAAAGCTTTGGTATAGTACGAGTAACTATAGTAGGCCGCACCAAAGTAGTCCGATGACACTTGAGGCGGTGTTGCCACATCAGCTGTTCCATGCAGTCGGATCAGTAATGTTTCATACACGTAAAACTGGCAATAGTGTAGGGCGCGGGGTGTCTCTACGGGGGGGATTAAAACGCAACGGCTACTATTGAACTATTTTAGCACTCCCTGATAGCTGGTGTGTGGCAGGGGAGGACAAGGGGACATCTGTGTCTAGCCTGGAGCAATGTGATGAACAGTAACAGACTAATCTGAAACAGCCACAGAAAGTGGAAGTGACTCTCATTGTTAGTGACGCCATTTCTCACAAGCCACACAGCCCTGGCCGCAGCTAGTAAAGTAATGTGTCTCCTTTCTTAGCTGAGACCGACACTCCCTTCCTATTACAGCACATTTCTTTTCTCTCCTTTTATCGTTTCCTGGAGGAACTGAGATATACCAAAAATCCCTATTTCTCTGCAGCTTAGACTGCAATGTTATTCATTTAGATTCTTTTTAGCGTGCTTTTTTGATCAAACTATTATATAGTTTTTATTTACTGGAATATATTTTAGCATGATATCGTTATTTTTGGTTTAATGCTGTCCATATGTTAAACACTCTGTTTTTAGAGAGCATTTTGCTATTTTACATACTTTTGGTGTAAATGTATAAACAATTTGCTAGTTTAAACGTGTAAATATAGCAAATGTTTTCAGCACTCAATGGAGTTTTAAGTAACTTAAATACAGTCCGGCATATAATTATGTACTGTTTTATAATTATACGAATTAGAAGATGGGTTATCAAAACCACAATTTAAAAACACAGACGCATAAAGGGCAGAAATAAGTTAGTTTATCTCTATTATGTAATTGTAAAAAGAAGTATGAACTGTATTACCCTACGAAGTAGTATAACATTTTATAAAATGTCCCATAAAGAACAAAATTTATAGTATAGAACATAGAATAAATAAATAAAAACACTCTACAAATATTTCAATAAATACTACAAAAAATGAATAATACATTGAAGGAAATATAGTTCTACAATAATAACTAATCATTTGAATTATAGAAATATACGTGCAATGTGTAAGATTTTGATTTTACAGAATGATTCATTTAAGATGTCCTGATCATATAACGGAAGTACGAATAGAATTATGATTAAAACCCATATGCAACCCAGCTACTATATCACATATAGGGTATCCATTAAAACAATTATTAGATTTTAATTAAAAGCACTGTAAACAACATTTTTCAAAAATAGTTACTTTATAAAGCTATATAAGTAACAGTTCTAGTCCGATCATTCATGGTAACAATACTAGATTGATTTCTCAGAAAAACAATACTAAATCAATCATCCAAATTTAGAATACTATACCAATAAATCATCTATAGTAAAAATACCAGACCTATCATCTAAAGTAACAGTACCAGGCAGATCATCCAGAATAACACTATTAGACCAATCATCCAGAGTAACAATACTAGACTAATCTTTCTGACTAACAGTACTAGATCAATCTTCCAGAGTAACAGTACTAGATCAATCATCCAGAGTAACAGTACTATATCAATCAACCAAAATAACAGTACTAGATCAGTCATCTAGAGTAACAGTACTAGATCAATCATCCAGTGTAACAGTACTAGATCAATCATCCAGTGTAACAGTACTAAATCAATCATCCAGAGTAACAGTACTAGATCAATCTTCCAAAGTAACAGTACTAGATCAATCATCCAGAGTAACGGTACTAGATCAATCGTCCAGAGTAACAGTACTTTTTTTTACGATAGGAAAATGCATTATGCACCGTCAGGGACAGGTGTTCGCCCTGGTGTGTGGGACTCTCACCCACTAAAAACCTACCGGTCCAGGCATTGGAAACCCTCTCGGGAACGCATCTCTGCAACTACTTCAAGAGGGTGCCATCGTTCGCCCAATGGGCATTACTTCATTCTAAAATCCACCAGCATGAGCTATTCTGGTGCTTTATAGCTGCTCTCTTCTTTTTTGCTTTAGCACCCTCTTGCAGAACGCAGCGACAGCGTTCCACGATTCGGGACTGGACAACATCTCTTCTAGAGTAACAGTACTAGATCAATCATCCAGGGTAAAAGTACTAGATCAATCAACCACAGTAACAGTACTAGATCAATCATCCAGTGTAACAGTACTAGATCAATCATCCAGAGTAACAGTACTAGATCAATCAACCAGAGTAACAGTACTAGATCAATCATCCAGAGTACCAGTACTAGATCAATCATCCAGTGTAACAGTACTAGATCAATCAACCAGAGTAACAGTACTAGATCAATCATCCAGAGTACCAGTACTAGATCAATCATCCAGTGTAACAGTACTAGATCAGTCATCCAGAGTAACAGTACTAGATCAATCATCCAGAGTAACAGTACTAGATCAATCATCCAGTGTAACAGTACTAGATCAATCATCCAGTGTAACAGTACTAGATCAATCATCCAGAGTAACAGTACTAGATCAATCAACCACAGTAACAGTACTAGATCAGTCATCCAGAGTAACAGTACTAGATCAATCATCCAGTGTAACAGTACTAGATCAATCAACCAGAGTAACAGTACTAGATCAATCATCCAGAGTACCAGTACTAGATCAATCATCCAGTGTAACAGTACTAGATCAGTCATCCAGAGTAACAGTACTAGATCAATCATCCAGAGTAACAGTACTAGATCAATCAACCACAGTAACAGTACTAGATCAATCATCCAGTGTAACAGTACTAGATCAATCATCCAGTGTAACAGTACTAGATCAATCATCCAGAGTAACAGTACTAGATCAATCATCCAGTGTAACAGTACTAGATCAATCATCCATTGTAACAGTACTAGATCAATCATCCAGAGTAACAGTAGGGGAGAGGGGGGTACCTTTGAACTGGGGGCACATTTGAACAAGTTTAAATTTCCCGCCATTTGATGAGCTAACTGCCTGATTTTTTTTCTACTTCTTCTTCTCATCTGTATGACCTAGTACACCTGTTTCTCTCCATTTCTTTTAACCTTTGTATTCAGTGCCAGATAGGTTAGGTTTTAGCCACATTTTGTAAACTTTTGAGTTTTGAGTTGTAAGACTGTCAGCGGAAGAAAGAATTGAAGAATTGACCAACCTTATATTCTAAGGTAAGTACATTTATTGAGCAATTTTTTGAATATAATAACATAAGATAATCTGTTCAACTAACTAAGAAAAAAATCAGTTTCTTCTACTGTGACATGTGGGGTACATTTGAACAAACATTGGGGGGTACATTTGAACATTCTAAAATTATTCATAAAAGTTACTGGTTTTGTAAAAAAAGGTAAAATATAAGAAAGCCGAATTTTTTAGGTTATTTATTAGCATTTGTACAAGTTAAACAATTTATTTATTTTATTTTTTACTGGAAATTATAAATATTAAGAGAATTGTTTTAAACCTAGAACATATAATGGTAGGCTATCATCAAGATAGAATAAGCATGAGGCCTATTTTTTGTATTAGTTCCATGTTTATATTTTTAAATCTAGTACTTTTCTTACATTAAAACACACAAGTCGTCTTACGTCTTAAATCTCTTCATTAAAAAAAATTTGATATCAGCAGCCTAATATTGAAACAAACCTAATTTGATCTTACATTGTAGGCCTTGGCCTACTAAAACAATAAATTACTAACTTACATTATGTTTAGGTAATAACTCACTTTGTATTGTTTCAGGTTACAATGGTTAGAAACTACATCAAGAAAAAAGTGGGCCCAGAGATAAATGAGCGAGATGTGGAGGAAGCTGTTAAGCTTGTTTTGGAAAAAAACGTCCCAATACGTCAAGCAGCAGAATCGTTTGGCTTGGTTCATACCATGTTATTCTATCGAATAAAAAAAGCAAAGGCTCTTCTAAAGACAAATTTACCATCTGAGCACACTGATATCCGAGTCCCTTCAGCACCCGCACCCCTTTTAACATTTAATAGCAAGTACACTTCTAACCAAGTATTTTCAGCTCAAGAAGAAAAAATGCTAGAAGAATATATTATTACATGTTCTGCGATGAACTATGGTCTCACGTACAAAATCATTAGAGCTCTTGCATTTCAGTATGCAGAAAAATTGGGCCGATGTCCAAAAAAATGGGAAGATAATAAAACAGCTGGTTTAGATTGGTTGAAAGGTTTTATGAAAAGACATAAAGATTTATCACTGAGAAAACCTGAAAACACAAGCTTAGCTAGAACATTAGGTTTCAATCGGAAAAACATTGAAGAATTTCAAAAAAACTTAGATGATGTTTACAAAAAACACAAATTTTCTCCGAGTGACATTTACAATCTTGATGAAACTGGGATTAAAACTGTCGTGCAAGCCCCAAATGTTGTAGCTAAAAAAGGCACTAAACAAGTAGGCCAAGTTGTGTCTGGAGAAAGAGGCAGCCTTATTACAATGGTTGCTACTGTTAATGCGGCAGGCAATACCATTCCTCCAGTTTTCATATTTCCCCGAGCTAGACTACATGACAGTTTAATGGTAGGTGCTATCAGTGGAAGCTTAGGATTTGTTAACTCCCCTACTAGTGGGTGGATCACTAATGCTTTGTTCCTCAAAGTGCTGGAGCACTTTGTGAAGTACAGCCACTGCTCAAAAGAATCACCAGTTTTGTTGATTCTCGACAACCACGAATCCCATTGCACTCTGGATGCAATATTATACGCAAGAGATAATGGTATTTGTATTGTGACAATACCTCCTCATTGTAGCCATCGTGTCCAACCTCTAGATGTTTCAATTTTAGGACCATTTAAACAAAACTTAGCCACAGTTCAAAATAACTGGCTAACAAACAACCCCGGATCTAAACTCTCAATTCATGATTTAGCTGGGTTGGCATCAAAAGCTTTTAATTTAGCATTTACAAGGAAGAATATCTTAAAAGGATTTGAGGAGTGTGGAATATGGCCATATTCTACAACTGTGTTTACTGATGAAGATTTCCCATTTTCTGAAGCGATGATAACCTCTAGTACGCCTACACCTGACACTACGAAATCTTCTAATCTAGGACGCGAAAATGAAAATTACAGCCAAGGTACATCTAATGCTAGGCCTACAGGTTCAACATCAATTGAAAATGAAAGCCTAAATGATGGGATTTTAAACAAAACCGTAGCAGTGTCTCCTAGTCCAGAGGTTGTTAGGCCTTATCCCCAGCTGCAGGCAAAATCTTCAGTAGAATGTAAAAAAGGAAGAGAACCAGGAAAATCGAAAATAATTACGGCCACTCCAGAAAAAATTCGGTTGGAAGAAGAAATCAAAAGAAAGCTTTTAGAAAAACAGAAAAAAGAAGAACTAAGGAAGCAGCGTGACATAAAGGCAAAAAGAAAATTAGATTTACCAGAAAAAAACAAAAAATCAGGACATAACAAAAGAAGAAAAACAAATAAGCATAAATCTATTTCATACGAGTCTGACTGTGACGATCCTGACCCAATTTATATGGAAAGTGGAGAATCAGACTGGGTGGAGAGCTCTGAAGAAGATGACAACTTCGATAGGCCTAACCTGTCTAAACAAGTAAAAATATGTCCGATGCTTGAAAAATACTATGCTGTATTTTATGATATAAGTTGGTATTTAGGAAGGGTGGTTGATTTCCCGGATGAAGGATTTTCTAAAATTAAGTTTTTGAAAGAAGGACTTGGAGATTCATATGAGTGGCCAAAACATGATGATGTTCAAGTGATAGAAAATAAATATCTTTTTTACGGGCCAGTACCTTTGATTGGAAATGGACCCTTTCTCATCGACGACAAGTGTAAAAGGAGAATTCGATCAAAATACTCAATGTTAAAAAAGTAGAAGTTGAACCTAAATTTTGTTTACACAATCTGTAATGTACCTTTGATTAGTGCACACTATGAATAAAATGTTTTTGTGTATTTCCTTAGTTTTTCTTTACTAATTATCCAATGTTCAAATCCACCCCGTCCTTGTTCAAACCTACCCCAGACTTGTTCAAATGTACCCCTTAGTGGGGTACATTTGAACAACATGCAGTGAACTTTAATTTTTTTTTTTTTTAGCCTAGATATTTTGAAGATTATTAACATTAATTTAAGTAATTTGTTGCATAATAGTCTAAAGATCAATGTCCCCATGCTTGTTTATCAAAATAATTAATTTAAAAAAATACAAAAATATTTTTTCAAAAAGTGTTCAAAGGTAGATCAGTCATCCAGAGGAATAGTACTAGACCAACGATCCAGGGTAACAGTACTAGATCAATCAACCACAGTAACAGTACTAGATCAGTCATCCAGAGTAACAGTACTAGATCAATCATCCAGAGTAACGCTACTAGATCAATCATCCAGAGTAACAGTACTACATCAATCATCCAGTGTAACAGTACTAGATCAATCATCCAGAGTAACAGTACTAGATCAATCATCCAGTGTAACAGTACTAGATCAATCTTCCAGAGTAAAAGTACTAGATCAATCTTCCAGAGTAACAGTACTAGATCAATCATCTAGTGTAACAGTACTAGACCAACGATCCAGGGCTAGATCAATCGTCCAGAGTAACAGTACTAGATCAATCATCCAGAGTAACAGTACTAGATCAATCATCCAGTGTAACAGTACTAAATCAATCATCCAGAGTAACAGTACTAGATCAATCTTCCAAAGTAACAGTACTAGATCAATCATCCAGAGTAACGGTACTAGATCAATCGTCCAGAGTAACAGTACTTTTTTTTACGATAGGAAAATGCATTATGCACCGTCAGGGACAGGTGTTCGCCCTGGTGTGTGGGACTCTCACCCACTAAAAACCTACCGGTCCAGGCATTGGAAACCCTCTCGGGAACGCATCTCTGCAACTACTTCAAGAGGGTGCCATCGTTCGCCCAATGGGCATTACTTCATTCTAAAATCCACCAGCATGAGCTATTCTGGTGCTTTATAGCTGCTCTCTTCTTTTTTGCTTTAGCACCCTCTTGCAGAACGCAGCGACAGCGTTCCACGATTCGGGACTGGACAACATCTCTTCTAGAGTAACAGTACTAGATCAATCATCCAGGGTAAAAGTACTAGATCAATCATCCAGAGTAACAGTACTAGATCAATCAACCACAGTAACAGTACTAGATCAATCATCCAGTGTAACAGTACTAGATCAATCATCCAGAGTAACAGTACTAGATCAATCAACCAGAGTAACAGTACTAGATCAATCATCCAGAGTACCAGTACTAGATCAATCATCCAGTGTAACAGTACTAGATCAATCAACCAGAGTAACAGTACTAGATCAATCATCCAGAGTACCAGTACTAGATCAATCATCCAGTGTAACAGTACTAGATCAGTCATCCAGAGTAACAGTACTAGATCAATCATCCAGAGTAACAGTACTAGATCAATCATCCAGTGTAACAGTACTAGATCAATCATCCAGTGTAACAGTACTAGATCAATCATCCAGAGTAACAGTACTAGATCAATCAACCACAGTAACAGTACTAGATCAGTCATCCAGAGTAACAGTACTAGATCAATCATCCAGTGTAACAGTACTAGATCAATCAACCAGAGTAACAGTACTAGATCAATCATCCAGAGTACCAGTACTAGATCAATCATCCAGTGTAACAGTACTAGATCAGTCATCCAGAGTAACAGTACTAGATCAATCATCCAGAGTAACAGTACTAGATCAATCAACCACAGTAACAGTACTAGATCAATCATCCAGTGTAACAGTACTAGATCAATCATCCAGTGTAACAGTACTAGATCAATCATCCAGAGTAACAGTACTAGATCAATCATCCAGTGTAACAGTACTAGATCAATCATCCATTGTAACAGTACTAGATCAATCATCCAGAGTAACAGTAGGGGAGAGGGGGGTACCTTTGAACTGGGGGCACATTTGAACAAGTTTAAATTTCCCGCCATTTGATGAGCTAACTGCCTGATTTTTTTTCTACTTCTTCTTCTCATCTGTATGACCTAGTACACCTGTTTCTCTCCATTTCTTTTAACCTTTGTATTCAGTGCCAGATAGGTTAGGTTTTAGCCACATTTTGTAAACTTTTGAGTTTTGAGTTGTAAGACTGTCAGCGGAAGAAAGAATTGAAGAATTGACCAACCTTATATTCTAAGGTAAGTACATTTATTGAGCAATTTTTTGAATATAATAACATAAGATAATCTGTTCAACTAACTAAGAAAAAAATCAGTTTCTTCTACTGTGACATGTGGGGTACATTTGAACAAACATTGGGGGGTACATTTGAACATTCTAAAATTATTCATAAAAGTTACTGGTTTTGTAAAAAAAGGTAAAATATAAGAAAGCCGAATTTTTTAGGTTATTTATTAGCATTTGTACAAGTTAAACAATTTATTTATTTTATTTTTTACTGGAAATTATAAATATTAAGAGAATTGTTTTAAACCTAGAACATATAATGGTAGGCTATCATCAAGATAGAATAAGCATGAGGCCTATTTTTTGTATTAGTTCCATGTTTATATTTTTAAATCTAGTACTTTTCTTACATTAAAACACACAAGTCGTCTTACGTCTTAAATCTCTTCATTAAAAAAAATTTGATATCAGCAGCCTAATATTGAAACAAACCTAATTTGATCTTACATTGTAGGCCTTGGCCTACTAAAACAATAAATTACTAACTTACATTATGTTTAGGTAATAACTCACTTTGTATTGTTTCAGGTTACAATGGTTAGAAACTACATCAAGAAAAAAGTGGGCCCAGAGATAAATGAGCGAGATGTGGAGGAAGCTGTTAAGCTTGTTTTGGAAAAAAACGTCCCAATACGTCAAGCAGCAGAATCGTTTGGCTTGGTTCATACCATGTTATTCTATCGAATAAAAAAAGCAAAGGCTCTTCTAAAGACAAATTTACCATCTGAGCACACTGATATCCGAGTCCCTTCAGCACCCGCACCCCTTTTAACATTTAATAGCAAGTACACTTCTAACCAAGTATTTTCAGCTCAAGAAGAAAAAATGCTAGAAGAATATATTATTACATGTTCTGCGATGAACTATGGTCTCACGTACAAAATCATTAGAGCTCTTGCATTTCAGTATGCAGAAAAATTGGGCCGATGTCCAAAAAAATGGGAAGATAATAAAACAGCTGGTTTAGATTGGTTGAAAGGTTTTATGAAAAGACATAAAGATTTATCACTGAGAAAACCTGAAAACACAAGCTTAGCTAGAACATTAGGTTTCAATCGGAAAAACATTGAAGAATTTCAAAAAAACTTAGATGATGTTTACAAAAAACACAAATTTTCTCCGAGTGACATTTACAATCTTGATGAAACTGGGATTAAAACTGTCGTGCAAGCCCCAAATGTTGTAGCTAAAAAAGGCACTAAACAAGTAGGCCAAGTTGTGTCTGGAGAAAGAGGCAGCCTTATTACAATGGTTGCTACTGTTAATGCGGCAGGCAATACCATTCCTCCAGTTTTCATATTTCCCCGAGCTAGACTACATGACAGTTTAATGGTAGGTGCTATCAGTGGAAGCTTAGGATTTGTTAACTCCCCTACTAGTGGGTGGATCACTAATGCTTTGTTCCTCAAAGTGCTGGAGCACTTTGTGAAGTACAGCCACTGCTCAAAAGAATCACCAGTTTTGTTGATTCTCGACAACCACGAATCCCATTGCACTCTGGATGCAATATTATACGCAAGAGATAATGGTATTTGTATTGTGACAATACCTCCTCATTGTAGCCATCGTGTCCAACCTCTAGATGTTTCAATTTTAGGACCATTTAAACAAAACTTAGCCACAGTTCAAAATAACTGGCTAACAAACAACCCCGGATCTAAACTCTCAATTCATGATTTAGCTGGGTTGGCATCAAAAGCTTTTAATTTAGCATTTACAAGGAAGAATATCTTAAAAGGATTTGAGGAGTGTGGAATATGGCCATATTCTACAACTGTGTTTACTGATGAAGATTTCCCATTTTCTGAAGCGATGATAACCTCTAGTACGCCTACACCTGACACTACGAAATCTTCTAATCTAGGACGCGAAAATGAAAATTACAGCCAAGGTACATCTAATGCTAGGCCTACAGGTTCAACATCAATTGAAAATGAAAGCCTAAATGATGGGATTTTAAACAAAACCGTAGCAGTGTCTCCTAGTCCAGAGGTTGTTAGGCCTTATCCCCAGCTGCAGGCAAAATCTTCAGTAGAATGTAAAAAAGGAAGAGAACCAGGAAAATCGAAAATAATTACGGCCACTCCAGAAAAAATTCGGTTGGAAGAAGAAATCAAAAGAAAGCTTTTAGAAAAACAGAAAAAAGAAGAACTAAGGAAGCAGCGTGACATAAAGGCAAAAAGAAAATTAGATTTACCAGAAAAAAACAAAAAATCAGGACATAACAAAAGAAGAAAAACAAATAAGCATAAATCTATTTCATACGAGTCTGACTGTGACGATCCTGACCCAATTTATATGGAAAGTGGAGAATCAGACTGGGTGGAGAGCTCTGAAGAAGATGACAACTTCGATAGGCCTAACCTGTCTAAACAAGTAAAAATATGTCCGATGCTTGAAAAATACTATGCTGTATTTTATGATATAAGTTGGTATTTAGGAAGGGTGGTTGATTTCCCGGATGAAGGATTTTCTAAAATTAAGTTTTTGAAAGAAGGACTTGGAGATTCATATGAGTGGCCAAAACATGATGATGTTCAAGTGATAGAAAATAAATATCTTTTTTACGGGCCAGTACCTTTGATTGGAAATGGACCCTTTCTCATCGACGACAAGTGTAAAAGGAGAATTCGATCAAAATACTCAATGTTAAAAAAGTAGAAGTTGAACCTAAATTTTGTTTACACAATCTGTAATGTACCTTTGATTAGTGCACACTATGAATAAAATGTTTTTGTGTATTTCCTTAGTTTTTCTTTACTAATTATCCAATGTTCAAATCCACCCCGTCCTTGTTCAAACCTACCCCAGACTTGTTCAAATGTACCCCTTAGTGGGGTACATTTGAACAACATGCAGTGAACTTTAATTTTTTTTTTTTTTTAGCCTAGATATTTTGAAGATTATTAACATTAATTTAAGTAATTTGTTGCATAATAGTCTAAAGATCAATGTCCCCATGCTTGTTTATCAAAATAATTAATTTAAAAAAATACAAAAATATTTTTTCAAAAAGTGTTCAAAGGTAGATCAGTCATCCAGAGGAATAGTACTAGACCAACGATCCAGGGTAACAGTACTAGATCAATCAACCACAGTAACAGTACTAGATCAGTCATCCAGAGTAACAGTACTAGATCAATCATCCAGAGTAACGCTACTAGATCAATCATCCAGAGTAACAGTACTACATCAATCATCCAGTGTAACAGTACTAGATCAATCATCCAGAGTAACAGTACTAGATCAATCATCCAGTGTAACAGTACTAGATCAATCTTCCAGAGTAAAAGTACTAGATCAATCTTCCAGAGTAACAGTACTAGATCAATCATCTAGTGTAACAGTACTAGACCAACGATCCAGGGCTAGATCAATCGTCCAGAGTAACAGTACTAGATCAATCATCCAGAGTAACGCTACTAGGCCGATCATCGAGAGTAACAGCATTAGACAGACCCACCATCCAGAGGAATAGTACTAGATCAATCTTCCAGAGTAACGGTACTAGGCCGATCATCGAGAGTAACAGCATTAGACAGACCCACCATCCAGAGGAATTGTACTAGATCAATCATCCAGAGTAACGCTACTAGGCCGATCATCGAGAGTAACAGCATTAGACAGACCCACCATCCAGAGTAACAGTACTAGCCCGATCATCGAGAGTAACAGCATTAGACAGACCCACAATCCAGAGGAATAGTACTAGATCATTCAACCACAGTAACAGTACTAGATCAATCATCCAGAGTAACAGTACTAGATCAATCATCCAGAGTAACGCTACTAGGCCGATCATCGAAAGTAACAGCATTAGACAGACCCACCATCCAGAGTAAAAGTACTAGATCAATCTTCCAGAGTAACAGTACTAGATCAATCATCCAGTGTAACAGTACTAGACCAACGATCCAGTGTAACAGTACTAGATCAATCATCCAGAGTAACAGTAGTAGATCAATCATCCAGAGTAACGCTACTAGGCCGATCATCGAGAGTAACAGCATTAGACAGACCCACCATCCAGAGGAATAGTACTAGACCAACGATCCAGGGTAACAGTACTAGACCAACGATCCAGGGTAACAGTACTTGACCGACGACCCAGAGTAATAGTACTAGACCGACGATCCAGAATAGCGAGTTTCCAGAGTAACAGTACTAGATGAACTCCGGGCTAAGGTTTATGCCAAGACAAATTGTGAAAATAATTCACCTGTGTAGTACAGCTAAGGGTCCAGCAGATAATGTAGCTATATCCGTGGGTCAGCTTCTCTCAGTTAAGTGTGTACTTTGGTATGATAAATTGTCGGTAGAGTCGAGAGCCCGGGCTGAGGTTTTTGCCCGGCGTTATTTGTCTCTATTAGGTAAATGAGAATCGCCCTTTACTCTTTTCTGGCGAGCTTTCCTCAGTTGTCCCAAGGGATCTGAGCCTTAATGCAAATTTCTCTTATAAATTAAAAGTTAGGCTTTGCTAGCACTACTTTTTACATTGTCATGCGTATGGATCTTTTCTCTGACTTTGATGTCTTTAATTCATTATGGAGACGGTGCTGACTGTCTAGTGAAGTGCAACTAATTCAGTTAAATGACTTTTTGTAAAGGTACAAATTCTAAAAGATGCCTTATTTTACCATGCGTAGTTAGGTATGAGAAGCTTTCTCTATCCATTAACCTGTGGACCAACAGTTATGTTTCCATTACGTTTGGCCGCAAAGTATTATAAATTAACCAATAGTTACAACGTAGTATCGAAGGATTCAACAGGACCTAACGAAAGTCTGCAGTGTTAGAAGGTAAGAGCACCTTTTGCCGTTTACTTTGTAATTAAGACGACATTGTTAAATTAAAATGTTCTATCTTTTTATGAAACCAACCAATCCAACAAAATAGCTCCATCGCGTGTTTCCATATCGTACTGAAAAGTGTCATTAACTTTCACAGTGTTTGCCTTTTTGTTATTCAGTTTTCTCGTTGCCAACACGGTTACTGATAGCTCTTTGAGCTTATTGTGCAAACTGCTGTCCCAGTACCTTTGACTCCAAAATCGTGCTTTGATTTCTTCCGTGGACCGAGAGAATAACAAGTTTCAAGTTACCAGGACCTTTCTCTCAAGCGTTATAGCAAGTACCGGCAGACAATGACGTCATTTTAACGAGCTATCGGATTCATGTGAATTTTTAAGGACTTGTAGTATTGATGTGTATTTTAAGGATCTGTTTTATTCATGTAAATTTAAAGAATCTGTCGGATTGATTCATGTAAATTTTAAGGACCTGTCAAGTTTGTGTGAATTTTAAGAACCTGTTCGATTCATGTGAATATTTCACTATGTAAAACATATCTGCTACGATATCCCATCGGTTATCAAGTTTCTGTTGGAATATGGATTCATGGTTTGCAGTATAATCCAATACAGAAAAAAATCTGATTATAAACTAAAAAATAGCTGTACTGGTTATAAGTATATCTAATTTATGGGATTTATCTCTCCTCCGAATAGCAGAATAACTATTAAAATATCGTAAAAGTTCACACAAAAATCAGGTAAGTAAAAAAAGACCGATTTTTATATATAATCGTATTGATTAAAAGAACCTCTTAAATATAATCATCTATCTTGTGTAAATATTGTTATATAACAACACACCCATATTTTTCATTAATTTAAACACTATTTTCAACTTGTTTACATTTACGTTAGCGTGAAAGCATAGAGTAAGCTTCATAGTAACAGAATTTTTATTTAAATTTGTCTGCAACCATTGTCGAGCGCGGGAAAGAAGATTAAAATTGTTAGTAAACTAAGAAAATTAAAATTGTTAGTAAACTAAGAAAATTAAAATTGTTAGTAAATATACACTGTTCACTGTACATTTGAGCAAATATTAAGTATGTAGTACTTGGTCAGTACTGTAATGCAGATATCAAAGACAGAGTTGCTATCAATATTTACTATACATTTAAATACTGTTATAAAACCCATTTTAGTTGTCTTCTGACAGAGGTAAGCTTTCCAGACCTTAACTTAGATATAAAGTCTATTGTAGCACGCAAAATACTAAGAACGGAATAAATTTTGACCATATATAGATACTTTTTGACATATTGTCTTGATCGTGTCACACAAGGCAAACTCAACATCGACGTCGAAAATATAATTCACTCAAAGCCTTCGAAATTGTATGTGGAGCCGCGGGTAACTGCTAGTAATCCAATAAATAATTTACCTCAATTTAAAATGTGTGAAATGAGATTTGGACTCACGTGTATCTGAGCCAGGTGGCAGTGCACAGTGCAGGGTTTGATATGCATAACTGATACTCCCTTCAATTGAATACGTTTCTGGTACGTGACACTGTGTGCGAATCTGATGCATTATTCTTTCCACACGTCTTCATTCTTTATACATATATTTCATATTCCTAAAGGCTGTAAGTTGCGTTTTACATTACTCTGCCACTTCGACGTCAGGACTCATTACTTCCGTTACCAGTTACTTCCGCTACAGTAATATTTCAGTATATATCTCTCTCTTTCTCTCCATATTCGCCTGGCAGTGTAGGACGTTTAAATGAGAGGGAATAGCCTACATGTGTAGTTTTAGCGAAATTTAAATATATTTTTTCGCACACTTTTGCCAGTAAAATTTATCTATGTGCAGCAATTTAACAATAAAACAATTATAACAATATTTTACTATCATATACAAATTTGTAACCAACGTTTCTCATTACTATTTCATGCACACAATTTAACAATAAAACAATTATAACAGTATTATACTATCATATAAAAATTTGTAAGCAACGTTTCTCATTACTATTTCATGCACACAATTATTGTTTGTTTGACATAACGTAAGTAACGAATGGCGACGTTATCGCTAACAAGAGACCACGACACTAAATGTTGTATATTTTGCACTATAGTATTTGTTGAGTTCATGGCAAAGTTCAATCAAGATATTAGTTGCTCATTACTATTTCATGCACACAATTATTGTTTGTTTGACATAACGTAAGTAACGAATGGCGACGTTATCGCTAACAAGAGACCACGACACTAAATGTTGTATATTTTGCACTATAGTATTTGTTTAGTTCATGGCAAAGTTCAATCAAGATATTAGTTGCTCATTACTATTTCATGCACACAATTAGTATTTGTTTGACATAACGTAAGTAACGAATGGCGACGTTATCGCTAACAAGAGACCACGACACTAAATGTTGTATATTTTGCACTATAGTATTTGTTGAGTTCATGGCATAGTTCAATCAAGATATTAGTTGCTCATTACTATTTCATGCACACAATTAGTATTTGTTTGACATAACGTAAGTAACGAATGGCGACGTTATCGCTAACAAGAGACCACGACACTAAATGTTGTATATTTTGCACTATAGTATTTGTTTAGTTCATGGCAAAGTTCAATCAAGATATTAGTTGCTCATTACTATTTCATGCACACAATTATTTTTTGTTTGACATAACGTAAGTAACGAATGGCGACGTTATCGCTAACAAGAGACCACGACACTAAATGTTGTATATTTTGCACTATAGTATTTGTTTAGTTCATGGCAAAGTTCAATCAAGATATTAGTTGCTCATTACTATTTCATGCACACAATTATTGTTTGTTTGACATAACGTAAGTAACGAATGGCGACGTTATCGCTAACAAGAGACCACGACACTAAATGTTGTATATTTTGCACTATAGTATTTGTTTTAGTTCATGGCAAAGTTCAATCAAGATATTAGTTGCTCATTACTATTTCATGCACACAATTAGTATTTGTTTGACATAACGTAAGTAACGAATGGCGACGTTATCGCTAACAAGAGACCACGACACTAAATGTTGTATATTTTGCACTATAGTATTTGTTGAGTTCATGGCATAGTTCAATCAAGATATTAGTTGCTCATTACTATTTCATGCACACAATTAGTATTTGTTTGACATAACGTAAGTAACGAATGGCGACGTTATCGCTAACAAGAGACCACGACACTAAATGTTGTATATTTTGCACTATAGTATTTGTTTAGTTCATGGCAAAGTTCAATCAAGATATTAGTTGCTCATTACTATTTCATGCACACAATTATTGTTTGTTTGACATAACGTAAGTAACGAATGGCGACGTTATCGCTAACAAGAGACCACGACACTAAATGTTGTATATTTTGCACTATAGTATTTGTTGAGTTCATGGCAAAGTTCAATCAAGATATTAGTTGCTCATTACTATTTCATGCACACAATTATTGTTTGTTTGACATAACGTAAGTAACGAATGGCGACGTTATCGCTAACAAGAGACCACGACACTAAATGTTGTATATTTTGCACTATAGTATTTGTTTAGTTCATGGCAAAGTTCAATCAAGATATTAGTTGCTCATTACTATTTCATGCACACAATTATTGTTTGTTTGACATAACGTAAGTAACGAATGGCGACGTTATCGCTAACAAGAGACCACGACACTAAATGTTGTATATTTTGCACTATAGTATTTGTTGAGTTCATGGCAAAGTTCAATCGAGATATTATTTGCTCATTACTATTTCATGCACACAATTAGTATTTGTTTGACATAACGTAAGTAACGAATAGCAACGTTATCGCTAACAAGAGACCACGACACTAAATGTTGTATATTTTGCACTATAGTATTTGTTTAGTTCATGGCAAAGTTCAATCAAGATATTAGTTGCTCATTACTATTTCATGCACACAATTAGTATTTGTTTGACATAACGTAAGTAACGAATGGCGGCGTTATCGCTAACAAGAGACTATGACACTAAATGTTGTATATTTTGCACTATAGTATTTGTTTAGTTCATGGCAAAGTTCAATCAAGATATTAGTTGCTCATTACTATTTCATGCACACAATTAGTATTTGTTTGACATAACGTAAGTAACGAATGGCGACGTTATCGCTAACAAGAGACCATGACACTAAATGTTGTATATTTTGCACTATAGTATTTGTTTAGTTCATGGCAAAGTTCAATCAAGATATTAGTTGCTCATTACTATTTCATGCACACAATTAGTATTTGTTTGACATAACGTAAGTAACGAATGGCGGCGTTATCGCTAACAAGAGACTATGACACTAAATGTTGTATATTTTGCACTATAGTATTTGTTGAGTTCATGGCAAAGTTCAATCAAGATATTAGTTGCTCATTACTATTTCATGCACACAATTAGTATTTGTTTGACATAACGTAAGTAACGAATGGCGACGTTATCGCTAACAAGAGACCATGACACTAAATGTTGTATATTTTGCACTATAGTATTTGTTTAGTTCATGGCAAAGTTCAATCAAGATATTAGTTTCTCATTACTATTTCATGCACACAATTATTGTTTGTTTGACATAACGTAAGTAACGAATGGCGACGTTATCGCTAACAAGATACCACGACACTAAATGTTGTATATTTTGCACTATAGTATTTGTTGAGTTCATGGCAAAGTTCAATCAAGATATTAGTTGCTCATTACTATTTCATGCACACAATTAGTATTTGTTTGACATAACGTAAGTAACGAATGGCGACGTTATCGCTAACAAGAGACCACGACACTAAATGTTGTATATTTTGCACTATAGTATTTGTTTAGTTCATGGCAAAGTTCAATCAAGATATTATTTGCTCATTACTATTTCATGCACACAATTAGTATTTGTTTGACATAACGTAAGTAACGAATGGCGACGTTATCGCTAACAAGAGACCACGACACTAAATGTTGTATATTTTGCACTATAGTATTTGTTGAGTTCATGGCAAAGTTCAATCAAGATATTAGTTGCTCATTACTATTTCATGCACACAATTAGTATTTGTTTGACATAACGTAAGTAACGAATGGCGACGTTATCGCTAACAAGAGACCACGACACTAAATGTTGTATATTTTGCACTATAGTATTTGTTTAGTTCATGGCAAAGTTCAATCAAGATATTAGTTGCTCATTACTATTTCATGCACACAATTATTGTTTGTTTGACATAACGTAAGTAACGAATGGCGACGTTATCGCTAACAAGAGACCACGACACTAAATGTTGTATATTTTGCACTATAGTATTTGCTGAGTTCATGGCAAAGTTCAATCAAGATATTAGTTGCTCATTACTATTTCATGCACACAATTAGTATTTGTTTGACATAACGTAAGTAACGAATGGCGACGTTATCGCTAACAAGAGACCACGACACTAAATGTTGTATATTTTGCACTATAGTATTTGTTGAGTTCATGGCAAAGTTCAATCAAGATATTAGTTGCTCATTACGATTGTTCCTAATCGTACACAAGCATTCTTACATACGAAAATAGCAATTCTGTACTTCGTACTGGACAAACTGTTGAATTATTAATATTTTGGTATTGGTTCCATTTTGATTTTTTTTTTAAATCGGTGTATACTTTGAGAAAGAACAACGTATTGTTAAGTGCACAAATCTACATCTTGTTTACAAAATTGAAAGTAAAACAAGGAAGTTAGGTATATCTTCTTCTAACGACCTGAATTCAGTAAACGAAAGCGCCTTCCTGGCAGGGTACTGGAAGCATTTGCTATAGAAAGAATCTAACTTTGAAAATTGCAGCGTATACCGTGTGTTATGATTATTAACCGAGAATAACTGTTCTTTGGTAACATCGCAGTTCACTAGAAGAGAGAGGAAATCTGTTTGCGAGTTTCTCCTCACAGTTTCCGGCTCCCTGACGTAAGTGACGACTGCCATGTTTGTCAGAAGCGAAACTAATTAATGTTGCAGAAGAGGGATGGACATGGCGTGGTGGCGGTGTAGTGGGAGGAGAGGGGGGTACCAAGCGCCGCGGTACCAGTGTCAAGGGGTCGTTACTCAATACCCATAATTGCAGTCGCCGCGTGAGTCCCCTGGGTCTCGGGCGCGACCCTCTAATCTCGTGAAAAGCCCCAATTTTCCCGAACAAAGTGATTTGTTGACACCGGTTAGGCCTAGGTTTACCGAAAACGTGTTCAATTACGGTCATCGACAAAGCTTCATTATCTCCCGCACAATTAGCGCCCATCGACACCTGACTGCGTGTAAGAATGTAGCGTTAGATCTCACCGTGAACGAGTCCCGAGTATCGGTTATGTACATTTGATAGTGGCGTCGTCTGATACAGGGCGTTACTTCAGAACGTTTAGAACCCACTTATCACCGGAGTATAGGTGTTAAACGAGCCTAAATAATTGATCACAGGGTGTCCGAAAATATGTAAAAGACTCGATTCTACGTGTAAAACTGTGCCAGATATGTAACTTTCTGTTTTATAGCCGTCTAGTAGTGATGTGACTTTCTGCATAACTTTCAAAAATAAAACAATTATAAACATTAATACTAGAAGTATTATGAATTATTAAATTATTTAGTTTTGTTCCATCAATCGTCGAGTAAGTACGTGTTAATAGGATAATAATTCTGCTGGATACGAGAACTTATTATCACTTTACATCATTGTTTACATCAATCTATTAACATCGACGTTTCTTTTGATGTTACATTATATGCTGCCTGATTATTATATGACTTTCGAACAGGAGTTTGTTTTTATCGCTCTTCAGTCACATTGTACTCTTTTATTACTTAAAATCTGTTTAGCAATCTAGATACGTTTAAAGTTATTTCTGAATAAAATATGGTTATACAAAGCCTTACCGTAATAAACGAGACCGATGTGGTCCGTTAACGGTTTGTCGTTGTGATATATATATATATAATATATAGCGAGCAGGTTCGGTGTTCCAGACACGTGAACTGATTAACACAAACACCGCTGGACGTGGTAAAATTCTCTTTAAACAGAAATAATTATACACCATCAAAATTATTAGATAATTAGTTCGTAACTTTATTATTATTACATAATTAACAACTGTGTTAATGGTTAGTACACTATTTTAATAATAGCATTCAGTGTACCAGACAGGCGTTCGTTATACTTATAAAAAAAGTTGTTTGTTATTAATTGTTGAATGAATTTTCTCTACCACATGTAACATTTAAGTAGATATTCCACCAACCAAGACTTGTAGTAAACAAACTTTGCATTTCATTAACGCAATAATCATCCACACGTTGGTACCACAAACGCACATTATTTAAATGTATCGCCGCTCTAAGTTGTGTCTACAGACTGTGTTGTGCACACTAACAACATCTCTTTGTCCGACAACTGCGGCGGAAATTACAGGAGACGCAACAAGATAACATCTTGCAGCGCATTCAACATCTGTCCGTTTACACTCACAACCGAGACAATACCTATCCACAAGTTGGTACCACAGACGTAACGTTATTTAAATGTATCGCCGCTGTAATTTGTGTCTATAGACTGTGTTGTGCACACAAATAACATCTCTTTGCCCGACAACTGCGGTGGAAATTACAGGAGACGCAACAAGATAACATCTCGCAGCGCATTCAACATCTGTCCGTTTACACTCACAACCGAGACAATACCTATCCACAAGTTGGTACCACAGACGTAACGTTATTTAAATGTATCGTCGCTCTAAGTTGTGTCTACAGACTGTGTTGTGCACACAAACAACATCTCTTTGTCTGACAACCGCGGCGGAAATTACAGGAGACGCAACAAGATAACATCTCGCAGCGCATTCAACATCTGTCCGTTTACACTCACAACCGAGACAATACCTATCCACAAGTTGGTACCACAGACGTAACGTTATTTAAATGTATCGTCGCTCTAAGTTGTGTCTACAGACTGTGTTGTGCACACAAACAACATCTCTTTGTCTGACAACCGCGGCGGAAATTACAGGAGACGCAACAAGATAACATCTCGCAGCGCATTCAACATCTGTCCGTTTTCACTCACAACTGAACCAAACATTTCGCGTCGCGCTGAGCCGACATAAACAGCTTGCCTCGACGGTTATATCCGTCATGTCTCTTCACGTCGACTATGTGTAAGTTACAGATGCTCTGAGAAATATTATTATGTCTGTTATTTGTTGTTGAACAAGATGTAGACAAAGTCCTGGGGAAGCTGAGAGGTATAAACATTTACTAGTTAAAAATTGTCTCCATTACGATGATACCAATGTCGCTTCCTTCGGAGGATTCTGTTTCTTCCTTGTCGTTTTGTAAAAGAAACACGTTTCAACCACGATTTAAACCAATTGTAATTTTATTTGTGTATTTCTCACACTCCTCGTAGCTTGACATCGCTAAATATACGTACTATCGCTGCGACTATAAGAAAGATATTATCTAAAATTCCGTAGCTTGTAAGCTATATATAATCTCTAGATGATATTCCAGATTGCTCTCTGAGAAAGCCTCGTGTTCTTACTATTTCGAGAGCATTTTCCAGAGAGGAAACTGATATTACTTTTAATTTGAGACTTGTACGTAATGGGCCAAGTTGTCCTATTCTATACTTGTAAAGTATTTGGTTTTTGACTAATCAAATGTTGAAATAGCGCAAAAATTAATTTCTCTCTTTACTAGCGTCAGAAATAATGAGTTGTCCAAACCTACTGAGGCACTAAAATTTGAGAAATGCCCATGTTCATGTCGTCTTTTGTACACAATACTTGAACTTGAACTTACTTTCTAATAATTGTAAATGAAGTACCTTACCAAATTATAAATTAATTGCTTGAACAAATTTAAGTTAGTAAAGCACGGACTTTACAAACGTTCAGGTTTATTTAAATTTAAGATGACATAACTTTTGTTGTAATTGAGATTATGTGTCTATTTAACGTTGTAATGCATGATATGGAATGATAAAAATAATGAAAGTAGGTTGTAAGCAGTGTGTACATAACTACAATCACTTGATGAATGACCTATAAAACGTAACTGCTACTAGGTTGTAAGAGGCATCAAACCTATAACTAGCAATAGATTGTAAGCGTAAGTGGTATATAGCTCGTAAACACCATTACGCTGTAAATGGTCACCTGTGTCATAAAAACCTGTGCCGCGATTGTAACACCTGTTACAGTTTGAAGTCACGGGTTTATATGTGTCATTAATAATGTGTGAGTTTATAGCAGTTCGAACTTCATATTCAGCGTTTAGTTTTAGTTACAACCTAGAAAGTGTTTTCAGCATTTAAATGTTAAATGTTTTAGGGGGACTCTGAGGTCAGGGCACCGGGACCTATCTTTTTGGTGATTCAATTCAAAATGTCTTTATTGTCATTAATTTAAGTAACAATTGTATAAAATTGTATGACATGCCTCACTAATCCTGTGTTGCTGTCAATAAGCTTTGTCATGTATAAAACATTTCAAATTAAAGAAATTAAGTTAAAAGATAAACGTAGGAAAATACTAAATGTATTCAATAAATATCACAATAACACATCTTTCACTCTAACAACGTTGGTTGATGTGTTCTAAGAACTCACCCACAGAATAAAGTGCGTTTGGTATTAAATATTCTTTCAGCGCCTTTTTGAATTTTGATTTATTTGTGATGGAATTTATTCTTTCTGGTAAACAATTCCTAAATCTGCTACCCAACTGAGATGGAAGATGGCCATGAAGCTGTAGCCTGTGTTGAGCAACTCTGTAGTTTTCTCGAGATCTTGTATTATAACCATGGACATCCCTACCTTGCACCAACGTACAGCTGAAACGACAGGCACCTTAAAGGGTTCTCTACGAGAAGTGAAGTTATTGATTATGCGAACAGATTTTTTGCAATAGAAATAATCTTTGGAAATTTGAATTTGAAAAAGTACCCCATACGATATGTGTGGGAGAGTCCATAGTGGCAATTATCAATTAGAGCTTAGGGCAATGATTTGATACATTTCTTAGCAAATATATATTGGAGGCAATTCTTTTACAAATACTTTCAATAACAATAGTAAAAAGTAAAAACAACACTTAAAATCATCCGATTAGAGTTATTTTTACATACTTATTATAGTTAAAACAAACTTAATAAAGTCCAGTTAAATATAATGTGAACCAGCAACAGTTTGCGTACGCAAAAAAAAATGTAATTTTGAAAGCGAGATTCATTAGGACGTGAACTCGCGATAAGACGGAAGCACGCGGGCCACTGCATTGCAGTGTTGTCCAACACTAAACGGCAGATGTCCCAAATGAAAAGGAAGGGCGCCCACACTGTAACTTGTGTCTTTGATCCCCAACACGGATTCCTGGATTACTCGGATACGAGTGTAAAGGTGCACTTTACTGCCCACTGTCTGAGTCCCGCATTGTGGTTAAGGACGGCGGACGTGTAAAGCTTAGACACAGACATGTCCTAGAGGGTTGGCGGGAGGACGGCAGATGTAAGTAATCTCGATCACAGTGGTTGGGCCGACTAACGTATTGACGTAATTATTGAATTACCGACCATTCCATTTCCAAGGTAATCGCAACATCAAAGAGGAAAGGATGGATTGATTACATATATAATCGGCAACACAGTGGCAACTGTAACAACGTGTAAATAAGTGAGTAGGTGCGGAACCGCTCTGTCATGACAAGCGCTACTGTCAAATATGCATTTAATTATCAAATGGGGACTGGGTTAGACATTTTGGTGGCGACCATTCCACCTTCACAATAATCGCAACATCAAAGAGGAAAGGATGGATTGATTACATATATAATCGACACAGTGGCAACTGTAACAACGTGTAAATAAGTGAGTAGGTGCCCGAACCGCTCTGTCATGACAAGCGCTACTGTCAAATATGCATTTAATTATCAAATGGGGACTGGGTTAGACATTTTGGTGGCGACCATTCCACCTTCACAATAATCGCAACATCAAAGAGGAAAGGATGGATTGATTACATATATAATCGACACAGTGGCAACTGTAACAACGTGTAAATAAGTGAGTAGGTGCCCGAACCGCTCTGTCATGACAAGCGCTACTCGATAACTGTGAAATATGCATTTAATTATCAAATGGGGACGGGGCCAGACGTTGTGGTGGAGAGGGGGGTAATGTTCCTTACTCATGCACCCCTCCCTCCCTTACATTGTAATGTGTTTTCTATACTTAAGCGATATGGGTCATCTTATCTTCATCTCCCTCCTTTCTCCTTATATCTACGTTCTACACGCCAATTTTGAATTTCTTATCACCTGTCGTTTAGTATTTCTTGTATCAAGTAATGGAGGCCTTTTGCCTTATCAGCATTTGTACTTGCAACCACATTGTCAGATATGCTGCATGATAGCCTATCTTAGAGATCATCCGAAGAGGCTTCCCTCTGTTATCTTATCTTGTAAGCGTCACAGTAAGATGATTTCCAAGAAATTTTAACTTTGTATGTCACCCAAAAATCTGTCAACTTGCATAATTGGAACAATTTACTTTCATTACTTCCTTGACTATTGTTTCAATAGCCCTTTTCTATATAGGGATAAATTAAGCAACAGCATATGCGAGTAAAACTTGTACTTTTATGAAAAGTGACTAAGATTGTCCGACTAAGAGTTTATGAGCGTGTGCAGATTTATGTGAAAATCTCTAGACGTCTAGACAGTTCTAAAAGCTCTGTAATAGTGAAATGCCTTGGAGTGATAGAAGGATTTCTTTTCTTCGTTAGAAGACGCCGGTTGTCGCTAAAGGTGAAACATCTCAGCGGGAATTGGCATCTCCAACAAAGGTTCACAAGCTCAGTCGCTCATATGCCCATCCGCCCTACACAGTTGAAATTTATCTTTACTTTTTCTTCCAAAATGTCGACCTTCAACAAAATGCAACGGAGCTATGTGCCTTGAAGGAGTTAAAAGGCTACTTTGTGTGGATATCTAGGCACCAGTCTAATAATTCACTCGTAATAATACCAATAACAATAGTTCGAGCAGACATCGTAATATCTACAACGGAGGCGTTCAGACGCAAGTAGCGATACAACCCCATACACGGTTCTCTATAGAACGTTACAACTGCGATACGGGTTTCACTGGCTACAGAGCCTAGTAATTTCAAATCTCACTGTAATATGGTTTCATTGGTCCGCGCATAAAGTTGAAAAATACATATGGCCCATAATATAATTCTTGCTTTAAAAAAATAGAGAGAAGGTTCAATACATTTCATTGGCGTGTCTCATAACAGTGGAACTGTACATATTAAAATAGGCTCGAAATAATTAGATTTAAGCAGCTCTTTACCCTACCTAGGAACGGAGTGAGCGGAACGCTGTGAAATATTTTATATGTAAGATTTGTAAGTTATACACTTTTCTATAAGTTCCATGATTTAAAAAGTCATAATAGGCTGCCAGCATAATTAAGAACATTTCTATATTATATATTTATTCTGTTACAAAAGAACTTTACAAGTACCCATTATAATATAGCTAAATTATTTGTAATTTACATTGCTTAATTTTGGAGTTACAACTAGACCTATCATGAAATGTGTAACAGGTTAGGTAACTGCGGAAGTAATTAAACAGTAATATCCTGCCACACTCGCCCCCACCACTGCTACTTCGGGCTTGCTAAACTATGGTACTTTGTGAAGGTTGCGGTAAACAGCCAGATGTATAACAGGTTGGGAAGCTTCGGAAGTAATTAAACAGCAATATCCTGCCACACTCGCCCCCACCACTGCTACTTCGGGCTTGCTAAACTCTGCTACTTTGTGAAGGTTGCGGTAAACAGCCAGATGTATAACAGGTTGGGAAGCTTCGGAAGTAATTAAACAGCAATATCCTGCCACACTCGCCCCCACCACTGCTACTTCGGGCTTGCTAAACTCTGGTACTTTGTGAAGGTTGCGGTAAACAGCCAGATGTATAACAGGTTGGGAAGCTTCGGAAGTAATTAAACAGCAATATCCTGCCACACTCGCCCTCACCACTGCTACTTCGGGCTTGCTAAACTCTGGTACTTTTTGAAGGTTGCGGTAAACAGCCAGACGTATACAGGTTGGGTAACTGCGGAAGTAATTAAACAGCCATATCCTGTCACACTCGCCCCCACCACTGCTACTTCGGGCTTGCTAAACTCTGGTACTTTTTGAAGGTTGCGGTAAACAGCCAGATGTATAACAGGTTGGGAAGCTTCGGAAGTAATTAAACAGCAATATCCTGCCACACTCGCCCCCACCACTGCTACTTCGGGCTTGCTAAACTCTGGTACTTTGTGAAGGTTGCGGTAAACAGCCAGACGTATACAGGTTGGGTAACTGCGGAAGTAATTAAACAGCCATATCCTGTCACACTCGCCCCCACCACTGCTACTTCGGGCTTGCTAAACTCTGGTACTTTGTGAAGGTTGCGGTAAACAGCCTGATGTATACAGGTTGGGTAACTGCGGAAGTAATTAAACAGCCATATCCTGTCACACTCGCCCCCACCACTGCTACTTCGGGCTTGCTAAACTCTGGTACTTTGTGAAGGTTGCGGTAAACAGCCAGATGTATACAGGTTGGGTAACTGCGGAAGTAATTAAACAGCAATATCCTACCACACTCGCCTCCACCACTGCTACTTCGGGCTTGCTAAACTCTGGTACTTTGTGAAGGTTGCGGTAAACAGCCAGATGTATACAGGTTGGGTAACTGCGGAAGTAATTAAACAGCAATATCCTGCCACACTCTCCTCCACCACTGCTACTTCGGGCTTGCTAAACTCTGGTACTTTGTGAAGGTTGCGGTAAACAGCCAGATGTATACAGGTTGGGTAACTGCAGAAGTAATTAAACAGCAATATCCTGCCACACTCTCCTCCACCACTGCTACTTCGGGCTTGCTAAACTCTGGTACTTTGTGAAGGTTGCGGTAAACAGCCAGATGTATACAGGTTGGGTAACTGCGGAAGTAATTAAACAGCAATATCCTGCCACACTCGCCTCCGCCACTGCTACTTCGGGCTTGCTAAACTCTTGTACTTTGTGAAGGTTGCGGTAAACAGCCAGATGTATAACCGGTTGGGAAGCTTCGGAAGTAATTAAACAGCAATATCCTGCCACACTGGCCTCTAAAAATTATGTATTGTTAATAACCACAATACTTATTTATTTATTTATTATTTTTTTTTTGTATTATGAGAAATAGCATTCAAAACTCAGGTAGGAAAATGTCTCTTCCTAGTGCTTGTAATTTTTCACGACTCACAGTTTAGGTGTAAATATTACTTGTATTGGGAAAACCTCATATTTGGTCGAATAATTGTAAAATATCGCACTATTTTAATAATTAATCATGAGAATCCTTCATAAAATTTTGTTTTTTACTTTAAATACACATTATAGTACATATATTTATAGATAGATATTTATTTAACAACAAATATTCAAAACTAATGTATGGGCATGTTTGGAATATAAACATTCCATGTTTACTGCAGTAGATGAATGAATAAACTAATTAATTGTTTTATTTACCTTCGTTTCCTTCCGGTGTACAAGACACATACAATTTGTTTTTAGGCTGCAAATATATTTTGCATACTGACTCAATATTTTAAGTATGATTATGCATTTATTTAAATTCGATTAATAATAAACTATTATAATGTTATATTTTAATTTTATATTATAATTATGATTCACTTGTAATGTGTGAACTAAATGTTTTTTTTATATTCCTTTATACTGTAGATTACAAATAATTATTGTCAAATAAGTTTCAACATTGCGTTCAAAATGTAGAGCAATTCTGTTTTCTGCAGTAATAGTAACATATTATAGCTTTTACAGTATACTGTCAACAAAAGTCCCTCATAATTAGAAATCGACTTGTTGAATATGCAATGATATTACTTTTTCGTATTGTATTCAGTAACAGAGTTTCTAAAGAAATTTAATGGTAAGAGGGTCTCATATAGAATTTTGTATATAAATTAGATTTAAATCTGCATGTCATAATGAAATCGGACTGTAATTAAAGTCAGACTCTCTGTATCAAACTTTCTGTTGCGTGTCTTGCAAAACTGATATGTAAGTAATTTTAATAAATTTGGGAGTAATAAAGTATTTTGATTACTAATACTGTGTTTACAATTTTTGGCGCAATGGAATAACATTTTTGTGATATTTTAGCAATTATCGAGTATGGAATCGTTGAGGGTTTTTACATTTTCGCCTTCCTTTTTCTACTACTCCATTCAGAAAATTTGGCTTGCACTCCAATATTCCACACTGCGCAAGTTGGCAAGACCCCTCGTGCGAGTGACTGTGCTATGATCTGAGTAGAGTGACAAGTGAGTCAGAGCCTGCACCTCCAGGCAGCCACATAAATTGTATGTCAAAACGTTACGAGGACGTTACCCTAGTGGATAAATACGACTTTACGATACCGACCTGTTACTCTTTTGGCCCCTCTAAGCGCGCTATAATCATTGTGCAGAATAAATCTTTGAGGGAAGTTTGTGCTGTGGTTTATGGGTTAATGAATCTCTGTTGTCTCACACGATCTCGTATTATTGTAATTTACAACTGCTTCCAGTTTATCCACAGTACTGTATTTGAAACATGACCCCTCCCCCCCCCACCACCTTTCGTCCAAGTCCATTTTAATTGTGATGGTTTCATTTGATGGTGTCTCGAGTTTCCTTTTTTCCTCTTCAGTTTATGCAGCGTTTTTCTCTATTATTTAATGTTTCATACAATATCAGAACTTTTTTTACGATTAGGGTTCTCAAAATGGAATTTTTAAAGGCATTGAAAAATAATATCAACGTTCAGAATAGAATGGTACATTCAATTTATTTATACCATCTCAAAATTGCAGGACATTTCCATACAACTGAGCATTTCAAATGGATCTTGCATAGAAAACTGAGCCTGGCATTCAATCTAAAATCATATTGAATAATATTTACAATTTCGGGAATGTATGTTTGAATGTAAAAGTAAAGTAAATATGTCTCATTTTACCAGGCGAATTTATAGATAAGAAGCCCTCTCTAACACTTAACCTGGGGAACAGCGGCTTAAAGGTGACTTCCGAACCACCACCAACGGCTGGGCAGGCGAGTTGCTTGTAAGGACAAGATCGCTCAGCGGTCACCCATCCAAGCAGCAGCCACGTCGTTGCTCGTACCCGCTACACTACGCCATTAGCCTACACTTTGAATGCTTTCTATCTTAAACCTATAAGGGGTTAAACCTTTGTAGAAGTTAACACAATTCTTTATAGCAAAACCATCGATGGTACCAACGTGTAGGGGACGGCACGAGAAGAAAATAACCCTATTATTGAAAAGAGAGTTAAGATAATATATTTTTAGACGATTTTCAAGATATATTTTGATTGGAGAGAATTCACTGTGATATTTTGACTGTAGGTAGGAACACTGAGCAAACAGTCAGTAGCGAATTCCGGCATACATGCGAGTTATATTTTGTGTTATTTTTTACATGTTTAAAACACTGCTTACATGTTGAGCGTTAGTGAAATTCACCCGAGGGGTAGAATGTTTGCATTTCTCTCTGGCTGTATGTCTGCCTGAAGGCACGTATCTGGGGAACAAACGTACCTATGAATATGGAAATGTAGATAAGCTTTATTTCCATATAGGCATCATCGGGTTAGATGATGGTGCATGTCACTCCACGGGATTTAGCTGAGCAATAGTGAGCATTTTTATATTGTTCTTGTGGTTAACTATAATATTAACAAGAAACTAGCAGAATAATTACATTTTCAAGCAAATTGAGTACAATCGCATGACATCTTGAAATGTGACTCATTAACACATGTAGCCTATCAAGATTTGTCGAGAAGGATATCATCCGTAAGATTTACACTTTGGGTGAATCCTCGTGAGTACATATACGAGAGTGTGTGCTTACACGATGTATGCCCGTCCATGCGATTTGGCTGATTTAAAATGTGCTATATTGAAAGTTTACATGCAACGTCAGCGAAGCTTGTTATGATATACAGTACCTTGTATACAGCACGCTTGGGAGACCTGTCAGAGCTCTATTTGTGTATACGCGAGCATCTGTGCTAAATGTGTCCTTGTGTCCAACATCCATTCTTGCGTTATTATTTATTGTAAAACAGTGAAAATCGCTAATATATTCACGTGTACATATCAGCTGTATTGGCCACAGCGAGTCCACCTATCTATTATAACCCAATTACGATCTAACTTTAAATTCTTTCTCATGCTGCTATTATTTTAACGTTGTTTCTAATTAAAGACAACATTTATGAAATTTAATTACTGTAAACTGTTACTAACCCGTTTTTTTATTTATTTTTTTTTTAATTTTATTACAGCACTTGGTTCTGTTTGAGGACATTTCTGAAGTAATTTTCAAGTATAATTAATAATCTATTAGAGATGTTATCTTTGTTTTTATTTTTGAATGGGTCAGTCCAAGGAAAAGTGTTTTTGCTTATGAATGTGATTAACTTTTAATTTGTTTTATTTATAAATAAATTTGTTATTTAAGATAAATTTCCTGAATACAAAAAAGAAGGTATTTATTTCCGATCATTTCACGTGAAATTACCTTAAGATAACTTCCCTGAATACAGAAAAAGAAGAAAGATATTTGTTTCCGATCATTCTACATGAAATTACCTTAAAAATATGAAAGTTTGGCAATGTTGTAATCAGGCTGATGATCTAATACACCACCGTAGTAGCCGTATACACCTGTGAGCCGACCATCACGAATCATAAAAAAAATTATATAAGAATTTTGTACTTTTTTGCACCACAACAATAAAATTTAGTACCAATTACTGAAAAGAGTTATTAACCATTTAAAATTCGGCTCTCAGGTTTAAGTTTTGAAACAAAAAACTTGTTCGTACATTAAAATAAACTACATCATATTTTTGTACCAGTCAAATAACGGCTCAGAAAAATATTATGAAGGAAACGGGATTTTTCCGGACATTTGCCATCGTTCAGTGAAACAAGAAAACAGTAACACTACGTTTCGAGATCTGCAATCTGATCTCTTCTTCAGGTAAAGAACTAACCTAATACATAATTACAAACTAGGTTAAAATAAACAAATCTTACTAAAGCGTTGTGGCACGCCTAAGTCAGGAATCACAATCTACATGTTGTTGTCAACTTCACTAACACTAAAGACATGCACTTAATACAAAAATCAAATGTCCGGAAAAATCCTGTTTCCTTCACAATCCTTCCATCGTCAAAAATAACCTTTAAACAACGAAAAATATTATATATAGTTCTCTGCCACCATGGTAAGCAAAACATATATTTTCATGAGCCGTTATTTGACTAGTCCAAAAATAAAAATTGGTGGGACAAAATGGCAATAGTGTAGTTTATTTTAATATACGACAAAGGCTTTTTTTCAAAACGTAGACCCGTGAGCCGACTTTTAAATGCTTAATAATTTTTTTATTGGTTGTTACAAAAGTTTATTTTTGTGGTACAAAGAGGTACAAAAAATTAAAACATTCTGTTATAATTTTTAAAATGATTCGTGGTGATCGGCTCACAGCTTTATACAGCTCACCTTAGTCAGAGTTCCGAGAGTCTCCCTCTTGGAGGCCGCACAAACCTTATTCTGGAACAGCGAGGCACGACTTATATCATAGTGTTCTCCCAATGACCATAACTTACCCTGATGTTCTTATGTGACAACCTACACCAGCTCGAACCATATCCTGTAAGATTGAGGCATGATCGAGAGTGGAGATGGGTTTGTTTGACAAGTTGTATCGTATGATGACTCCACCTACTGTTGACTAAGGAAGCGAGCTAAACCAGTAATTAAGTTTGCGTTTGAAGTAACACCAAGCCCTAGCAAGTACTCACCATTCCGGATAATTTTTACTTTAGCCAAAACTATCTAAATCCACTGTCATCAGTCAATTTCATAAAGTAATATGTTTTCGTTTCCAGAAAGAATATACTATAACTAAGAATATGTTTTACGTTATATCTCAAATAGTCCATCAAATAGGGAACTGAAGGACATCGGGATTTCTGGGATGGAGGGGAGGGGATAGCAAGCTAAGTAGTGGTAGGCATTAGTGGAGGGGACAATCGGAATACCAATATTGATGTGAGGAAAGTACGAGTTGTACAGAAAGTACAACGAATTGTACAGGTGTACAGGACATAGTAGGGCTACCAACTGCATACGAGGATGATTTAAGGAATTTTTTTAGCTCTCTTTTATCCCTTTTTATCTTTATTTTTATAATAATTTTTCCTTTATAGTGAAGTTTGATTGTCGTTTTTCCTCTGTGCTCACGGTCTTGTTTGCCAATATGCATCTTATTTCCGCATCTCGTTACTAAATTATTTTTCCGCGTTTCGTGATTGGCCAAATGTCAATACATTGTATATTTATATAAGTCGTTCTTTGTATATTATAGTCACTATTAGCCACTTTCAATACGAGTTGTATAATGAATGTGTGATAGCAGATTTCTGGAACTGTATTTTACCTGCAGAAAATATGTGTAGTGGATGTTCTCTGATAATGTTAACATTATCAAGGGTTCGATTATGGTAGAATAACGTTTTTCTGTGATACGACAGGTACTATCTCGAGGGATGTTTTTCGTGGATACGACTGGTACTATCTTAAGGGTTTTTTTCTGTGATACGACAGGTACTATCTCGAGGGATGTTTTTCTGTGATACGACGGGTCTTATCTCGAGGGATGTTTTTCTGTGGTACGACGGGTCCTATCTCGAGGGATGTTTTTCGTGGATACGACAGGTACTATCTCGAGGAATTTTTTTCTGTGATACGACAGGTACTATCTCGAGGGATTTTTTTCTGTGATACGACGGGTCCTATCTCGAGGGATGTTTTTCGTTGATACGACAGGTACTATCTCGAGGGATTTTTTTCTGTGATACGACAGGTACTATCTCGAGGGATTTTTTTCGTGGATACGACAGGTACTATCTCGAGGGATGTTTTTCGTGGAGACGACAGGTACTATCTCGAGGGATTTTTTTCTGTGATACGACAGGTACTATCTCGGGGGATTTTTTTCTGTGATACGACGGGTCCTATCTAGAAGGATGTTTTTCGTGGATACGACAGGTACTATCTCGAGGGATTTTTTTCTGTGATACGACGGGTACTATCTCGAGGGATGTTTTTCTGTGATACGACGGGTCCTATCTCGAGGGATGTTTTCTGTGATACGGACGGGTCCTATCTCGAGGGATGTTTCTCGTGGATACGACAGGCACTATCTCGAGGGATGTTTTTCTGTGATACGACAGGGTACTATCTCGAAGGATGTTTTTCGTGGATACGACAGGTACTATCTCGAGGGATGTTTTTCTGTGATACGACGTACGTGTCCTATCTCGAGGAATGTTTTTCTGTGATTACGACGGGTCCTATCTCGAGGGGACATTTTTCGTGGATACGACAGGTACTATCTCGAGGGATGTTTTTCGTGGATACGACTGGTACTATCTTAAGGGTTTTTTCTGTGATACGACGGGTACTATCTCGAGGGGATGTTTTTCTGTGATACGACAGGTACTATCTCGAGGGATTCTTTTCGTGGATACGACAGGTACTATCTCGAGGGATGTTTTTCGTGGATACGACAGGTACTATCTCGAGGGATTTTTTTCTGTGATACGACAGGTACTATCTCGGGGGATTTTTTTCTGTGATACGACGGGTACTATCTCGAGGGATGTTCTTTCTGTGATACGACGGGTCCTATCTCGAGGGATGTTTTTCTGTGATACGGCGGGTCCTATCTCGAGGGATGTTTTTCGTGGATACGACAGGTACTATCTCGAGGGATTTTTTTTCTGTGATACGACGGGTACTATCTCGAGAGATGTTTTTCGTGGCTACGACAGGCACTATCTCGTGGGATTTTTTTTCTGTGATACGACGGGTACTATCTCGAGAGAAGTTTTTTGTGGATACGACAGGTACTATCTCGAGAGATGTTTTACGTGGATACGACAGGTACTATCTCGAGGGATTTTCTTCTGTGATACGACCTGTACTATCTTGAGAGATGTTTTTCGTGGATACGAGAGGTTACTATCTCGAGGGATTTTTTTCTGTGATACGACGGCTCCTATCTCGAGGGATGTTTTTCGTGGATACGACAGGTACTATCTCGGGGGATGTTTTTCGTGGATACGACAGGTAATATCTCGAGAGACTTTTTCTTGTGATACGACTGATCCTATCTCGAGGGTTGTTTTTCGTGGATACGACATGTACTATCTCGAGGGATGTTTTTCGTGGATACGACGGGTCCTATCTCGAGGGATGTTTTTCGTGGATAAGACAGGTACTATCTTGAGGGATTTTTTTTCGTGGATATGACGGGTACTATCTCGAGAGATGTTTTTCGTGGATACGACAGGTACTATCTCGAGGGATTTTTTCTGTGATACAACGGGTACTATCTCGAGGGATGTTTTTCGTGGATACGACAGTTACCTATCTCGAGGGATTTTTTCTGTGATACGACGGGTACTATCTCGAGAGATGTTTTTTCGTGGATACGACGGGTACTATCTCGAGGGATGCTTTTCTGTGATACGACGGGTCCTATCTCGAGAGATGTTTTTTCGTGGATACGACAGGTACTATCTTCGAGAGATGTTTTACGTGGATACGACAGGTACTATCTCAAGGGATATTTTCTGTGATACGACGGGTCCTATCTCGAGGGATGTTTTCTGTGATACGACGGGGTCCTATCTCGAGGGATGTTTTCTCGTGGATACGACAGGCACTATCTCGAGGGATGTTTTTCTGTGATACGACAGGTACTATCTCGAAGGATGTTTTTCGTGGATACGACAGGTACTATCTCGCGGGATTTTTTCTGTGATACGACGGGTACTATCTCGAGGGATGTTTTTCTGTGATACGACGGGTCCTATCTCGAGGGATGTTTTCTGTGATACGACGGGTCCTATCTCGAGGGATGTTTCTCGTGGATACGACAGGCACTATCTCGAGGGATGTTTTTCTGTGATTACGACAGGTACTATCTCGAAGGATGTTTTTCGTGGATACGACAGGTACTATCTCGAGGGATGTTTTTCTGTGATACGACGTGTCCTATCTCGAGGAATGTTTTTTCTGTGATACGGACGGGTCCTATCTCGAGGGACATTTTTCGTGGATACGACAGGTACTATCTCGAGGGATGTTTTTCGTGGATACGACGGTACTATCTTAAGGGTTTTTTTCTGTGGATACGACGGGTACTATCTCGAGGGATGTTTTTCTGTGATACGACAGGTACTATCTCGAGGGATTCTTTTCGTGATACGACAGGTACTATCTCGAGGGATGTTTTTCGTGGATACGACAGGTACTATCTCGAGGGATTTTTTTCTGTGATACGACAGGTACTATCTCGGGGGATTTTTTTCTGTGTTACGACGGGTACTATCTCGAGGGATGTTCTTCTGTGTACGACGGGTACTATTACGACGGGTCCTATCTCGAGGGATGTTTTTCTGTGATACGGCGGGTCCTATCTCGAGGGATGTTTTTCGTGGATACGACAGGTACTATCTCGAGGGATTTTTTTCTGTGATACGACGGGTACTATCTCGAGAGATGTTTTTCGTGGCTACGACAGGCACTATCTCGTGGGATTTTTTTTTCTGTGATACGACGGGTACTATCTCGAGAGAAGTTTTTTGTGGATACGACAGGTACTATCTCGAGAGATGTTTTACGTGGATACGACAGGTACTATCTCGAGGGATTTTCTTCTGTGATACGACCTGTACTATCTTGAGAGATGTTTTTCGTGGATACGAGAGGTACTATCTCGAGGGATTTTTTTCTGTGATACGACGGCTCCTATCTCGAGGGATGTTTTTCGTGGATACGACAGGTACTATCTCGGGGGATGTTTTTCGTGGATACGACAGGTAATATCTCGAGAGACTTTTTCTGTGATACGACTGATCCTATCTCGAGGGTTGTTTTTCGTGGATACGACATGTACTATCTCGAGGGATGTTTTTCGTGGATACGACGGGTCCTATCTCGAGGGATGTTTTTCGTGGATAAGACAGGTACTATCTTGAGGGATTTTTTTTTCGTGGATATGACGGGTACTATCTCGAGAGATGTTTTTCGTGGATACGACAGGTACTATCTCGAGGGATTTTTTCTGTGATACAACGGGTACTATCTCGAGGGATGTTTTTCGTGGATACGACAGTTACTATCTCGAGGGATTTTTTCTGTGATACGACGGGTACTATCTCGAGAGATGTTTTTTCGTGGATACGACGGGTACTATCTCGAGGGATGCTTTTCTGTGATACGACGGGTCCTATCTCGAGAGATGTTTTTTCGTGGATACGACAGGTACTATCTCGAGAGATGTTTTACGTGGATACGACAGGTACTATCTCAAGGGATATTTTCTGTGATACGACGGGTACTATCTCGAGGGATGTTTTCTGTGATACGACGGGTCCTATCTCGAGGGATGTTTTTCGTGGATACGACAGTCACTATCTCGAGGGATTTTTTTCTGTGATACGACGGGTACTATCTCGAGGGATGCTTTTCTGTGATGTACCGTTTTTATAGCACATATTTTAAATTTATATGGAGCTAATACTTTATAAATTAAACAACTTTTCGGAAATACTTGGTTTATTCCGAAATTCAAGTTTACCAAAAAGATTAACAAAGTTTACAAACTTTTGATTCGATTTTCTTCAAAACTTCACACAATCGAACAAATCTAATTAAGAGTCTGAGTAAAAATGAATTAAAATTAAAATGAAACTAAAAATTTATACTTCTCAAAAAATGGTTTAAATTAACAAAATAAAATAAAAGTTCTCTTCTCAAAATGCTCAAAATCAATATAACACAAAACTTGATATTAACTTTATGACCAAAATTTAATTCACAATACTTCAAAAAATGTAATTAATTCTCAGACTCTGAAAGATGGGAAACTTTAGAAATTTTAATTACAACAGTATAAAAAATCAAAGATATTAACTAAACGCTGGTACGGGACTTACTACTTTGAAGATTACGGAGGCTGATAGGGATTTAATACGCACTGAAGAAAAATTAAAAAACTTGAATTAAATTTACACGCGATAAAAAATGGAATTACTCTAAATCCCACACTATAGGGTTAGAGGAAGAGCTGCGATTCTCAACAGGACCTTGTCGTCGTGGCTTCAAGACTCGAACTGAATCCTCCAGCGAGCCGGGAGGAACGCATCACCCGATACGTCACTGACCGATCAGCTGATTGCCGGTCCAACTGAACAAACAAAGTCCCCGCACCGCGTCTAGTTAATAAGAGCCTACTTCCTACCGCGATTCAGCATAAATGAATTTGAACTATGGTACAGTGATACGACGGGTCCTATCTCGAGGGATGTTTTTCTGTGATACGACGGGTCCTATCTCGAGGGATGTTTTTCGTGGATACGACAGGTACTATCTCGAGGGATGTTTTTCTGTGATACGACGGGTACTATCTCGAGAGATGTTTTTCGTGGATACGACAGGTACTATCTCGAGGGATTTTTTTTTGTGATACGACGGGTACTATCTCGAGAGAAGTTTTTCGTGGATACGACAGGTACTATCTCAAGGGATTTTTTCTGTGATGCGACGGGTACTATCTCGAGAGATGTTTTTCGTGGATACGAGAGGTACTATCTCGAGGGATTTTTTTCTGTGATCCGACGGGTCCTATCTCGAGGGATGTTTTTCGTGGATACGACAGGTACTATCTCGAGGGATGTTTTTCGTGGATACGACATGTACTATCTCGAGGGATGTTTTTCGTGGATACGACATGTACTATCTCGAGGGATGTTTTTCGTGGATACGACGGGTCCTATCTCGAGGGATGTTTTTCGTGGATAAGACAGGTACTATATTGAGGGATTTTTTTCGTGGATACGACGGGTGTTATCTCGAGGGATTTTTTTCTATGATACGACGGGTACTATCTCGAGAGATGTTTTTTCGTGGATACGACGGGTACTATATCGAGGGTTGTTTTTCGTGGATACGACAGGTACTATATCGAGGGATATTTTCTGTGATACGACGGGTACTATCTCGAGGGATGTTTTTCGTGGATACGACAGGTACTATCTCGAGGGATGCTTTTCTGTGATACGACGGGTCCTATCTCGAGAGATGTTTTTTCGTGGATACGACAGGTACTATCTCGAGAGATGTTTTACGTGGATACGACAGGTACTATCTCGAGGGATTTTTTTGTGATACGACGGGTACTATCTCGAGAGATGTTTTTTCGTGGATACGACAGGTACTATCTCGAGGGATTTTTTTTGTGATACGACGGGTACTATCTCGAGAGATGTTTTTCGTGGATACAACAGGTACTATCTCGAGGGATTTTTTTCTGTGATACGACGGGTGCTATCTCGAGGGATTTTTTCTGTGATACGACGGGTACTATCTCGAGGGATGTTTTTCGTGTATTCGACAGGTACTATCTCGAGGGATGTTTTTCGTGGATACGACGGGTAGTCTCGAGGGATGTTTTTCTGTTATACGGCAAGTACTATCTCGAGGGATGTATTTCTGTTATACGGCAGGTACTATCTCGAGGGATGTATTTCTGTTATATGATATGTACTATCTTGAGGAATGTATTTCTGTTATACAACAGGTACTATCTTGAAGGATGTCTTTCGTTCGTCGACGTCAGCCCTGGTAGCACCACAGAAACTCGGGTCTTCTACAATCAACAAACGTAGAATTTCCAGGTTTTTGTCTCACTTGATTTGTTACAGTGTTCTCGTATATGTTCTAATATGGGTGTTTCTGTTTTCAGTGAGATTGCACGACAGTATACAAGAAGAAAACTTCCACTACCTTGTCTTCGATTTGTGAGTACTTTACAGTTTACATGTGATAACTTTACTTAAGACTAAATTGGTCCGAGATTTTCATATTTATTCGGGATCGTGGTTACCTTTAACTGGGCGTTGCTTTTTCACGTGCATGTTCTGGTAAAGTTCCAGATTGAGCTCAGCATATGGCGCAGAATGACCACTGTTGTTATCCTATAGTATATTGTGTATACTATTTAGTAACACGAGGAAAATCAACGTGAATGTTGAGTTTAGTTCCAGTTCACCATCCTCTTAGTGAAGCGTCTGGAATCTGGAGTCATGTTCGTCTGAAGAGATCCAAACAATGTCAGTGACGAAGAAGCTCAACATACACTCTGTATAACGTTTCGACACCAGAGGCGCCTAGACTACAGAATATAGTGTAATCTAGGTGAAGAGGTATTCTTATTGTCTCATCAGGTGCACGGATTCCAGACGCTGCATTAAGAGGGAGATAAACTGCAGCTAAATTCAACGTTCACAGTGAATAAACCCATAGCACCACCGCAATAGCTGCTTTATGTAATGGGCAATCAGATAAAATATTTGGTATTGTAGATTGATATACACATGGTTTGTCGTATCGTGTATAATTATTTACGCAGAGATCAAATTAGCAGTATCATTTGTGAGGAATAACCAGTTGTCAGTGCGGTGACGTGATGTACACATGCAACTCCAGCGCCAATGCAGCGAACTGATGATATTAGTTAAACACCGATTTTGGTCTACATTGTTTATGGTGCACCAATTAAACCGGATCACACAGCACAGTTGAGCTGCAAACTACGCTGTCAGTGTACCACTTTATGTCGTAGCTGAACAAAGCTGCTACTGTATCGGTGATTTATGACATGTCGCGTACACGATTTGTTCTTTTAAAATTAAACCAGAATTCATCATATAAACTGCCTTAGTAAGTTTTGTCGAAATTGTTTTAGATTGAAGCAAATCGTTTTCTTCCACATCATATCCAATGCTGTTGGTGGTGATTAATGTAATTATTTTTACAGAAATTTCAGTTAGATACATATGTTAATATCTGTTTGTACACATTTATTAACTTTTGTATACACAGCAATAGCTTAATCTAATTTCAATAATGGTTGAATAAGAAGGAGTGCTTGCTCCGGCGGGGGATCGAACCCGGGCTCTCACTTGCCGGGCGAACATGGTACCACTACAACACAGAGCTATCACTTTTTACGATTCAATTATTTTTTATTTGACCGTTTCTGTTGCATATGTGTGTAAATAACAAAACTAGCGTATGATGGGAAGACCAAATACCTGTCAAACGACTTCTAACCAAAACGTTAAACACATATGTGACAGAAACGGTCAAATACTAAATAATTGAAAAGTAAAAGGTGACGGCTCTGTGGTGTAGAGGCAGACAGTTTTTGGAATTCATATTATCAAACGAAGTGAAACGCGTAATTTCGAGATGGGGTCTGATCTCATTTCCAGGTATCACAAAAATAAGTTAAGCTAATAGTTAAATAACTCAGAAATACGTCAGAATAGAACTAGACAACAGAAAATCGGTGGATTACTCTTACCATTAGTAAATCCACATTTAATAGTAAATTTACTTAATAATAGTAAATAGTTGAACTTTATATCATTGTCATAAATCTATTATGAACATTTTAAGTCGAGAAAATGCAATGAAATCTTTGATCTTTTATGGAATGAGATACAGTAGTATTTTCTTGCTGTTATACGTTACTTTTAAAGGGATAGCGAGGGTCAAGTGGAAAATAAAAATACTATGTAGCAATTTTATATTGTAATTTTTACGAATAAAAAAATAAAAATGTCAGTTGTTAAGTCAAGTTCAATTTATTCTCATTGGGATTTAGTTCAGTGTGACATTGCCACTAAAATGTACAAAATTAATTTAAGATAAAAACGTAAAATTAACTTACAATATTAGTGGTTTTTACATTTGTCTTTGTCAATACTGACTGAGTACGTATGACCTTGCAATTAAAGCTATATTGTAAGTACACAATTTTAAAATGTAATTATATTGACATTCAAATTTAGCTTCCATTATGGTTTTTCACGTTATAAAGTTTATGAAAAAAAGATGTGCTGAAATTGAAAGAGTTAAGAGTGTTGACGCAATAATTATAAAGCTGAAACTCATTACCATCCCCAATAAGTAATTAAGCTCAGGGCAGCCAACTGTCAGGCACACTGTGTTACTTGTAGTGTTGCCAGCACTGCCTCATGCACCTGCTGAACTAGTTACTACGGTATTGACATCTAAGTTTTAATATGTTAACTTGACGATTAATGATTAAAATATGTCTTTCGCATTTCTGTCATGTTATATTTAGCTTAAAATGTAAACATATGCTCCTATTTTAAATTAATTATAGTTATATTACTCTGATACTAAGATTATGTTTAACTTATTTTCTATCGTAAACTTTTGTTTTATATTTGTATGGAAAGAGTTTTGGATATATTGTATATTGAATGGGCACGATAAAAAATAACTATTGTTATTTTTGTAGTATACAGTAATTATAAATTGACCTTAAATAGCTCACTACAAAAATAAGCAAATAGCATTGCATCTTTTATTATCCTACCGGGAAAGTTTAAAGGTTATTTAGCCATAATTATAAGTGTAACGGTTGTTCTGGGTTAAGCTAATTTGCTGTTATTAATTTAATAATCCGCGTTTCCCACCAATAAATGTGTACAGTATTTAATAATCACCATACCATATGATTGAACCTTTTCCGAAACTATGCTCACCTTAACTATGTTTTATATAAATATAGCGGTTAGAGTTAATGGATTTATTACTAGACATAAATATTATACAGTACATACATCTAATTCTATATAGTTTAATTATATTTGGTAGTTTCAAATTATTCCAAATATTTCTTTTGTAACAAAAATTAACCCAATTAAATATAAAGCGTGTAAGTTTTAAAATAGTAAGTAGTAAAATAGTAAATAGTAACCGGAAAAGCTTTATTCCTATTTTCGTAAAATAATCTTTTAGTAGGATGTTAAACTAAACCATTGATGAAAGATTTAATACTTGTTGCTTTAAATAGTAAAACTAATTTAAACAAAAAACGAATTGCCAACATAAATATGCCAATATTAGCACAACGATGTGGTGGCACGGAGCCCCTAGGGATCGGGTTTTATATTTGTGACGAAAACCATAACTTGCTATATGAATTTTTTAGGATTTATAAGTTTGAAATATAAAATATGTTAACTATTAAAATGGAAATGTGCTGAAAACTGACAACTGTCACGTATTAGAAGTAGTACTTTTTTGGAAACCTTGGATAAAAATTTGAATATGCTAAAATTTTTAACGAGGGTAACAAAAAAACCGGACAACTTTCACATTTTGTACGATCCTGTATACAAGAAGCGACATAAATTAAAACCTTTTTCCAAATGATGAATGAATAAAGAGACCTGTAACGTGTGGTGCGGCTTGACCTACCTTTATGTTTGAAACTCTTCCAAAAACTAACGTCCGCTTGAAGTGCCATTTTGGGTCATTATTTGCCCAAATACCTGAGGTTGAAATGTGAAGGTTTTCGTTAAAACGTAGAGTGTAGGTTTCTCGGTGTAGCCGCTGTACACCACGGACGAGTGTTCTGCCTCACCCTGTATATGTCGAGCTATTCGTGTCGGGAAATTTACACATCAGCCACACTACTGCTGCGGGACATCTACCGATATTAACCGACATAGCCACAGATATTAATTAAACCAGGTGTATGGTGAATTGTGGAAGGGCAATTAAACAGAGAATATGTGGATTAAGGCACTGCCACTGTATCTCTTCAGTAGATAATTAAAATACATGTGAAATTTACAAAAGAGGTTTTTTACTCGTGCATTATAATGGGTTTGAGCCAATAATTAAACGTTATTTTAATTATTATAAGGTCTAAGATCATAAAGATGCGTAAACAGTAATATTTTTTAGGACAGCAGTTTTAATTATAAACATCTCTCTAACTTTAGATGAAATATTACTGCCTGTGTTGTTCTGTATGAACAATTAATTGCTAAAGAATATACATGTAAAAAGACAAATAAAACGTACGATTAAATGGCATAAAGAATGAGACAAAACTTCGGATAGTTCCGTACTGCAAAGAGTAGTATTCGGTCAGCCTGTCTACAATAACTGAATGATTGCTACCTCCATCTTGTCTGGACAGCGAACTCAAGCATGTCATCAGGCAGAGTACAATCTGTCAGTAGGAGACTAAAGACATCTAAAGTAGATCGTTACAAAGTATTTCGTTCCGATGATCTAAACATGTTTTTGATAAGAAGCCGAAATATCGTTAAAGAGTCTAAATTCTATATTGTACTACTTTTAACCCTCGGAAGATTGTGGACGATGTTCCGCTTCGCCTCTGTGCGTCTCTGACAACATACAACTATTCATTTAACGTTTCCGTAAGAGTTGATACACATTTCCAGAGAAAAAAGGCGGTAGGAAAGTAACGAGGTAGGATGGGGTTGAAGACAATTACGAGGCTGACTGCACAATACACTCGAGGTCAGACATTAATAGCAGCTTTATGTTACCTTAGACACTGTGTATTGCCTGACCACACTTTATAGTCTCGACAGTACTTTACCGACGATACTTGTGGTGGTGTAGCGGGTTCTGCTTTACATCCACATTGTTATTCAGCTTTAGTCCTTCTGACAACGTGTGTGTGTGTCGCTTTATGTTACCTTAGACACTGTGTATTGCCTGACCACACTTTATAGTCTCGACAGTACTTTACTGACAATACTTGTGGTGGTGTAGCGGGTTCTGCTTTACATCCACATTGTTATTCAGCTTTAGTCCTTCTGACAACGTGTGTGTGTGTGTGTGTCCCTTTATGTTACCTTAGACACTCTGTATTGCCTGACCTCACTTTATAGTCTCGACAGTACTTTACCGACGATACTTGTGGTGGTGTAGCGGGTTCTGCTTTACATCCACATTGTTATTCAGCGTTAGTCCTTCTAACAACGTGTGTGTGTGTCGCTTTATGTTACCTTAGACACCGTGTATTGCCTGACCACATTTTATAGTCTCGACAGTACTTTACCGACGATACTTGTGGTGGTGTAGCGGGTTCTGCTTTACATCCACATTGTTATTCAGCTTTAGTCCTTCTGACAACGTGTGTGTGTGTGTCGCTTTATGTTACCTTAGACACTGTGTATTGCCTGACCACACTTTATAGTCTCGACAGTACTTTACCGACGATACTTGTGGTGGTGTAGCGGGTTCTGCTTTACATCCACATTGTTATTCAGCTTTAGTCCTTCTGACAACGTGTGTGTGTGTCGCTTTATGTTACCTTAGACACCGTGTATTGCCTGACCACACTTTATAGTCTCGACAGTACTTTACCGACGATACTTGTGGTGGTGTAGCGGGTTCTGCTTTACATCCACATTGTTATTCAGCTTTAGTCCTTCTGACAACGTGTTGTGTGTGTGTGTTGCTTTATGTTACCTTAGACACTGTGTATTGCCTGACCACACTTTATAGTCTCGACAGTACTTTACCGACGATACTTGTGGTGGTGTAGCGGGTTCTGCTTTACATCCACATTGTTATTCAGCTTTAGTCCTTCTGACAACGTGTGTGTGTGTCGCTTTATGTTACCTTAGACACTGTGTATTGCCTGACCACACTTTATAGTCTCGACAGTACTTTACCGACGATACTTGTGGTGGTGTAGCGGGTTCTGCTTTACATCCACATTGTTATTCAGCTTTAGTCCTTCTGACAACGTGTGTGTGTGTCGCTTTATGTTACCTTAGACACCGTGTATTGCCTGACCACACTTTATAGTCTCGACAGTACTTTACCGACGATACTTGTGGTGGTGTAGCGGGTTCTGCTTTACATCCACATTGTTATTCAGCTTTAGTCCTTCTGACAACGTGTGTGTGTGTCGCTTTATGTTACCTTAGACACTGTGTATTGCCTGACCACACTTTATAGTCTCGACAGTACTTTACCGACGACACTTGTGGTGGTGTAGCGGGTTCTGCTTTACATCCACATTGTTATTCAGCTTTAGTACTTCTGACAACGTGCGTGCGTGTGTGTGTGTGTGTGTGTGTGTGTGTGTGTGTGTGTGTGTGTGTGTGTGTGTGTGTGTGTGTGTGTGTGTGTCGCCACGCGACTATGGACAATTGCAATGCACACACAACCCCTCTGTTATTGACTCTTTCTTTAAACATCAGTTTACACGTGCTGCACCACCTTATGTTCTTCGTTGTAAAATAAAACCTAAATAGATGTTCTGCATCAAAGTTGTCCTTAATAAAATGAAGGCAGGCATAATATTTAGCCAAGTAACGTGTTCTCTAACTCCTAAATTCCTTTCTTTATAGTCGTCACAATTTTTAGTACAAGTGTAAGTGTTGGGTCATTCTTAGATTATGCATTCAATTGTAATTTTGCGCCTCTTACTTAACAAATGGTGAAGGATCAGTTACTGTCTTACAGTACAGTTACATGTTAAGGGTAAGTAAAAATCAAATGGTTAATTTATCGCCTAAAATTCTGCCCATAGCTGTGTGAAATATCAACACCGAAAAGCGGTAATTAGTATTATTTTTCCAATAAAACGCAATAACTGTAATAAAAAACTACGACGTGCCTAAGTGTGCAGGTTGAACGAAACCATTACGGTTATTCCAATTGATTGGGTTCCAATACCTTGGATTTTCTGCTAGCTATGCAAGTAACGAGGTTGGCCTTTTTAGACTCGATATATTTCCGATAGTGCGAGACAAATCGGTTCTTACAATCGATAGTGTCAAGAAAAATCTGAATTGATCGACTAACTCGCAAAGTTATCTAAAATAAGAGAGGAGGACTAAAAATACGGGAGTGCGCTGAAGTTTCATAAACTCGTATATCGGGAGTTAATGAATCATTGTGTTTTGTACAAGCGTAATCTAAATCTTTGAATACTTCCATATGGTTGCCATAAGTACGCATTTTAATTTAAAATTGAAGTACGTTGATTTTTTTATAATTAGCAATAATACTGTAAAAATGAAAGGGCGTCTGTAATTCTTACTCTTAAAATGAAGCACCGAGCTAAATTGAGAAGAAGTGGTTTGTGGCTCAGCGTGGTGCTTATGGAAATAAATGAATACGACTCCGGTTCACGTGGTTCATCACTCGATACTATTATTTGAGCGTAAAAGAGTAAGTTGTAAGCGACTGTTGAGCTCTAGTGAGTTTCGTAGGCGCTATCGATGCTTTCCCGATGCTTTCTTTCATAGGCGTTATGTAGGAAGAACTGTATTAATCTACAATCGAATAAAGGAAAGCTATTTAAAAGTACGAGGGGAAATTACAAATCGAGTTACTTGTATTTAGTGTCAAATGAGGTAGTATTATTCTTGTTCGTATTTTACGTTTAATGTTTGTTTATAGAAATTCGTTTACAAAATTTATATGCAATTATCATTTAGGAAAGCATTTTTATTCAGTACATTTATATAAAAATGTGTACTATTGTACATAAGGATAATGTAAAACTGAACAAATTTCTAAAATTCTTAATTGACAAATGTTCTCTGATACAACCTATCCAAAGACAGTTCACAACATTCATTTTTAACTCCAGTCATGCTTTATTTTATTGTTATAAAGCGGTATATACAGATACATAACAGTTTATTACACATTACGAAATAAACTCTGAAGAAGATTAATTTCGTAACGTAGATCGGGAATGAAAGTTAAACGTAATAAATCGAATTAGTTGATCCCGTTAAACTTAATCAGCGTCATTTGATTACTTCGTATAACTTGAGTAGAGCCATTCCTACATTGCATACTGCCGAGTACAGTTGTGCCAACTGTTGGGAGTATAATTATTATAGGTTTTTGTTTCCACCTCGTCATTAACAAAATATGGTAAAATACTTATTAGAATAGAGGTATTCAAGAGGAAGCATACCGTCAACAACGGAGTTTTAAGAAAATGTTAAACAATATTTTCATTTACCTCGATATGAAGGGTACTACGTATCCACAGAGGTGGTAAGTGTAAAATAAATGTTACTATATGATTAATAAGAAGTGTATAGGCTTCCTTGGTGTCGTAGTCGAGTCTTTGTAGATTCATTAATTCATGTATCAGTTTTGATATATCAATTAATTATTGTTAGTAAACAAATTTATTACAATATAATGCCATAGGTGATGTTCAGCGCCATCGTTTTAGATACAAACTTATCACCCGTTACATGCTTTATGGTGTTAGAAATACGTCATCCCCCGAGGCTGCTGCGTTAGTTCTACTATAACAGTGTCTGCACCATCCCTGCAGTACTTGGCTCTAAACCCGTTACCAACTTTTTAAGAACATGTGCAATAAGTTCTACTGTAAATTTGGTGGTATTTACTCGTACAATAGAACTTGTAAAATAGGTTATTATGTTTATCCATGTTCACAGTAACGGTGACATTCCATCCATGTTCACAGTAATGGTGGCATTATGTCCATGTTCACAGTAACGGTGACATTCTGTCCATGTTCACAGTAACGGTGACATTCCGTCCATGTTCACAGTAACTGTGAAATTCCGTCCATGTTCACACTAACGGTGGCATTCCATCCATGTTCACAGTAACGGTGACATTCCACCCATGTTCACAGTAACGGTGACATTCCGTCCATGTTCATACTAACGGTGGCATTCCGCCCATGTTCACAGTAACGGTGACATTCTGTCCATGTTCACAGTAACTGTGGCATTCCATCCATGTTCACAGTAACGGTGACATGCCGTCCATGTTCACAGTAACGGTGACATTCCACCCATGTTCACAGTAACGGTGACATTCCGTCCATGTTCATACTAACGGTGGCATTCCGCCCATGTTCACAGTAACGGTGACATTCTGTCCATGTTCACAGTAACTGTGGCATTCCATCCATGTTCACAGTAACGGTGACATTCCACCATGTTCACAGTAACGGTGACATTCCATCCATGTTCATACTAACGGTGGCATTCCACCCATGTTCACAGTAACGGTGACATTCCGTCCATGTTCACAGTAACGGTGGCATTCCGCCCATGTTCACAGTAACGGTGACATTCTGTCCATGTTCACAGTAACGGTGGCATTCCATCCATGTTCACAGTAACGGTGGCATTCCGCCCATGTTCACAGTAACGGTGGCATTCCGCCCATGTTCACAGTAACGGTGACATGCCGTCCATGTTCACAGTAACGGTGACATTCCATCCATGTTCACAGTAACGGTGACATGCCGTCCATGTTCACAGTAACGGTGACATTCCATCCATGTTCACAGTAACGGTGACAAATTATACAAATATAATATACAATACGGTGCACAAATTTCGACGCTACCACAGTTTGTCCCAATAATTAATTCAGTCATAGTAACTAAAATATTTTCTTTTAGGATAATTTTATAAGATAATCTTTGAAGTAAGGTATTAACGGACCTGTATTAATATAATTTAATTCCTAGAGTAGGTTTCCGTGAGGTGTTCACTTGTGTCTGTTCGTGTACAGAGTGACAGGGGGAGAGCTGTTCGAGGACATCGTTGCCCGGGAGTTCTACAGTGAGGCGGACGCCTCCCACTGCATCCAACAGATCCTGGAGAGTGTCCATCACTGCCATTCAAATGGAGTGGTCCATCGGGACCTTAAGGTACCAGTACAAGTTACACGATATATTTTAGTCATAGGCTACTTCATGGAGTCAGGGTGTTGGCGTCGAATGTTTAATGTAAGTGAAGGGTGCCCCCTAACTAAAATTTTCAAATAACAACATTTTATGATAGTAGTTTGAAAGAGGACTAAAAATGTAGAACATTCCCACATACTGAAAGTTTTGATCCATATGCGGTTTATGGATTTGAGGTCAAAATTTCAATTGGTCATATTTTTAAGTTTAAGTAAAGGTAAAGTTGATTGAAAAGCTTAACTTTAATTTATACTTTGTGATCCTCAAGAGTTTATCCCGAAATTGGTGTTTGCTGATTAGCATTGTAAGTACTTCTAAGTTACAAATAGATAATTGATTTATAATTACAACTTCGTTTTACCTTTAAAAAGATATCAACATTAATTTTTTATGTCTATGTGTTCGGAGGGGGGGAGGCATCTAATGAAACTTTATCCTGTTTATTTTATTGCAAAGTAACATATAATATAGTAACAATGTAATAACATGTTTTGTGATTATATAAACGATTGGCCGATATGCCAAAATGATAAATCTTTCCCTTCACTTTCCAGTAAGATACCGACCAGGGGATTGCTATTTTGTAAATTGGAATTGCACACGCTCACTCAAATTCCCCTTATATTTTTTATTAACCCAAAAATTAGCTCTCACCAGGGTTGAGATTTGTACTGTATAACCAAAAACATGTATTCCTTTATTTTGACTCAACAAAACATTGTGCTACCAACAGCTTGTAATGGCACGTGAGCTGTTTAGTATTATTAATGTCTGAACATAACAAGATTTTCATTCACCAAATATTAGTCGATAGATAAAAGAGTGTCCTTTTGATAAAATTACAGTATTACTGTATACTCGTATGATCTGAAATAGTATGGAATATGTCCAACGTGCATTGTTCATGCGTGGGTGTTCTCAGTTTCATATTACCAATGGTTGGCTGAAAATGGCTGTCCACAGAGAGGCCGACAATGTACCAAGACACGATTCATGTACCGACTTTAGAACAGCCGAGGTAGTATCGATGTGCGTCCACAGAGAGGCCGACAACGTACCAAGACACGATTCATGTACCGACTTTAGAACAGCCGGGGTAGTATCGATGTGCGTCCACAGAGAGGCCGACAATGTACCAAGACACGATTCATGTACCGACTTTAGAACAGCCGAGGTAGTATCGATGTGCGTCCACAGAGAGGCCGTCAACGTACCAAGACACGATTCATATACCGACTTTAGAACAGCCGGGGTAGTATCGATGTGCGTCCACAGAGAGGCCGACAATGTACCAAAAAACGAATCATGTACCGACTTTAGAACAGCCAGGGTAGTATCGATGTGCGTCCACAGAGAGGCCGACAATGTACCAAGACACGATTCATGTACCGACTTTAGAACAGCCGGGGTAATATCGATGTGCGTCCACAAGAGAGGCCGACAATGTACCAAGACACGATTCATGTACCGACTTTAGAACAGCCGAGGTAGTATCGATGTGCGTCCACAGAGAGGCCGACAATGTACCAAGACACGATTCATGTACCGACTTTAGAACATCCGAGGTAGTATCGATGTGCGTCCACAGAGAGGCCATCAATGTACCAAGACACGACTCATGTACCGACTTTAGAACAGCCGGGGTAATATCGATGTGCGTCCACAGAGAGGCCGACAATGTACCAAGACACGAATCATGTACCGACTTTAGAACAGCCGAGGTAATATCGATGTGCGTCCACAGAGAGGCCGACAATGTACCAAGACACGACTCATGTACCGACTTTAGAACATCCGAGGTAGTATCGATGTGCGTCCACAGAGAGGCCGACAATGTACCAAGACACGATTCATGTACCGACTTTAGAACATCCGAGGTAGTATCGATGTGCGTCCACAGAGAGGCCGACAATGTACCAAGACACGATTCATATACCGACTTTAGAACATCCGAGGTAGTATCGATGTGCGTCCACAGAGAGGCCGACAATGTACCAAGACACGAATCATGTACCGACTTTAGAACAGCCGAGGGTAATATCGATGTGCGTCCACAGAGAGGCCGACAATGTACCAAGACACGACTCATGTACCGACTTTAGAACATCCGAGGTAGTATCGATGTGCGTCCACAGAGAGGCCGACAATGTACCAAGACACGATTCATGTACCGACTTTAGAACAGCCGAGGTAGTATCGATGTGCGTCCACAGAGAGGCCGACAATGTACCAAGACACGACTCATGTACCGACTTTAGAACACATCCGAGGTAATATCGATGTGCGTCCACAGAGAGGCCGACAATGTACCAAGACACGACTCATGTACCGACTTTAGAACATCCGAGGTAATATCGATGTGCGTCCACAGAGAGGCCGACAATGTACCAAGACACGATTCATGTACCGACTTTAGAACATCCGAGGTAGTATCGATGTGCGTCCACAGAGAGGCCGACAATGTACCAAGACACGATCCATCTACCGACTTTAGAACAGCCGAGTATCGATGTGCGTCCACAGAGAGGCCGACAATGTACCAAGACACGATTCATGTACCGACTTTAGAACAGCCGAGGTAGTATCGATGTGCGTCCACAGAGAGGCCGACAATGTACCAAGACACGACTCATGTACCGACTTTAGAACATCCGAGGTAGTATCGATGTGCGTCCACAGAGAGGCCGTCAACGTACCAAGTCACGATTCATATACCGACTTTAGAACAGCCGGGGTAGTGTCGACGTGCGTCCACAGAGAGGCCGACAATGTACCAAGACACGATTCATGTACCGACTTTAGAACATCCGAGGTAGTATCGATGTGCGTCCACAGAGAGGCCGACAATGTACCAAGACACGATTCATGTACCGACTTTAGAACATCCGAGGTAGTATCGATGTGCGTCCACAGAGAGGCCGACAATGTACCAAGACACGACTCATGTACCGACTTTAGAACAGCCGAGGTAGTATCGATGTGCGTCCACAGAGAGGCCGACAATGTACCAAGACACGACTCATGTACCGACTTTAGAACATTCGAGGTAGTATCGATGTGCGTCCACAGAGAGGCCGACAACGTACCAAGACACGATTCATGTACCGACTTTAGAACAGCCGGGGTAGTGTCCATGTGCGTCCACAGAGAGACCGACAATGTACCAAAAAACGAATCATGTACCGGCTTTAGAACAGCCAGGGTAGTATCAATGTGCGTCCACAGAGAGGCTGACAATGTACCAAGACACGATTCATGTACCGACTTTAGAATAGCCGGGGTAGTATCGATGTGCGTCCACAGAGAGGCCGACAATGTACCAAGACACGACTCATGTACCGACTTTAGAACAGCCGAGGTAGTATCGATGTGCGTCCACAGAGAGGCCGACAATGTACCAAGACACGACTCATGTACCGACTTTAGAACATCCGAGGTAGTATCGATGTGCGTCCACAGAGAGGCCGACAATGTACCAAGACACGACTCATGTACCGACTTTAGAACATCCGAGGTAATATCGATGTGCGTCCACAGAGAGGCCGACAATGTACCAAGACACGACTCATGTACCGACTTTAGAACATCCGAGGTAATATCGATGTGCGTCCACAGAGAGGCCGACAATGTACCAAGACACGACTCATGTACCGACTTTAGAACATCCGAGGTAATATCGATGTGCGTCCACAGAGAGGCCGACAATGTACCAAGACACGACTCATGTACCGACTTTAGAACATCCGAGGTAATATCGATGTGCGTCCACAGAGAGGCCGACAATGTACCAAGACACGACTCATGTACCGACTTTAGAACATCCGAGGTAATATCGATGTGCGTCCACAGAGAGGCCGACAATGTACCAAGACACGACTCATGTACCGACTTTAGAACATCCGAGGTAATATCGATGTGCGTCCACAGAGAGGCCGACAATGTACCAAGACACGACTCATGTACCGACTTTAGAACATCCGAGGTAGTATCGATGTGCGTCCACAGAGAGGCCGACAATGTACCAAGACACGACTCATGTACCGACTTTAGAACATCCGAGGAAAATATCGATGTGCGTCCACAGAGAGGCCGACAATATACCAAGACACGACTCATGTACCGACTTTAGAACATCCGAGGTAATATCGATTGTGCGTCCACAGAGAGGCCGACAATGTACCAAGACACGACTCATGTACCGACTTTACAACATCCGAGGTAATATCGATGTGCGTCCACAGAGAGGCCGACAATGTACCAAGACACGACTCATGTACCGACTTTAGAACATCCGAGGTAATATCGATGTGCGTCCACAGAGAGGCCGACAATGTACCAAGACACACGACTCATGTACCGACTTTAGAACATCCGAGGTAATATCGATGTGCGTCCACAGAGAGGCCGACAATGTACCAAGACACGACTCATGTACCGACTTTAGAACATCCGAGGTAGTATCGATGTGCGTCCACAGAGAGGCCGACAATGTACCAAGACACGACTCATGTACCGACTTTAGAACATCCGAGGTAGTATCGATGTGCGTCCACAGAGAGGCCGACAATGTACCAAGACACGACTCATGTACCGACTTTAGAACATCCGAGGTAGTATCGATGTGCGTCCACAGAGAGGCCGTCAACGTACCAAGTCACGATTCATATACCGACTTTAGAACAGCCGGGGTAGTGTCGACGTGCGTCCACAGAGAGGCCGACAATGTACCAAGACACGATTCATGTACCGACTTTAGAACATTCGAGGTAGTATCGATGTGCGTCCACAGAGAGGCCTGACAATGTACCAAAAAACGAATCATGTACCGACTTTAGAACAGCCAGGGTAGTATCGATGTGCGTCCACAGAGAGGCCTGACAATGTACCAAGACACGATTCATGTACCGACTTTAGAATAACCGGGGTAGTATCGATGTGCGTCCACAGAGAGGCCGACAACGTACCAAGACACGATTCATGTACCGACTTTAGAACAGCCGGGGTAGTATCGATGTGCGTCCACAGAGAGGCCGTCAACGTACCAAGACACGATTCATGTACCGACTTTAGAACAGCCGGGTAGTATCGATGTGCGTCCACAGAGAGGCCGACAACGTACCAAGACACGATTCATGTACCGACTTTAGAACAGCCGGGGTAGTATCGATGTGCGTCCACAGAGAGGCCGTCAACGTACCAAGACACGATTCATGTACCGACTTTAGAACAGCCGGGGTAGTATCGATGTGCGTCCACAGAGAGGCCGTCAACGTACCAATACACGATTCATGTACCGACTTTAGAACAGCCGGGGTAGTATCGATGTGCGTCCACAGAGAGGCTGACAATGTACCAATACACGATTCATGTACCGACTTTAGAACAGCCGGGGTAGTATCGATGTGCGTCCACAGAGAGGCTGACAATGTACCAAGACACGATTCATGTACCGACTTTTGAACAGCCGGGGTAGTATCGATGTGCGTCCACAGAGAGGCCGACAACGTACCAAGACACGATTCATGTACCGACTTTAGAACAGCCGGGGTAGTATCGATGTGCGTCCACAGAGAGGCTGACAATGTACCAAACACGATTCATGTACCGACTTTAGAACAGCCGGGGTAGTATCGATGTGCGTCCACAGAGAGGCTGACAATGTACCAAGACACGATTCATGTACCGACTTTAGAACAGCCGGGGTAGTATCGATGTGCGTCCACAGAGAGGCCGACAATGTACCAATACACGATTCATGTACCGACTTTAGAACAGCCGGGGTAGTATCGATGTGCGTCCACAGAGAGACAATGTGATGTACCATACATCGATGTACGACAATGTACCAAGACACGATTCATGTACCGACTTTAGAACAGCCGGGGTAGTATCGATGTGCGTCCACAGAGAGGCCGACAATGTACCAAGACACGATTCATGTACCGACTTTAGAACAGCCGGGGTAGTATCGATGTGCGTCCACAGAGAGGCCGACAATGTACCAAGACACGATTCATGTACCGACTTTAGAACAGCCGGGGTAGTATCGATGTGCGTCCACAGAGAGGCCGACAACGTACCAAGACACGATTCATATACCGACTTTAGAACAGCCGGGGTAGTGTCGATGTGCGTCCACAGAGAGGCCGACAATGTACCAAGACACGATTCATGTACCGACTTTAGAACAGCCGGGGTAGTATCGATGTGCGTCCACAGAGAGGCCGACAATGTACCAATGTACGATTCATGTACCGACTTTAGAACAGCCGGGGTAGTATCGATGTGCGTCCACAGCAGTCAACTTGTTAAGGGTGTGAAACTAAGAAATATGTGAAGGAAACAGGATTTTTCGGACATTTGCTATCGTTCAGTCATATAGAATATGTTATACAAGTATAACTGCAGTTGTAAACCGATTTGACATTTGTAATAAACCAATGCAGAGTACAGTATGGTTTTAAGAAGTTCATCTAATATGAAGAAGTAATAAAAATGCCTACTCCCGTTCCCTCCTTTTATGCCACCATCTTGTTTCTGCTTTGACGAATGCAATTAACTTAGTTTAACATCGATTTTACTTAAGTGTTCGTTAATTATTCGCCTGAGGAATAGATCAAATTGCACATCTCAAAACTTAGTGTTACTGATTTTTTTTATTACTGAACGATGGCAAATGTCTGGATAATCCTGTTTCCTTCACAATCCATTAATCGTCATAAACAAACTTCACCTTCAACAAGAGATATAGCTTACGAAATATGCATGGATTGGTCATTTAAATTTTCTTCTCCCTTTCATTTTTGAACCCAACAAAAATAGCGTGGCTGAAGATCAATGTTTTCAGAAAGGACAATCAGTTTTATAACAATCCGGGTTGTTTCTTATTTTCAGGTTTGCTGCATACCGGATCGGGACGAGTACAAACAGTATTCATGCCTTCGCAGAATTAATGATTCTAAAAGTACAAAAAATAGAAAAACAGTAAAAATACTTAAAAACTGTTCAATTAACGTGTTGAGGTTTAACCGAATATACCCACTTTGATTAAGTCAAAGATATTAAGTCAGTGGATAGTAATATTAACCTGAAACTCGCTTCTTAAGTTATAACAATTGTCCCTAAATTCAGAAATCGTTACCAGTAACGAGGATGAAGAGAGGGTTGTGATCTCGTAGCAATCAGGCTCCTCAGTAAGAGCTCTGAGATGGAAATTAACGGCAGGTTGAATGCTTTGAGGTGACTGACGAGATGTCAGATGAACGGTTCACCAGTTGAGCGTCTCTCTTTTGTGCTCCCACGGTTCATCACATTCTCCCTTACGTTGTTCTCTCTGGGTGTCTAAACATTCGTCTTTTAGGTTACTGACGAGATGTCAGATGAACGGTTCACCAGTTGAGCGTCTCTCTTTTGTGCTCCCACGGTTCATCACATCCTCCCTTACGCTGTTCTCTCTGGGTGTCTAAACATTCGTCTTTTAGGTGACTGACGAGATGTCAGATGAACGGTTCACCAGTTGAGCGTCTCTCTTTTGTGCTCCCACGGTTCATCACATCCTCCCATTACGTTGTTCTCTCTGGGTGTCTAAACATTCGTCTTTTAAGTGGCTGACGAGATGTCAGATGAACGGTTCACCAGTTGAGCGTCTCTCTTTTGTGCTCCCACGGTTCATCACATCCTCCCTTACGCTGTTCTCTCTGGGTGTCTAAACATTCGTCTTTTAAGTGGCTGACGAGATGTCAGATGAACGGTTCACCAGTTGAGCGTCTCTCTTTTGTGCTCCCACGGTTCATCACATTCTCCCTTACGTTGTTCTCTCTGGGTGTCTAAACATTCGTCTTTTAGGTTACTGACGAGATGTCAGATGAACGGTTCACCAGTTGAGCGTCTCTCTTTTGTGCTCCCACGGTTCATCACATCCTCCCTTACGCTGTTCTCTCTGGTGTCTAAACATTCGTCTTTTAGGTGACTGACGAGATGTCAGATGAACGGTTCACCAGTTGAGCGTCTCTCTTTTGTGCTCCCACGGTTCATCACATCCTCCCTTACGTTGTTCTCTCTGGGTGTCTAAACATTCGTCTTTTAAGTGGCTGACGAGATGTCAGATGAACGGTTCACCAGTTGAGCGTCTCCCTTTTTTTCTCCAATGGTTCATCACATCCTCCCTTACGTTGTTTCTCTTTGGATGTCTAAACATTCGTCTTTTAAGTGACTGACGCGATGTCAGATGAACGGTTTACTAGTTGAGCGTCTCTCCTTTGTGCTCCACGGATAAATTTTGTTATGAGACGTGTTTTATGTATTAAGGATTTCATTGAAATTATAGCATTTAAATTCTTTTGAATATATTATATTTAATATTTAAATCTCAACTTGGGTAATTGAATTCATCGACTGTATCATAGTTGAACTTAACTGGACATGTTCGTAAATAACTGTGAAAGAAAACGCCCAAATAAGCTTGAGATTTTAATAATGTAAGTAAGTTAGATCTTGGATGTTACTGTTGAAGTGTAGAGTAATAGGAACGTTACCTAAACTGGAGCAGTAAACCCACTTAACCACGAGGAGTGCTAACTTCTCAATCAAACCCGACCCGACCCGCAAGTGCCGAGGGCTCATCTAATTTATACTACTCTCAGGTCTTCCAGGCGTTCAAGAGATTACAAAACCTCAGTCAGAAACTTTCCTTCGGCACTAACATCGCACCAAGACTGACACAAGGATTTCTTCTAAAGTTAAAAAGAGAAGTTTGTGAGGTCTGTTGACTTAGAAAAACACGGAATTTATCGCGGGAAACACTTCTGGCAAAAGATTATATTACGGAGGTAATGTAACTGTATTGTGATCGTGCTCGTGGAACCGTGGCTTTGTTATCTAAGATACACCCAGTATGTACTAAGGATGATGATGGATGGGACACTTCTTTGTTCACCGGCTTTGTTAAACAAGAGTGTCCCTGGCAGAGTCTTTGTCTCGGGATCAATATTCTGATCGTGCTCGTGGAACCGTGGCTTTGTTATCTAAGATACACCCAGTATGTACTAAGGATGATGATGGATGGGACACTTCTTTGTTCACCGGCTTTGTTAAACAAGAGTGTCCCTGGCAGAGTCTTTGTCTCGGGATCAATATTCTGATCGTGCTCGTGGAACCGTGGCTTTGTTATCTAAGATACACCCAGTATGTACTAAGGATGATGATGGATGGGACACTTCTTTGTTCACCGGCTTTGTTAAACAAGAGTGTCCCTGGCAGAGTCTTTGTCTCGGGATCAATATTCTGATCGTGCTCGTGGAACCGTGGCTTTGTTATCTAAGATACACCCAGTATGTACTAAGGATGATGATGGATGGGACACTTCTTTGTTCACCGGCTTTGTTAAACAAGAGTGTCCCTGGCAGAGTCTTTGTCTCGGGATCAATATTCTGATCGTGATCGTGGAACCGTGGCTTTGTTATCTAAGATACACCCAGTATGTACTAAGGATGATGATGGATGGGACACTTCTTTGTTCACCGGCTTTGTTAAACAAGAGTGTCCCTGGCAGAGTCTTTGTCTCGGGATCAATATTCTGATCGTGATCGTGGAACCGTGGCTTTGTTATCTAAGATACACCCAGTATGTACTAAGGATGATGATGGATGGGACACTTCTTTGTTCACCGGCTTTGTTAAACAAGAGTGTCCCTGGCAGAGTCTTTGTCTCGGGATCAATATTCTGATCGTGATCGTGGAACCGTGGCTTTGTTATCTAAGATACACCCAGTATGTACTAAGGATGATGATGGATGGGACACTTCTTTGTTCACCGGCTTTGTTAAACAAGAGTGTCCCTGGCAGAGTCTTTGTCTCGGGATCAATATTCTGATCGTGATCGTGGAACCGTGGCTTTGTTATCTAAGATACACCCAGTATGTACTAAGGATGATGATGGATGGGACACTTCTTTGTTCACCGGCTTTGTTAAACAAGAGTGTCCCTGGCAGAGTCTTTGTCTCGGGATCAATATTCTGATCGTGCTCGTGGAACCGTGGCTTTGTTATCTAAGATACACCCAGTATGTACTAAGGATGATGATGGGTGGGACACTTCTTTGTTCACCGGCTTTGTTAAACAAGAGTGTCCCTGGCAGAGTCTTTGTCTCGGGATCAATACCCTCAATACCCAGCTCGTCTCAGATTAGCATCTTGCCGTTCTGTTCTGTTTTCTTCATCCTTTCCCTTTTTTCGCTCCCCTCATGTATATTAATTTTGAACGTTAGAAGTTTCTTTTTTATTAATATTTACTTACTTCATGAAATAATATTATCATTTTCATAACGGATGAAAGCCTGGTGTTGGCTTTTAATGTATGCTAATCAATTTAAACAAATAGGGCTAAAATTCTTATCATTTTTCAAGTGTGCATATAATTTTAAAATCACTAAAATATATAAACATTAAATAAATTATATATATATATATATATATATATATATATATATATTATGTTTATATATTTTAGTGATTTTAAAATTATATGTACACTTGAAAAATGATAAGAGTTTTAGCCCAATTTGTTTAAATTGGTTAAATTTAAACAAATTGGGCTAAAACTCTTATCATTTTTCAAGTGTACATATAATTTTAAAATCACTAAAATATATAAACATTAAATAAATTATATATATATATATATATATATATATATATATATATATATATATATATATATATATATATATATATATATATATATATATTATATATTTATTTTTTTCATTTAATTAAAAATTACTTTTTTATGTTGAAAATGTTAATTAAATTTACAAGACAATTAAAACTATGGTTATATTTGTTATATACCAGTAGGTTAGTATTCCTTAAAAACTTATTAATGCTATTATTATTGCCACACATAATATTGCAAAAAGTTACAATTTTAGAAGATCAGATGTCATAATTTAGTCTGACACCAGTTTTGATATGTAACACCATTCATTATTAATCATTATCTCCAACAAAGACAAAAATTTTATTATTTTATCCCTCTCAAATAAGTTTTGCTTGTATTGAAGTAAGTAACAACTCAGGGCATTACATAAATAAAAATTATTCCATTCATTTGTGGTCAATAAATATCAAATTTTGCTGTGGATACGCTGGTCTTCTGAGAGACACTTCAGAGTTGTATAACTAAATAAAATGAAATGTTGGACAATAAAACCAATAAAAATTGGTCTCAATCAAAAATTTTATATTGTGTTATTTTAGAATTTATGATGATTCTTCTGAGAATGATACAAGGATTTGATAATATTTTATTTGTCATGGTGAAGATTTAACAACTGAAACTGGTTACAGGCTAATCCATGAATTTAGTATTACTAAAAAGTGAAAGGGCCCCCATAATTATAAGGAACAAATCCAGAAAATGTGTCGACCAAAATTAGAATTTCATTTAAATCAATCAAATAGCCCATAGATAAATTTTTAGTGTGATCCCTGAGACAGTATTGAGCCATTTCAAGGTTTAGTTTAGACATACAAATCTTTACATTTATCTATTGGTCTGTTATTTTTGTACCATATGTTTTCAGATTGTGAGAACATACTATTAGCAAGTAAGGCAAAGATGCAGCTGTCAAGTTGGCAGATTTTTGAAATTGAAGTCCAAGGAGCCAAGCAAGAATTGTTCACGCAGCAAGATTTTGTTTGTGTGTTACAGCCCGAGAACCTGCTACTAGCAAGTAAGGCTAAGGGGGCAGCTGTCAAGTTGGCAGATTTTGGACTGGCAATTGAAGTCCAAGGAGAGCAGCAAGCGTGGTTCGGTTAGTATAGATTTTGTTTTTACCTTTACCATAGTTTAAATAGGGGTTTGTGGTCTAAGTCAGAAAATTCTTAAAGTACCTTAAAATAAATAATATATTTTGAACTTTGTAATGAAAACACAAATTGAACATTATAACTAATGTTCTATCTATTAATTAAAGAATAAAATTAAGATTTAAACATTAATAATTAAGGGTTTGTCTTTTTATATCTAGATTATGCTTTTTTAGATCTGAGTAAAAGAGAAAAATAACAGTTAAATATGCCTTTTAAGGATTAAATTTTAACTTAAAGGTGCAAAGAATTTTTCAGAAAATTAGAATGAAATGAATGTGATTGCCTATGTTCTTGTGTGCTTTGTGGTTACATTAATTGCCTGTTAATTAACGAGACACTCTATTACAGGTTTTGCTGGAACGCCAGGTTACCTCTCACCTGAAGTCCTAAAAAAGGAGCCTTATGGAAAACCAGTTGATATCTGGGCATGTGGTAAGATTTAATTGTTATTTCTCAACGCATTTATATTCATGTGGTGAAATATGTTTTCCTCCACTTGACTGCATTAAATACTCATTTAATTCATTCTAAATATTAATTAAAGTTAAAATTTTACCCAATAATGTACTTAAGTCTTTCAGTAGAATCCTTTTATATTATAAAATAGCCAAGCTAAACTGGGTCTATTGATCTCTATTAATTATTATGAATAACTAGTAGTTACCCAGGGCTTCGCACACTTTTTCACCTGGGGGTTTTGCACCTGTATGAGCACTTCTGGTTCGAGTGAATTATATTTACAACGCCAATGTCGAGTTTTTATGTCAAGCCATATAAAAAGTGTATATTTATGGTCATCTTAATTTACTCCTGTCTTAGTGTTCCAAAACTGATTTTGCCTCTTTCCCGATGAAAATATGTATACATATCCTCCACAGCTCTGTGTAGCCTATGTTTGTCAAAATACAACAAATATATGTTTCATAACAGTCTTTAATTTATAGTAAAATTTATACTACATTGTCTCTTATATCTGCACTGCTAGCAGTTAACCGCTGCTTTGCGTTTATGACCACTGCTGGTTTGAGTTAAATATATTTCCGTTGCCTATTTTGAGTTTACCTTGTTGCCACGATCAAGAGAATACATTAAAAGTTTATAACTATAGCCATTGTAAAACTAGTGAGGGTCAACGGAAACATTTTTATAATGGTATGAGCTATTGCGTAGTACATCAAATTAAAGAACTTAATGACACAAAGTAAAGCAATATTTTGAGTACTCTTGCTCATCATTACGGGTAATGGGTACCGTTTCAGCAGGGAGAATATCAGTGCTTAACATAGACTTCTAGTTTTTACCATTATCTGTCTTTTATCAAGACTTAAAAATTAAAATATTGTATGATATATTAGTATATAAACTATGTCATAATTATTAAGAAGTATCAATAGGTAATCAATGTATCCTTTATCCTTGTGAATAAAATTTTTATTTATTTTTGTAATTTACTAAAAAATATTTTAACAAGACTATTACGTTTGCAACTTATACATATTTGTAAGTAATTGGTTTATGTATTAGCCTGTATAATTTATTAGAATACAGAACGGGAAAATATAAATAATTTTGTTGCCACTAATATTTTGAATTTCCAATTTGGTTGTTTGTAATCAATGCAACAAAATCCAATCTGATGGTTGCAAAAGACTTTATACGGTGTATTCGAAGAAAAAAACATTTAAATTAAATTAAAACTAACTAAATCCTTTTGACCTCATGCAAATAATACTTCTTTTTAAATTGAAAGATCTGAAGTGCACCATACACAGAAGTTCCATAACATGTATTACACTACCCAGTAGCGTATATAAAGAAAATTATTTTGGGGGAGGACTGACAAACTGAGTGGTTGGTGTAAGAAGATTAACATGCCCTCCAAAAACAGAGCTCGGGAATTTTATACCAGAATAGTGTTGTGTTTTAAGACCTCATAAATGTTTTAACTTAAAACAAACTACTAGGTGCTTCGTGTTTGTCTTTAAACATTTTGAGGGAGGGGCTTGATTCCCCCTTATGTACCTATGATATTGCCTCATGTCCACCTTTAATTAGCCAGTACAATTCGAATACTGCAATAAAATCTCTCTTACCACCCTTGTCATTAAACTGCCTCACTCAGCAAACATATGGGGTAGAAGTGAACACTGGACCAAACTTTGTAAAAACTTAAACTAACAGAAAGTAAACCAACACAATTTTTGAACTGCACCTTTTATTCTGAAGTAGACTTGAGTTGGACATGCAAGTTCAATGTTTGACTCTCAAACTGTCAATCAACATTTCGATCTGATGCGCATGTGTTTTGACAGTTCATATAGTACATAAATCAACACTATCACCACTGTTTATATACCGTTTCAAAAGAATTGCTGATTTTAATTTGTTTTGCTGTTTTGGCAACAATGATGTCATAAATCTTGCAAGAAAGATCATCTTCGGCTAGCAATTTTTAAAATTAGTGATAAACAATGGGTATCGTTTATAATGTTGGTTTATAGCTTTGTATTAAGCTATACTATGCTAAATTTTGATTTATTTTGGAAATATTTAGTTGTAAAAATAATATTTTTTTTGCTAAGTTTATAATAATAGTATCAATAATAACAAATTTAGGTATTTTCCATCACTTATAAAAAGTAAAAAATTAGGAATTGGTTATTAATTTATTCATTGTTTTGTAGTGCATATCACTCATATCTTTTTAATTTTAGAAACATTCTGTGTAAAAATGATATTTTTTGTAAATTTTTGAAAATAATCGTACCACTACTAACAAATTTAGCTTTCGTGTACAATTTATGGTTTTTACTATATGTTTATAATTTTTCTTCAATAGAATCTAGATAGTATTATATATTTTCATCTTAAACTAGATAAAATAAAGAATAAATTGGCTATCTCAGATTTTATAATTATAATATTATCACACTTTATCAGGGGCAGTCCTACCTGTTTTAAAAAAAACATGTAGTGTAGTTTTTTTTATAGTTTATGAATAATTTTTTATACCACAATTATCTCCACATTTTCATGCAAAATTACTTATTACACATACAGGTTTATGGTAAAAATGTATTTTTTACAAAATGTTTTAAGTACGGGTACAAAACACTCCAAAATGTCCTGCCATCTGAGAAAAACATGACTGCCAGTCTGAGGGTTAAACAGTTATTTAAATTTTTAATGAATTTTGTACATAAAGATATTTTAGTCACTTCTTTTTCAGATATTTTAGCTAAAACATTTAAAATTACAACCATTTTGAAATTTAAATTGCAAATCTAACCATTTTGTTATTGTTCGATCTCAAATCAAACCAGTAAAGAGTTTACTAACGATTTTTTTTTAATTTGTTGATTATTTAAAAAAATATGATTTTTAAACTAAAAAACCACATACAGACAGACAGAGGACAAAAAAAAGAGATTAAATCATGGGTTGCATATAATTTTTGGCTCATTTTGGTCAATTAAACAATATAATACAGATTTTGTTCAGAGTTTTGTTGCACTCTTTATGTCTGCTAATTATTTACCTATATAAAGTACAAGATCAATATAAACTAATATTAAATTTTAACGAATGCATCTATGTAACTGTTCGATGTCTTCTTGAGACCAACAACTCAATCAAATCCTCATTACAACTTTTCACCAAACCTCTTCAAATCTTTAGATATTACTTCTGTCAGTACTAAACTTGAGCAAGTTTTGTTCATGTTGTTGGACTCCATAAGAAACAATCACTATAATGTGTGTTTTCAACTTGAATGCCTTATAGTTATTATTTTATTAATGTTCTTTATAACATAAAGCACTGGATTTCGTTCATTTTTATTTAACGTGTAATATACTTTTTGTGATATATTTTTTACATTTTCAGTGTTGTTTAAAAATACATAATTTTAGAGAGGGTATTTGTAACACCTGATTGGTGCTAATTGTAAAATAATTGTATTACAAAAATTTAAGACTCTATACAGTTATGATATTTCTGCAGTGTTAATCACCATAAATTCTGCTCTTTGTCATGTAGTTTTCAGGTATGTTTTTGTACTAATGAATTATATACTCACCTGACAAAGATAATAGGGAACAATTGCTCTACATTTCTGGGATGAGGACATTGGTCCTCATTGTTTATACATGGTAGTTCACCTGTTGCCTGACTTTATGTTACAGGTGTTATCTTATACATTCTACTGGTCGGTTACCCACCTTTCTGGGATGAGGACCAACATAGGCTGTATGCGCAAATCAAGGCTGGAGCATACGATGTGAGCATACGATCATTGATTGCAATTCTTTTTTACCTGATAACATTTTAAATACACCCTGTGTTCATTTATTATGACTTAGCCCTAACTACATAAGTTTCTGATTTAAAATAATAAATTTTAAATAATAATATTTTTAATTGTTTTGTTCCGAACAAATTGAAGAATATAAACAAAATGTTTGATTAAAATTAAGGAATAGTGTTATTTTTTAATATTAATTTTTCTGAACAAAACCATAGTAATAAATTAAATGATTTGTTCTTCTCCAACTTCTATGACATTAGGTTTTTAAAACTTGGCTCCATTGGTTCTGATGCCTCTTGTTTGTTGTGTCTGTGCAGTACCCATCACCGGAATGGGACACGGTGACTCCAGAAGCCAAGAACCTTATCAATCAGATGCTGACTGTGATTCCCTCCAAGCGGATAACTGCCTCAGAAGCTCTAAAACATCCATGGATCTGCGTAAGTATCTTGTTGCCACGATCAAGAAAATACATTAAAAGTTTATAATTAATGCCATTGTAATTTACTTTGTAGGATTCCATAGTTGATTTTGTTTTATTTCCCAATCAAGAAAATATATAACACAGACAAGGAAGGCTACTTCTGTCAAGAGAGAAGGACTAAGTGGTCAGTTAAACTGAAGTGGGCAACCTTGGAATTACTTTCAGTTGAAGTGTAACAATGTAGTTGAAATTTAGAATTGAGTAAATGGAATGATCCAGAAAATAAATACAAAATGGTCACTCTGGCTAAAGTTAAATTCGGTGGGAAAGGTATATTGATAGTTTTCTTGCTTTTACTATTGAATAAAACAGAACTTCAATTTTTAGTTCTCATATGGCATTTTAATTAATCTTTTTGGATGGTCTTAAAGGAAAATTGGTTGTGGGGGAATGAAACACGTAAAGAATATATTCTCAGTATGTTACTGTTTTCATTTAATTGTCAGTAAAGATGTAATGATTTTTTTTTGTGTGATAATTTAACCACTGTTTTCTGTGTGAATATGTAATGAATGAAATGAAATGAAAAATGTCTTTATTGGAGGCGAAGTTAGGACTACAAAGTCCTCTCTACCACTTAACCTCGATGTGACAATCGAGGTTAAGTGATAATAATTGTTTCAGTGACAATTTAACCACTATTTTCTATGTAAAGATTTAATTAATTTGTTTTAGTGAGATTTTAACCACTGTTTTCTGTGTTCCAGCAACGGGAGAGAGTGGCATCTGTGGTACACAGGCAAGAGACTGTGGATTGCCTCAAGAAATTCAATGCTCGGCGTAAACTTAAGGTGAGTGAGTATTAAACTATAATGGTGGTTTGATTCTTTTCAAATCATTTCATGGTTGAGCTTCAATAAGCTTTATATAAGGTGGGGGCTGTTATTGACTGACGACTATTAAACAAGTGCCAGCCGCAAGTTCTTCAGTTTAACATAGTCCCAATGGCATTGCCTCTTAAAATGAAGAATACTTTTTTTTTGTACAGATGTGATGCATCCTATTTTAATAAGCAACAGAATATTTTGTGAAAGTATTAAGTTCAAGATAATCAAAATATCAGTTCATTGAAAACTGGAATTTAGGTCAAACACACATTTTCTTATTTGGTTATAAACACTCAATAAACAGTTTAATAAAATAATTAATAGTTCTTTTAAGATCTTTGTAAATTAGACTTTCGTGTTGGATTTAATCAAAATCAAACTATTTCTGTAGTGTTTAACTGTGATTAGAGATTTTTTGTTTTAATTTTGTCTAAAATTACAAATTTGGCCTTTTTATAATATTTTTATAAGAGGTTTAATTTACGGTTTTTAATGTGTTGTTAATCATATAGTGGAATGCATTTAAGCACAAGTAATACAAGTTTAATTGATTAAAAATCATTTTTATTGATTGATAAATTGATTAAAAAACACTTGAATATAAATTAGAAACACACAAAATGAGAATATATGTTCAATATATTCAATTTACAAAACAATTTACCTTCCACACGTAAGCTTATAGACTTTAAAAAGACAAGATCACATGGAGCTTGAACTTGACGTGCTAAAAAGAAAATTGGAACAGTGTTATAAACGACCCCCAACGAAGCTCTTCATTGTGTATTAATAATTGTGCCCAAATATAACATAAACCCCAAGCAAAACTACAGTAAACCAAAGAAAAACAGGCAGAAGTCTAATGGTCAAACTACCACCAAATTAAGCAAGTATAAAAATTCTGGTAGAAAAAGGAATCTCATTAGAATTTCCCTGCAAATAACAAAGCCATAAATACACTATATCAAGAATACAGGCTAAGTACGATAGCTAGCCATGCATTAACATAAGAACTGTCTACAACTACATTGAAAGGAAATCCAGCCACTCAAAAACTCACAGGTAACAGGAGCAACTGGGGGAATCAAGCAAACGCAGATAGAAGACCTGTTACTTACTACATTGACAGGGGAATCAATGCACTCGACAACTGGCAACTGGACCACCTTGATAAATTATCCAAAACCAGACAGAATGACTGTTAATTACTGTATTGACAAAGGAACCAACCCATCTGACAACTTGCAACTGGATGTATTAGCCAAACCCAGGTAAAAAAGCTGCTACTTACTACATTGAAAGGGGTACTAACCCATTCGACAAGTCACAGGCAACTGGACAAACGGGAAATCAGCCAAACACAGACAGAAAAACTGTCAATTACTATATTGTTAGAGGAGCCAACCCACTTGTAGAGTGAAAACATCATAAGTTACATCACTTCCTAGTTCAACATCATATCAACAAAGCAAACCACCTAATTTAATCAGGATATTATTTAATTAACTCAACTAAATTGTGAATGTGTACATGTCAGGCATTGAATCTGGTTTCCTTATACACTGGGACGGCATATTTATAGTTGAATGATCAAAAACGGAGGGACTGGGCATTAGCATGATTCAACAAACCATTCGCTCCGTGACTAGAATTTAAGGAAACAAGCGAGCGAAATGAGTATGTGGCTATAGCAAGTGGTATTGCAAAGCAGTACACAATATACTAAATGCAATTTTTGACGTGACAACGTCTTAAATTAGGTTGCGGCTCGGAGTCACTCATGAAAAAGTGTAACGCCCGGTAACGTTACGATGCTCGTCCAGTGGGTCCGCCGCACGGGATCCGCACGGGATCCGCACGGGATAAAGCAGATAACTGTGGGTCCGCCGCACGGGATAAAGCAGATAACTATGTTTATTCTTGAAAATGTGGAGTGCTTAGATTCGTCATTTACAACAACTACAAAAATAAAGGTAAATAATTGTACACTGATATTTCATTATCGTAAACTATGATTGATTGATTAATTGTTAGATTGACACAAAAGTTGAGAAACTGAGTTTATAGGTTATGTCATACTATTGACAAATGTTGATAGTGTTAAGTAAATTATTAGTTTAAATCACTCTGCTATCAATCGTAATTCAGTCGATTGAGAAGAAACAGCGCGTATTGCTAGTCAAACATTTAAAATAACAAATTATAACCTCTAACCTGTCATAACAGTGCGACCAAACAAACGAACTAAACCGACCAATCACCACGCGCGGAGTTAGAATTTAACTGTGTTTAGCAAGAATTTCAAATTCCAATTTTAGTAAATGTTTTATTCAACTTTACCATTTACAATAACAAATTTTAATTAATTTCAAAATATGTACAATGTTTTAGTAAACAAAATATATTTCTATAGTTAAAATTTGTGCAATTCTTATTTTCATTCAATTCCTTGTTCCTATTGTGCAATTTAATAATATTCATATCAATAAATATTCTACCGAGAAAAAGACGTTGTCACGTAAAATCTTCGCCCGTAAAACCGACTTTACAGGCAACCATAATTTTTTTATGACAGAAAATCATAGTGATGAGGTGTATTTTACTGATTAGGTGTATAAATACTGATATAATTCCTAGACCGGACCAAGGAAATACATAGATGGCGAACATGGATTGTGAAGTAAGAACATGTACTTTACTTGTATCATGTATCATGTTTACATTTGCATGACAACTGTCATAAGGTAAGTATTGAAATGTGTAGTATTGTTGTTGTTGGTTTTAGTTTTTAATTTTCAATAATATTATCTGTATCTATACAATTTAGAAAACAGTTCTGTTTAGAATCCAACCTCATTACAAAATTATATATATACAGTGGAGTCTCGCTAATCCGAACACGTGTAATCCGAACGTCGGTTAATCCGAACAGGTCCAGGAGGAATTATTTATAACGATAATGAACAGTTATAGGAACTAATTACTTAAAAAATGAAAATGGGTGCATCATTTCGTACATAAACAAAGAAAACTTTAATTACATAGACATACAGTATTTTATTAAGACAAATTGTGTACGGTACAGTACATAAATAATGAAGTTAAATACAGTACCAAATTGAAACTTATAGGTTAAGTATGAGTTAAATTACTGTATTAAGAAGTGAAATCAAACAAAAATTGGACGTACAGTACTGATATTATTATTGAGTACAATATTAATTGTTAAAAGACATAAATTCAGTTATTGTCTTCTGTCGCATTGAAGAGAGTCTATTGGATGACGCGTAGTTTCACCATCGTGTCATAAACATGATATCGGCAGTTGTATCAGTAGCCTGTTGCTCTAAGTATCGTAGTGCAAGCTTAAGCGCTGCTGCACCGTCTGCGTGTGGCACCAACTCTCCTTTATCACCCAGGTTCTCGTCGTCCCGTAGCGCGTGGACCCGTACAATATCCAGTACGCTCACATTGCTTAACAATAGAACTCTCACACTAAATACGGTAAATGTGCTTAGTATTCGCAAACACGTTTATTTGTCAAGAAATACAATGCAACAGTCAGAAAACATGTTTTAATAAACAATGTTGATAATTCTATAACAAAATAGACCCATTCTCAAGTTTAAAACCGTATTTTTCTGTAATTCTGGCTAATCCGAACAATCACATAATCCGAATAGGGCTCGGTCCCAATTAGGTCGGATTAACGGGACTCTACTGTATATAGTTTCTCAGGGCAAAATCTTATATAAGAATTATTGTAATTTTGCTTAATCCTTCGTCCTGTTAATCATAAACATTGAAAAATGGGTATCTGATGAATGATATATGAATAATTCTGTTGTTTAAATGTCGTAGGACCCTGTTATATTACATCACAACTGCTTTCACTAAGAAAGCTATGAATTCAACTTTGGAGTTCCTTTAAATTGGCCTTAAATAGTTCAAGCGTTACTGATATCGTGGGGATTTTTAATCAAATACATACACAGAATATAGCAAAATGTTGCGTAGAACTTGCTGACAAAGCCTGGGTATGTGTTTGTAATTTATAATGTACTTTATTTTTCATAACATCAATTATTAATTTCTTTGTTTATATATTCTCAAATGTAAGTATTATTGATTCATTGATGAAATATTCATTTCATTCAGTCACAAAATAAATTTAAATTTGTTAAATTTTCTGATTGGTTTCCTATACTCTTTCATAATTCAACTCTCTCACTTCTTAGCGCTTCTTTACCATTTTCATTTATGTTTTTTTCAGTGATTTTTTATTTTATGTGGTTAGTATTATTTTTAATATACTTAGTTATAAAATTACCTTGAAAGTTATCAGTGTAATTTGAATTAAAATATAATTAAAATTGATTGATCAGTCATTGATTAGGTTAAATTTAGATTTCACAGATTATAAAACATTGATAAAATCAATTCAGCTGATAAAATCATTTTACCATTTGTTCATGTGTAAAATCTATCTTAAATTAAAACAAAATTAAAATTTTAATTGCAAAATACATATAAAATTTTGAATTTATGTTTTTAAATTTATTTTTAATGCAGATATTTTCCTGATGATAAAGTCAAACAATAATGTAAATGATGCATTCTCCTTAATTTCTTACGCATGTAGATTGTATAGAAGTTTTCCAAAAGATGATTAGTTTTATTCTTGTACAGTGTAATACACTAATCGTAGTAATAGTAAGTTGCAAATTACTGATGGTTATTTATGTGAACATTTATTTGAGCGCTGAAGAAAATTTGGTCTTGTTTCAAGTAGTGTGCATTTAGAGATTTTAAATAATTCTGTTTTTGCCAAAGGTACAATATATTTTCTATTTCTTGTACAAAGAAATAACAAACAATTTTTTTAACTGTGCCAGGTTTACACGCAGATACACCATATACATGGGTGTGCCTTACAGTTATATCTGCAGGCCTGCGTCCCTCACATCGCAAGACTAAATGTCAATAAAAGAATAGCACTGGCTTTTGGTTTACTTTTTACATGATCCATTTTGCTTCCTCATAAATCCTTATATTTATGCATTCCTATATATTTGCAGCATGTTTGTGAATTTTAATGTACAAAATAAACTAAAACAAGATGATACTGATACTCCCATATGCCGCTCTTTAAAGCTTCTTGAAAAAACACTCATAAGATACATTTTTCTTAATCTCTTTGTAAATTTGTTTATATTTTCTACTATATTTTACTAGTACATACTACATTTACAGTACCATTCATGAAGTGACTTAAAATAAGAATTATTAATAAAAATCAAACACTGTTATTATTAGATACCTTTGGTGGATTTGAAAGAACATGATTTGTAACAATCTGTACGTGTTGGCAGGGGGCGATCTTGACAACGATGTTGGCCACTCGGAACTTCTCCAGTAAGTATGAACCTCAAGGTAAGTATCTCGTGAGCCCCAGTCACTAGGATACTGCGTGTCTGTGTGGCTCCGGAGTCTGCAGCTGTATGTGGTGCCTGATGCATGTCCTAGTCACCACTGCGCTACGCAGGCTCCGGTCGGCCCGCGCGACACTGCCATATGTGTAAATATGACTTGTCTGTCACAGGTAGATTGGTTGTACAGACAGTTCTGTAAATAATGTGAAACAAACGCTTAAGGTTCGGTGTTAGCACTGGTAGACGGTACTGTACTCTACACATCTGGTCTTGTTTCATTACGTATATACCTACAGTAATTCTCATATTACGTTAACATTATACAAATGAAACAATGCCGGAATAAGACCACTTATTAGTCAAGAGGTTGGTTCTGCTAATTAAAATATGATGTAATTAATTTTTCTTAGTTGATGTATATCAGTCTAAAAATAGCTGTGTTTTTAATACTAGCTACAGCTGGAAGAGTGAACTAATTCTTTATGGCAGATGTGGGTGTATATGATAGGTCTCTCTTCTTTTTTATACCTCTTCAAATATTGAAACAGAACCACTGTTAGTCACTGTTGGGTAATACACATAATGTAGCATTATTGTGTTATACTGAACCCATATCAAAAAACTGTTTACATTTTAAAAATAACAATAACAAATCAATTTAAAACCAACTTTCTAGTTTTTTTTTATTAATTTTCAGATAATTCTTTTTACTACATTTTTTTATTGTATCATTTTAGAAGTAAATTATACAAATAAAAATCCTATTCTCTTATCTGTATTTTTGGTTTACATCTTTTTTTTTACCCACTTAATCAATTTTATGGAAGTTAGCTAACAGTCATTGTAAACCCGTGGATATGAGAAAGAGTACTTTTAAAACATTCATAAAAAGTATTTATTGCTGTTTTCCATCAGCCCATACAATTTATATTACTTCAACTGCATTCAATTTTTTTACATTTATGTGAAATATTATTTTTTTAATTACTTTTATTCCTAATATTTTTTAATGGAAGGGAAACAACATATTCAGCATAAAATCTTGGTAGCACAAAAATACAATTTATTGCTCTAAAAAAAAAAAAAACTGGCAGCCAAGAGTAACATGTATAAAGTATTTATCACCCATCAATGATTGACCATGGTTCATTATTAACAATTTGATTCAATTTGAAAAAATATTAAGTACTTTGGTATTATCCAAGTGCCACTAATTTTGGAAGAGTTTATCTAACAGGTGACCTAAGAAAACTACATCATTAGAAAGAACAGACTTTATTTGACTGACTGTGAAAATTACATGTCATTTTTACTTTTATACGTTTAATCTTAAGGAAAAAAAGGCGCGACTCTTCTTATCCTCTTTACCAACAATTACAAACTTTTCCCATACAATATATTTTTATTTATAAAGTATTAAGATTATTTTTTATAAGAAGTGGAAATAGAAATAATATTGAACAACAAAAACAATATGTCACAAGAAATTTGCAAAGAGGTCTTATCCAAAAACCCAAAGTTAATAAACTAGCTTTCAGGCGTTCATTTTCCTACATGGGTCCACATTTGTTTAATCAAATTCCAAATAAAATTAAAAAAATTAAAACCTTAAATGCTTTTTGTAATGCTATAACTAATTGGTTACTTAGTCAAACTGAACAGATAGATATTATACACAACAGATTAGTCTAAAATATTCTTAAATGAATTCATTCTTTTTCTCATATGCAAACTAAAATTCGTCCCCTTTATAGACAATTATTTTATTTGATTGTATTCTCTATTAATTAGTAACCAATATAACAAAACAGTCTGTAGAATCTTAATATTGTTTAGTAACCATCTTAATATATCTTATAATCTTATAATATCTTATCTTATCTTGTAATATATATATATATATGTATGTTGATATATCTTGTATATCTTAATATGTATATATCTTAATATGTCTTGATGTATAATAATATAACATATCTTAATATTAATTAGTAACCAATATAACAAAACAGTCTGTAGAATCTTAATATTGTTTCCATTACTCTAAAATGTTAAGATAATATTGTCATTAGATAAATTGTATTTTTTACATAGATGATTTAAAGTCTTCAATATATTAGTCTTTTATGTATATTTAAACATTGTATGTACGAATAAGATTGACTAGAGTTTAAATTGATTAAGTTGTACTCTTATCAACGTTAATGTATTTTTATTTTAATGTTGATTTTAGTTAAATATAGTGAGAAGATTTCAATATACCGCAGTGATCTGCACATCAAGTCCTTTTCAGAGAAAACCGGACTGTTATCAGACCTTTCCTTGTTTATTGTTAGTTTTATCTAACCACGCAACTTGTTAATGTGGTTAGATTATATTCCTTAATAATCTTGTTTGTAAAGTTTATATTTTTTTGGAATAAATCTCATTATCTCATTATCTCTCATTATCTCATTTTGACTTCTTGTTTTCTGCCTCCCAAAAGGAAACACTGTCCCTATCTACTACTTGGTATTCTGCGATATAAGTAGGTTTAGATTAGGTTATCATAAATATGTAACTGTTAGTACTAAAGTTAAAGGTAACCTTTACATGCACTCATGTAATCTGAGTTTGAATTCAGGTACTTTTGTCGAGGGATTATTTTCTTTTTTTGTCAAAAGTGCGACCGAAGCCCACACTGATGGCCAGGGGCATTTCGGATAGGTATTTTTCCAACCTCAGATTATGTGTCAGATTATACAATGTGATCTGATGTCTGAAAATTTGGATGATATCTGAAAATGTGATGATGTCTGGGACGTGATCTGAGGTCAAAATAGTACTGATCGGAAATCCCCCTGGCCATCAGTGCAGGCTTCAGTTGCACCGGAGCCACCTTGCACTTCTAGCGAAAAAAAAGAAAAACATCTCTCAATTTCAAACTCAAATCACGTGAGCTCTCATTCACTTTTTATATTTATTATATTTTTTACATTTATTATACATATGTATATATTTACCTACTTATATAGCCAGTAACAAACTATAGATAGGGACCTTTTCGGAGACAGAAAACAAGAACCGATAGTCACAATGACATGTAATTTTCACAGTAAGTCCGATAAAGTTTGTTATTTTTAATAATGTAGTCTTTTTATGTGCTCGGTAAGAAAAACTCTTCCAAAAATAGTGCCCTTTGGATGATACCACAGTTCCCAAAATTAATAGGAAGGTAGATTTAAAACTCATTTTATATTACTACATTTAATGACCTGTAGGCATGTTTTTGTTTGTTTTTTAATGTATTAGTACAGAACCAATCTCGTGACCCGATCCCTAGTTGATTCATCTGTCACATCACTCCCAACACATTCCATTTCGATCCATCCACTTCCACAGGGAGAACTGCATTAGCAATAAATGGTAATGTTTGATTGTTCAGTTGACCAATTGTTAGTTTTGTTCTGTCAACGGTAACACGATATTACCCGGAGCTGGTAACTTGCACAAGAGAAGTTGACAGTTCAGAACTCTCTGTTCGTAGTGGTAGACGAGAATGTAGTAAACAAACTTTTTGTTAACAAAAACAACATTGTCTGCAAGTCTGCTCTGATCACTTGTAAAACAGCCATACTGCCATGCCCCAACGTAAAAAGGAAAAATCGATCTTTCATTTTAAAGCTTCTTATACATTTTTATCAGATAATCATTAACACTTTTAGTGCCACTTACTGACACAAATTTTTGTCACACACACACAAGTGCTTGACTAGTTGATTAAAAATTTCAACTTTGGAAGAAACGTTGCTTAAACTTTGTTTTTTAACCACAATATTTCTTGACTTTTTGTATTTTTTATTAACCAAACGTATTTTTAAATGAAAATAATAATAAAATTTATAAAATAGTACAAAAATTCAACTATTCCTTTAGGCTATCCTTAAGTTTTAACATAAAGAATAAAGGAACTGGTAGTATCAAAATTTGGCTTACAGTTTCCTACCTCATATATTAGACATTGTGCTAAGACTTCCAGAGTCTGTTAACTAGCTTCACATGGGGTGAAGTATAAATGGCTACAGTTTTATTGAAATCGGCATTTTGATTTTAAAAATCAATGATTTTGATTACACATTACAAAAAGTTAAAGTTTAATCATTTGTAACTTTTGATCAAACACTTTTAGAAAGATACAGTTTATTCTGAAGTCTTAAGTACGAGTATATAACAGACTAAAAATGGTGAAAAGTATACAACAAATTGTCTAAATGGTTCTTTCTGAGGAATTTTTTTATTAATTACATGATTTTGTTGATAAATGAAAAGAAAATGTAATTGAGTGTTTACTAATTGTAATCTTAGTACAATCTAAATTGGAGTTGTTTCTTATTCAATACATTGTGCTTCAAATACTTTATTTTTGTACAAAGATAAAATACATTGTAATGAAATAAATAATCAGTAAACGTTTAACATCGTTTTTGCATACCAAAAATTACTTTTTTTAATTAAACATTTTGTAAATGTCAGAAACTGATGTCACAAAGGTGCGACTAAAGCAGCTGAATGCAAGACAAGATCAAAGTTTGGAAGAAACGTATCAAATAGAAATCCAATATTATAACAAATTTAAATATAAAGCGGTTAATGTAGAATACATCTTTATTAAAATGTATTGTCAAAAAGTGTCAGAAGCAGCTATATGGTTGCGTAAAAAAATGTCCAGGAACAGAAAATTGAAGCACAGCTGGTCCGGAAAGTTTCACATTTTGTGGAACAGTAAAATTTGTCATACTTATCATCGGCACTAAAAGGGTTAAAATTTATTTGATTTTAACTTCCTAGAATTTTTCTAACAGAAATATCTAGTATTTAACTACATATTAAATATGTGGTACCATATTAAATGTGTTATGTGGTTTTGTTTGTTAAGTACCATATGAAATTTAACAGCATAATTAATTTTGTTCAAGTACAGATTTGAGTAATAGATTTTTTAAACCGTTTTTATTTTTATTTAAAAATAAAATACTATAATTTGGGTATGTTAAACCCTTCTCAAATATTTAGTTAAAAATCCACCCACACTAAATCAACACTGAGGAATTGCCTAAAATTATTTTTGTAGATTTGTTTAATACGTACTAGGTAATGAATTTTTAAACATTTCAGATATCAACATTTATGATAATTTGAATGGTCTATATATTAAAGTATGCAAGTAAAACATATTTTTTATTTTAAAATTACAATATATATTTTATTTATTTACAATATCTGAAATTTAGTGTTTTAGAAATATAGCCAGGATATTAAATAATGAAAAACATTTCATATTTATTAAATAAGCTTTAATCTTCATTGAATTTTGTTTTCAAAAATTATTCTTCACTAAAGATTTTTGCTTTTTAGTGTATCATTTAAAAAGTTTAAATTTTAGTGTTTAAATACAATTTTGAAAATTGGATCTTGTAGTTCGTTTATTGTTTTAAAGTTTATTTAAGGATTATGAATTCGATATTTTAAATATTTAATTAATATCCTCCTCATATGGTAAATCTCATGAAGAAATGTGAATTTTCAGGTATTCTCAATAACATATTTTAAATAAAAATATGTGATTGTTTAGTGACTTGATTAGTTTCCTCCAACAAAACAAATCGAATTCATAGAGCTTTAAAATTTGGTACCATTTTATTGATTTATGTATATATGACATTTTGAGAATTTAATATGACTTCCAGTCTTCTATAATATTGTGTTGTTAGAATTTCTACAAAAATAATTTTTAAGTCAATCCATTTGATTACAAGTAATTTGAAAACAGTGTTACTTGATATCCTCTAAAGCAATCAGTATCTGGTAGTATGTCATGTAACCGCTTAATGTTTGTTTTCAGAGGTTACAACGGACACGTAACCAATATTGCTTGTTTCCGTAGGTTACATGCTCTGTAATGAAATACATAATTAAACCAGAGAGACTTGCAGTTGCACCCTAGACCTGCATCAAGGTGTTGTATCGCAATGTCGGAACGTTGGTGTTGCATTGCGTAGGACTCTGTTGCTGTCACTAACTCTCAAACGGCGCGATTTGTCATAACCGCCTCCATAACTATTCTATCTTTCCACTAATATTTTTTCCTAATTATGGTTACATACAATGGCTTTCTTGACTTAACTCAATGTATGTTTAGTGGTTTCGGGTTCTGGTTTACAGGTAAGTAGTCTTGACCTTTGTAGGAATTTTGGTTACTTCTCGATTAGTTTTATATGAATAAATAATCCAACTAATTAAATAAAAGGAATTTTTAAGGACTTCTTAAAGTGTCTTTTTTATAATTGTTCACTACTTAAGGAAAGATTTAAATATTCTTCTTTTTTAGGATCATACACGAGGTTAAGTACATGTTCCATATGAGTTCAACTTTGTAAGTACAGGTTGTATTGTGTAGGTTGTAAGTACAGTAATTGTTTATTATCGGTTGATAGTGAAAGGTGTCTGCCATCCATTATTGCTGAACATAAATAAGTAAATACGAGACATTTCTTTTTAAACTTGCGTCAGACAAAGTTCTGACTCTTTTTAAACTGAAACTCTTCTTAAGAAAAGTGAAAAGTTATTGAGACATTAATAAGCTTTTGGCAGATACATTTCAAAGAGTCGAGGATGGAGAACAAGAAATCTTGCTTGTAGTTAGCTAGCCTCCAGAGAATATACAGGGTGTTCTGTTATTTGTCACACCACTTGGACTTTATAAATTAGTAGAGAGAGAGAATCAATTGTATGTGGGTAGTTTTTATTTTCTCTGTGTAGTTCACAAATATATAAATGATTCATTCTCCAACAAGGAATACATCTGTTTTGCATTTTCTTAACATATTTCAATCTCTCTTAAAATAGTCCTTCTGAATCAGTTAGATGAAGTAGATAGATTTTATTGATAATGTAATCAATTTATTATTATGGGATTTTCATCTTCTCAATACATAAATACTAATCAAGAAACAAAAATAATTGTTCATAACAAAAAGTTTAGGACACGTGATAAATAAGCATCTATGATCACTTAATTTTTTCTGTATGTTTACAAATAGCAGACTTGTGAATTTGTTTAACGTTAAAATTGGCATCATAATAAAACTAAGTAGTGTATCAAGATGGCCAACGAACTTAGTCTAGATATTTATAATTTTCGTACCAAGTTTAACTTGTTTCATTATACTTACCGGTAGTCTTGGTTATAGAAATGTTCTTATGGGATTTACATGTAATGATATCACGTAAACTATTTGAGGTACAACAAATTTTTAATTACAAATTGTTTTATAAATGTTATAAGCATTCCAGAACATTTTGTTTTTGGTCTAATAACAGAGTTACAAATTTTGTTGAACGGCTGCCATAAAAAAAAAAAAAATGAAATGAAATGGTGTAACAAACTGGTCAACGAATAGCATTAATTTGAATTATTGTTTAATTTGTCCAAACTGGGTGTAATAATACACTATTGTTTATAACTATTATTTCTGATTTTAGATTTTTAATTATGAAGAATAATTTGTCTGTAGTGATTTACTGCATAAAAAATATTAGAACATGAGTAACTTTGAAGTATATAGTTAATATTGAATTGAAATGGACTTTATTGTACTGCTAAAGCCTTCTATAGAGAAGGTGGAGAGGGGCACTGTACTCTTGAAGTGAGTCTAATCTCTATGGTTGAACATGTTTACAATTTGGAAACATAAGAACCAGTGGTTTCCTTTAGCTTTTGGACCAATCGTAATGGTAATTCATATCTAGGAAAGTGAGGCAAAGAAAAAGTTTCTCTTTGACTTATTCACCATTGATGGAATTTTTAGCCTGAGTAGTACATTTTCAAATCAACTTTCTGGCCATTTCCAAACACATGTCACATAAGTTCCTTGTTCTTATTTCTGGTTATCCGATTAAAATGGCAAAATCTAACTTTTTGATATAATAGTGACTGGTTGATAAATCACAATGATTTCTCTAAGATCCTCAAACAAGAAAATTTTTCCAATGGAAGGTGAAAACATTAGACAGTTAGTTAGCTGTTCACATCAAGATCTGATGTTAAACGCAAATTACTTGTGGTTGCGTCACAGATACTTGCTCTCTAGTTGCTGGACCAACCACTTAAGGAAAAGTTCTTACTGGGCATCACGTTACACCCTGTAGGCTTCAATTCTAGCAAAACTTTATTATTCATCTTGCAACAATATTTATTGGTTAGAGAAAATTAGTCGGTAACACAAATGATGTACACCAATAACGGCAACAAATAATCATTCCCACCTGAGCATTCGACCTTCAACATTTCATCACTAAACTGTCTGTGTTGGCCTGTAAAATTAATGTGCAGATTTTGTTAGAGAATGTAAAACCTTTCATCTAATCTACACAATGTTTTTTCTCCACGAGTTTCATACTGATATTTTACTCTTAAATTAATTAGATCACTTGTATGATCTCAAAGTGCGAAAGAATTTATTCTAGTATATTTATTTTATTCAATGAAAGAAGTAGGATGTTATAGATGCGTTGCCAGAAAATTAAACAAGTTTCTTACAAACAGGCCAATTCAGTTTCATTGTGAAAGCATTTCATTCATGGTATTTTTAATACATAACCATTACTGAAGATTGTTCTAAAGATATCGTATAAGGCGTTTGTTTCTTTCAGGGATTCGCAATTTGTACAATTTTGAAAAGCACACTTTTTTCTGGGGCTCACGAGATACTGAATGAAAATATACTTTTTAAAAAGACAAAACTTGTGATGAGTGTGGAAAACTTGAGTTGTTGTTGTAAATTTAATAAAATTACTGTTACACAATTCACTTGTTTTGCTCTTTTGGTTGGAATAACCTAAGATGTTTTAAAGTAATTAATTTAGAAACAAATAATTTAAGAATTACTCACCTAAAATGGATACTTTTAAAATTTACAGTTGCTCAATTGCTATATGTGTTTTTGTTGTTTTAACATTATACAGTATATGTGGGATTCCCACTTGATACTTACTGACTATTTCTGTATAAATATAACAGGTATTTACTCACTTTTTAGATAGAAGTACAGTAATGTTATGGTTTTCGTTAGTTAAAATCTTAACTACAATTTCACTACTTCAAAATCTTACTATAAAAAAATATTATTCTATCAGTAATACTAAAAATTTAATTTCTAAAATAATAATACAATTTCACATTTTAACTTTGTATGGAAAAATAAATTTATTTGCCTTAAATTTACAATTAACTTATTTTTGTGTTTTAAGTATTCATTACAATATTGTTTGGTGTGAATTAAGTTTTTATAGCTAAACTGCATGTTATTGTTTGCAGTGATTTTTTAAATTTAGATGAATACATATTTTTTTTAATAATTCAGTACAAACCATTACAATATAGAAAGTGTTGTGACGGCATTTGACAACTCTTTTATATTATAAAAAATTATTAATTTTGTGTAATTTGCGTATAAGCCTCTTTAAACATTCATAAAGTAGTTATTGATAATACTTATGAACAATAATATAATTTTATAATATACATTTTAAAATATAATATAATATAAAATTGTAAATAAAAGTATTTTATTTTTTATATTGTGTTGATATGATGAATATAATTTATGTTTTATAACAATGTAACCAAACGACATTCAGTACTTTAGTAAATCTTAAAGTTTTCAATAATTACACTATAAGAACTTAATTCACATTTAATTTTTGACTAGATTATAGATACTTCTCTGTGTTATAAAGGGTTGTTATCTCTGTAGTTTACATAGCCAACACAAAACACCCCATACAAAATTTGGCCCGACTGCCTCTCGTATAGCAGTTAATACTCGCTTAGAGGTCTTTGCTTGGCTGCATGACAAGCTCTAGGTGTCCCCAAGCGAGCAAATATTGCTATAGCTTCCACATTAGAATTCAAATAGGAGCTTCCGCTTCAAGTGGTCCTAGGTCAGAACCTGTAGTGTAGTATGTACAATCGCTAATACAACAGTATCGCTGTTGTGTAGTATGTATTCTAATAACAACATTATTCAGTAAAATGCCTTTAAAATGTAAACAGTTATGAAATGTTTTGCTTTTCAATTCAATATTTTAAGTAGTGTGATTTTTACTTGTAAAAATTAAAAAATATAAACATAAACTAAGAATTTTGTTTATTTTATTAACGCTTAAGATATTTCATTGTAAAATATAACAATGTTACTTCACAACTTTATAGTAATCTTCTGTTTCAGTAATACCTCTTACAAAACAAATGAAAAATATTAAACCTAAACCTGGCATTTTCGAACGAAAACTAATAATTGTAAATCGAATGAAATGTTGTACAGTTGGATGATCTACTGTATTAGGAGCAATTTAGACTGCATCATTAGTTGTGTGTTGTGAAGCACTGAGACTGTCTGTGATTGTGTGTTGGTGCTGCGTTGACCCGGCCCGTTTCGTTCCGTACCTCATCCGGTGTGGTGGCACTGAACTGTACATAAGTTAGACTTAGATTGTCCAGTGAGTGGCTAACCATTCAAACTGTTCAAAATTTTGTTTCATACCGTTTTATTTGTTTCATCTAAAGTCCATGTACGTTAAGATACAATTTTTATACTTGTGTACAATTTATAATTTTTATTTCATTCTTTTTAATTTTATCATCTGCATGAAGTTTTAAGTTATAATTTAACGCATCACGTAACAGTCGTATATTAATTAAAGTGAAAAAAATAGTATTAAAATATTATCCATTGCATCACTTGAAAACAAGTAGGGATTCTCTAATGTCAAGCTCTACAAACGTTCAGTTTTCTGCTAACGAGAAATCATCAAGACCTGTTTCTGTAGTCTTCTGGTCTGACAGTGTCATACTCCCGTGTCATGAGAACAGTAACAAACACACCGGTGGCAGGATTTTTTCCACTGAAAGTCACTGTAATCTATTCGCTTGCTTGAAGGAATGTTCCATCATACAATGATGCACACCAGAAATCCTCAATGGAAGCACAAGTGGGAGAATCAGTATAGCAAAATCTTAAGTGAGCTCTCTGCATATCCAAGACGTCAAGTCAGGATCTAATGCGCTACTCTTGGGTGCAAGAATTGGCCTTGGAGTTATTGGGTTATTTCCACACCTGTCATATGAGAGTCAGTGGTCTGTGGTAAAGCCGGTGCGAGTGCTCACCTTAAATGAATGTTGATTAGCTTGGGTAGAACTAGATGGGATCATTTTATTCTTGTATAAATACATCTGACCCAAAACACTCACTTTGTATTTTTTTTCTTTACCACTAAAAAACCTCTCAATTTCTGTTATTTTATATATTGAAAAATAGTTATTATTAAAAAATGACCATAAGAGTTAAAAAAATTTAGGCCATAATAACTAAAAACCATAAAAACCGTGTGCTAAAACTAATGTGTCAAAGGGTTAATTTGGCGTGTCAATACAAGAGAAGGTAGTCACAGGTATCTCACTAGAACACTATTCATAACACTATCAAATGGCCAGATCATTGGTGGAACTTAGCACATTACCAGTTAATACTGTTGGTTGATCCTTGTGCCTAACCTCAGTGAGCCAACTGGGTTTGGATTATCCTTGGGGAGTTTGAGACATCTGGGTTTGGATTGTTCTTCATAGTGTGAGCCATCTGGGTTTGGATTGTCCTTGGGGGAGTTTGAATCATCTGGGTTTGGATTGTCCTTGGGAGTGTGAAACATCTGGATTTGGATTGTCTTTTACAATGTGGTCTGAGGATCTATCCTACACAGTCATTCACTCTTACGTCAAACTGTTCTGTGTATCTTTTTGTCATATTAAAGATAAGTAATTTCATTATGGAGTAAAATAATTTGGAGATAATCTTGAGTTTAGAATTTATACAAGAGATTACCAACAATACGAAATCTCCAAAGAGCAAAATATAACAACAAAAACCAGGTCAGTGGCAGATACGAATAGCAAAAGAATTAAATTTAACTTTGGTGTTCAGTTTATGTTGTTATTTCCTTTTCAAAAAATTGTCTACTTAACATGCTAGGCAATTTTTCCATTTTGTTCTCACTTCTTCCATTTATTATCAACAGTTAGGGGCTCTTACTCCTAAACACTCACAGTGATAGAAATAGTTTAGTCTGTAAAGCTACAGACCACAGTATCAGTTTCAAATCTCAGGTAAGAATCCGTAACTATCTTAAACTTGTCAGATCAGAGGATGATGGACGGAGGTTATATGTGGTTATTCTCTTTGAAGAACTAACATTATATTATGCAATAAGAGATTGTGTTTTGCCTAAAATTAGTTTTAAATCTCATTTCAATTAATTACAACTAGTTTCAAAAGACTTGTTAAAATATTTGAAATTTACAAGACAATTGTGCTATAGTTTTCATTATTAAATAAAGAAGTGTATTCCAACATTTTAATATAAAAATGTTTGAGATTAGTATTAGATAAAGAAACTATTAGCATTTTTAATAAAGTTTGGTGAACTAAAGAGTTAGCCGCTCACTGCAAGTGTAGTCATAGGCTTGCAGTAGCGCACAGTGTAGATATAGTCCCCGATGAAATGATGATTGATATGATGATGATTATGATGATGATGATGATGATGATGACGTGTTGTTTATCTTTGTTTTCTCTCTCTTTCTCTCTCTGTCTCTGGTTACCTCTCTCTCTGTCTCCTGAACAGAAAGTGGTAAGAAACAAATAAACGTTACCTCATCTTAACATAATTTACTTTTTTATTTTTTTCTATTTAGTTAACACGTTATTTGTGTATGGATGATTTCAAAGATATTTTCTTCTCTTTCTTAAACAAAATTAATACTTGTTTAATGTGTTATTGTCCACCAAAACTAGATGTATTTTTGTTCATTGTTGTGGCTCTTTGGAATGGAATTGGTTATTCGATATGTACCAAGATATGTCTCCACAGCCTTTGTGAAAGGAGAAAACCTATAAATAAAATTTTGTTAAGTACGTTCAGAAGCTGTAAAAAATCCAAAATTAATATTTAAAGGTATTTATATTCTTATAAGAAAAGTATTAAACAATAAACAAGCTTTTCAAAGAAATCGAACATTCTTTAAATAGTAACGGTATGATATACCACACAGCTGATGTTGAATACAGACACGTGGGAGATTATCAATCACGGCTCATGAAATAAATTTCACGCACATTCCAAATATTTGCATATGCATCACATTCAACTCTAGGTTTCTTAGTATTTGTAATTTCAAAATATTAAAAAGAGATAAAGCAGTAAAGTTGTGTTTTTAAGCACTTTTTAAAATGGTGTTTGTAATAAATTGTGTTTTGCATTTTGGTTACTGAGAAACCTAGATTTACATGATTATATTTAATATGACTTACACCGTAGCACCACTGTCTGTAATCTCCCGAGTGTCTATAAGGACACTTTTGCTCCCTTCTCTACGGTATAACAAGAGACCGATCTATTTAAAGAGCTCGAACAATGAACTGTTGTACATACTCTGTGGTATCTTGAGCTTGAGGCATGGACTGCTGACTGAGGTGTGCATGTGGGAATGATCACACTGTAAATATTTATATTTCACCACTTTAATATTTAGTTACTAAGTTACCTCATGTAAGTTACTGTGGGTTGTTACTTACTTAACATTTGGTGTGCATTTTTACTATTACTATGTGTTCTACATTTTCAGCCCTAATTTTCAGCCCTAAGTTTCAAGCCCTAATTATAGACTATAGTGAAATATATTATACCAAGTTAGAACTATAATAAGTGGCGTACATTGTTCAAAAATCAATATTGTCAATGTATTTTTTATTAAAAAAATTTCAATATAAATTGATATATTGAAGGCTTCATTATATTTGTGATTTACCTTTATCTGAAATCTCCTCTTTATAATCGTAGAGTTGGAAAAGGTTAGAGAAGCGGAATAACTATTTCTCTAGAACTGAACATAAAAATTTCCACCAAAAGTAAATAAGGTAGTTTTAATTACGTTACAAACAATTGTGCATTAACAACAAATAAAAGTTGAATTTAGTTTTATGAATGAAGTAAAAGTCAATATTTATAACATTAACTTGTGCGTAGCCATGGCTGCATGAGTTGCAAACAGTCAGATGCTATATATTTTACAACAAATAAAGAAAATCATAAAGCGATTTTTATTCATAATTGATTGAACTGATATTTTTCACAAGTTGAACAAATTTCTAATGGATGAAAATAGTACATTATTATTTAATAAGGACTTTAAAAATATTTGAGGTTACAATATAAAATCTGATTCAGATCCTTTCTTGGCATTACACTGTATAGACCTATTCCTTCATTAATTTTGCTGGGAAATAAAGTTATGAAAGAAAACATTTTACTACAAGTATGTAAGCTATATTGTATCAAAAGATTCATAATTCCAGTGCAAATATACCTAATTTTTTGTTTCTTTTTTAATTTTTAATTGGTTTTGAAACTTTAAAATTATTATTTTACTGCTTGATCGCTTTGTTTTTGACTTTTTAAGTTTGCTTGGTTTTACACCTATTTAAATTATCACAGTGGATTTATTACATTCAATTTTTCATTATTGATTATTTTAAGATCATACTAATACGTGAAATGGTTGCATTGCTTGCAAGAATGAGTTTTATGACATGAGAACTTTAGAACATTAATTGTTTCATGTGGTTTTGTGATTTGTGGTTGATTTTGATTGGTAATCATCAGTTTAAAATGTGTTTTGAACATTGTCTGTTTTTAACATAAGGTAAGTTATGTAATGTATTTTTCATCATTGTTTGTTTTACAGTAATACCGTTATTTTAAAGTTATATAAAATAATACTTTTTTAGAACACTGATTGTTTGAGACAAGTTTTAAACAATTTGATGTGAATATTTTATATAATGCATTTATATGATAAAAAAACATATATAGTATAACAGGTTTGCTAATGATTAATTATGAACTTGAGATTAGAAAAACATTTGTGAGGGATAAACCTTTAGACGTGCTACTACCTGACATACACTTTCATTTGACAAAAGCAATTGTTACACTTAATTTGAAAGTGTAACTTGTATAAAAAAGAAAAAATTGTATTCGGGACAATAATATTTTAAAATAGTTATGAATTTAGGGATTTATAAATAAAATGATAGTGGGTACTGTATTAGACTGACTGTGAGGTGTTGTGTAGGTCGCAGTATCATCACCAAGAAAGGAGACGGCTCACAGGTGAAGGAGTCAACGGACAGCAGCACTACGCTGGAAGACGACGATATCAAAGGTCAGTGACAGAGCGTGACAGGACATGCGCAGGCAGGCATCGCTAGCTTGGCTTCTAGAATAACGTACCGTAGCCACTGTTAGCAAGTGTTAGAGTTGACCTGCCCTGTCGACCCGTTCATTTCTATTTTGTTTTTCTAATTTTATATGCATTAATTTGTGATGCAATTTTCAATTTCTTTAACTTTCCCCCTCTAATTATTATACTTCAATTTTGTTATAACTGCTAAATCGATATTTCACTTGACAAGGATATAATGTTCCTTCTGGACATTAAGATAGAGTTTTTAAGTTTATATTCCTTCAAATTGTGTTATTCTTCATATAACCAAGACATAATTAGGATGATAACTTAATCTTGATTTATGTGTACTTTTTATGAAATGCCATCAGATTAGCATTGGTGACACTACATGTAACTTGATAAAACTATTCATTTTATTTTTTCCTAATGGAGTACAATGTCATACTAAAATGGTTACAAATGACCTTGTGCCTCAATGTACAGCGTTTCTTCTGTTTTCAATATTTATCAAATGAAAGCGGTTGAAACGAACCAATACCCACTTTTACCGATTTATTGATTTATTTTAGTTTGAAATTTACGGATAATATATAATTGTGAGCACGTTCTAGAGCAGTAGCTGAGTTGACAATGTATATCAGTACAATAAACTGTTTTGTGCGTAAATTTCATATAAGCTTCTAGATAATCCGATGTAGGATTCTATCGAGACATATCTGAAGATCGATTCTTCAAAGGAGAGTTACTTCGTTCTCAAGGTTTGTGGTAACAGCCAATAGTTGTTTAAATTTACTGTAATTTGCCAGAAGCAAGCCGAATAGTAACCTTCCTACATTTTCAGGAATGATGACTCAGTGAAGATGTGTTCTTAATTTTTATTGTAACTATTGAACGATGCTGCATACTTTAATGTTGGTTGACTGTTTAAGTGGAATAATATTTATTATATTGATAATGAAGTGTTCTTACAAACTACTTTTCATGAATAATTAACTTTATATGCAATACTTTATTCCTATGAAAATAGTTGCAGACCTGTTTGTATGTTTTAGGAAGTATGTCTACATTTCCACTTACTACTATGTTTCATATTTCACTCTGTCTCTTGCACTTGCCTGTCGTCGCATGCCGAGAGTAGTACGACACTGGCATTGCGTAGTGTTGCGTTGCGTAGAATACTCGTAGTGTCACATTGCATTAGATGCATGAGTTCTCGCCACTTTGCATCCTTCACTCACCTGTGCACACGGTTTGTGGGAATTTCTCTGCACTGATTGCATTGCCTTATTCAGCCTCTCAAATGCATCGAAACACAAAAGTGCATCCCCACTTGCATTTTATGTGAAATATATTTTTACTTAATTTTGTACATTACCAAAGTTTTTACTGCAATTTCTGCCTGTAAATTGCAACAGTTTTGGAAAATTACTCAATAAAAAGTAAAATTAATTCATCCACAAAAGAGGAAGCCTTTATTTACTTTAACGTTCACTATACCTGAGAGAATCTTTAAACATGATGCAGCGGATAAGACCTTACTATCACATTGACGCTCACATTCATATCTAAGTATATAAATAATCATGTCCCAATCAAGGAAAATTAGTAAGTTGTAACAATAAATTTAACTGCAATAAATAAATATATGAAAATAATAGTAGGTAACTGCTAATAAATCAGAAAGCATAAAGGATAAGGATGGTAACAATAATTAGAAAAATAACACAAGATTCACTAAAAATACTTCATATTATTATTCTAATAGTTTTTATATGAAATAGAATAACTTCAAGACTGAACTATTTTTATTATACTTAGAAAGTTAATGATTATTTACAATTTCATCGTACTAAAAGCCATTGAGACAAGACAGTAAATCACAGATTAGATACTAATGTCCATTGAACCTTCATAGTACCATTTACATACACCTCGCTCATGCAAACACTCCATGTCAAGCTTTTAACTGGATGATTTGCCAAGAATGCTAAATGAACATTTCTGAGATATAATTGTTAATGTTTAAATTTATCACTATAAGATATGAAAAACTGGAAAGTAACCATGCGTATGGTGATTTTCTTTAAAGAAATGAAAATACAATTTATGTTTAATTAATTTAATATTGTTTACAAATTTCTAAGCTGGCAGTCTAATTTTATTATAATATTGTTTTCAACACTTATTACCACACTACTTAAGTATTGTAGTTTATCTGAACAAAACTCTTAAGTGATACTAAAGAAAAGTATTTTATTTTATTTCCAATGAAAAATTTGTTTTAGTTTTGTACACATATTAAGGCTAGACACTGCTGTCAAAGTGATGGAAAAGACCAAGTGGAAGTTTACTGAAAGTTTTAGAAATTCACTTATTTATAATTAGCCCAAACTTAAAATATCTTTTCCTGAAACACGTTCAAAATGTGTGCTTTACATGTGTGCAGTTTCTGTATATATATGTATATAATACCTTTTGGACAAAAATTACTGATCAGTGCCAAAAACTATAAGTACCAGGATAAAAAATCAAATTTCTCTCATGGTCTAAATTATAATAATTCCTCTGATGACATATATAAACTAAAACCTATTTGGAAAACGCATCTAAATTTAAATGAAGTCAGACCACATGAACAAGCGTTCCAATTATTATTAAAGAGAAATATTCCACATGGATTCGACATCAGATAATGTAGCATAAAAGTCAACATTTTAATACAAATACATCTGGAAGAGTACCTTTCCTATGTCATCTGTATTCACTGTTTATTCAATTTTATTTACATTATTTTCTTTTCTATTATATATTGTATATTTTATACTCTATCCATTTGAAGACATGGAGATGATTTTATTTTATGAAGCTCTAACTTTGTATTGAAATTAAACAGTAATATATTTTTAATTCAAATGTGAACATTATATTTCGTCAAGAGTTTCATAACAGTATTCTGTCTCTTTAAACTGTTTTGTCATATTATATAGACAGTCACATGCATACTTGTGCCATTTTAAAATTTCATTGTGGTTAGGATTATTTATCTTTTGTTTTATTCATCATTATAGAATAAAGATTTTCATTCATCTCGTTGCATTTTCAGATCCAATTTGTGGCTGCTGCAATTTCTTTAGAAAGTGAAGAAAATCAAATCGTCTTAAATATATTTGCATTTCTCCTTTTGCGCTTATCATTTCAATTACTTTCATTTTTATTATTGTTGTGTTCATCTTCTCTTTCTTCTTCAGTTAAAATGTTTGCACTGATATTTTAAAACTTTGACTAACACGTACATATCAAACTGCTTAGCTTATCACTCACTCTTCTATAGTAATTATTTGTCATTACACCACACAGTAACAACTTTATTGTATATTGCAACAGTAATTGAAGTAGGAATAATCTTGTGTAATACTTTTGCTGTTGTAGCCAATAAAATCTTATGGGATCCAAAGTCCAACAGTGATTATTTGTTGAGAACTTTAAATTAAACAGTTTTCTTTTTCATTGCTTTACTTTTTATTCAACAGTCTAGTTACTACTTCACAGATGTATAATAAGTATTATTTATAACTCAGACTAGAAGTACACAGTGCTTGTCTTTGACACCACACATGACCGGAAACTTTTAATCTTAGTAATAAGTTATGCTACACAACACACTGCTCGTTATTTTGCCGTAATATTGTTTTAATGTATTTTTATTTATAATTTTCTTTAATTATTGAAATTGTTTATTAGTTATGTCTAAGACAAAGATGCATTTATTGTAAAAAGCTCTCTTGTTAATATTTAATACCTGTATACGCTTTATTGCATTGAAACAAGGCCACGTTTTGTATAAATTGTCCTTGTTTGTTTATTTCTTCATTTTTTAAAGAACAAATTGTGTTGTAGATTATTAAACCTAAAATCAAGACTTCAGTATTAATTCAATATTAATCAATCAACATGTCACTACTCAAAGTTTTTTTTAAACAGACTGTATGTTTTGAACAGACAATTTCTTGTGAAAAAAATCAGAAACCAGATAACTTGTAGGTATCTATACATTTACAATGGATGCCATAGAGTCTTAACCCCTTTAAGTTATAGACAAGAAAAAATGTCCTCTTTTCTAAAATAGAGGCTGCAGACAACTGAAAACTGTTGAATGTAACAACCCCTCCTAGTGGTAATATTTCGTACTAACCCTTAGTGATCGGGAGACCACTACATGGCCAAAACTTATCTCTTGCTCAGCTTGTGTGGACCATCAGGTGGCTGCCCTCTCACTGGCTTATTAAGTTTATTAGCTTCAGGGTTGAAGCTTTATTAATTGTTTATTTAATATTTACTTTTAAACGAACAAATAATATGTAATTTAAGTAACATGTTGATCGGTTATAAAAGTATTTTTATTTGAAGAATAAAAGTACAATCAGTTTCAAGTATCAATGGAATATAAACGTGTTTCAATATTTGTAACTTTGTCTCCACCAAATGCACTAATAAATTGATAGGATACACTACAGCAGTTATAGTGACACTGACAGTTGCATAAAAACTATTCTGTACAATGTTTCCTGTGGTGTGTGCTGTAAATAGAGAAATACTAGTTTAGTTACTTATTTCGCTGAGAGATTGCAGCACTTTCCACCTATAATTGTATAAGGATTGAATTTTGTAACTGCACATAACAGTGGGCCACACTTAGTGGCCTGCTGAGCTGAGAGACAACAAGTGGTCATAATTCACTGGCCAGTGCAGAGAATAGCCATCGCTACCTTTGCAGCCTGGTGTTCTTAGAGTGCGATCATATAAGTCCGATCCAAAGGGTTTAAGAACTGGCTGCAGTGAAACGACCTTGAGTTTTACACCACAAGAGAAATATTAAGCCTCCAGCACTTTTACACGCTTATTTTTGGTCCTACAATTACTTTAGTCTTCTTTCTAAAGTTTATAATTTTTATGTATTTAATTGATGAAATACAAAAATATTTGGGAATTTTTATAGATAACTAATCTTAATAATGAAAAAATTAAAAAGCCTTAGGATACAGACTTTTAAAATGAGAGATCTGCATAATTCTACTACTAAAAACAAGATCGCAAAAGTGTTAAATTTATTCATTATTCTCATAAGACTAAAATGAAGATAGTCACCACTACAGGCTTTTAAATTTTTTAAATTAAAGAATGATGAAAACAAGTATTTACATTTATATTGTCTGAAATAGATTTTTTTCTTTTTTATCTAAAAAAAAGAACAAAATTTAAATTTACTATAATAAGTTATTTATGTTAAATTACTCAATGATTTAAATCAAATATGTTTATGAGTAGCTTCAATACCCATATTGATTGAAGTAAAGCATGTTTATCTCAAGCCCTTGCCTGAAAAACTTAGAAGCTTAACTTAGAAGATGAACAAAAGCTGTTTTTGATTTATTCATTACTTAAATGTACCAATGTGAGTTTTTCTACAAATTTCATGTTTAATTTTTTTTTAACCATAACTTTGATATATTACTCTTCAAAATAAACTTTGATAACACACAATTTTTGATAGTATCAACATAAAACTAGTTTTCACCATTCTTCTTCATCAAGGTTTTAAAAGTGGGGATTTACATTTTAACAGATTTGAATTGTCTGCTTACTCCCGTTTCAAAAGGTGGAGCAAAATTGCTTTGTGCCAGAAATTATAATTAATTTCAAAGCTCATAAATGTTAATTGAAGTCAAAGTTTCCATGAATACCATTCTAAAGTTAACACTCATTCATGAACAAAAATTATTCGACACTGGGAGGGAGATGTTTTGTGTGTATGCAAATTTATCTCCTTAAATAATATAGTTATTTGATTCAATACTGTTATATTTCAATCCAGTTTTATAAGCACATTAAACATAACACATTTACATTTTGAAAAATGTAGCTTCATGCAAACATTATAGTAGTTAATTAATTATTTATTTATTACGTTTTATATTAAGTCACTAAAAAGGCTGGTCAGGAACAATCAAGTAGTTTTTCTGCAACATACAAGTATTCTTCAATCAAAAGTATTTATTTTAAAACACTCTTACTATTATATGTTTATTTAATAAGAAATACCCGTATTTGCCAATGTCTAATGTATTATAGCATGACATATTTTTCACAGTATTTATGCATGTTGTTTGATAAGTATTTTGTATTTTTAATTTTCTTTGGCAGTATTTCCATTGTTAATCTTGGCAATCAAGCAGAACCTTTCTACAGGCTTTTCAAGGCAATGTAGTATTTAGTGGTAAAGTTTTAAACCATATCTCTAGTAGTTTATTTAGTATAATTACTATTGTTTTAAATTCTATTAGGCTGCTTTGCTTTGTTTTCTTTGTTATCTTTTCAGTATTGTAGTTAAAACCTGCTTTTTGGTTTATATTGAATTTGCAGAAAATAAAATACAAATTAAATTTTCATTTGATTGTTCACATTATCCCTCCTTTACCCTTTATCTTGGGTAATATGTTTATACTTTACAGTTCCTAGTATTTTCTTATTATATGCTAAACTTGAGATGTTAAACAATATTATTTCTAATTAATGTATAAGGGAATCTTAAATATATAAGTATATATTAACAATTTGTGTTCTTATTGATTTTAAAAATCCTTAATAATTCTAAATTCATAAAATATAAACAAAAATATTTGGCTTTTACAAGTACAGATAATGTAAAAATCTGAATAATCATTCAGTTGGAAAATAATCGAGATGCAGGCTCAGCTATTAAATTAAAACCATAGTTTTATTATGATGACTTTGTGTAATACCATGAGTTTGCGCCCTGGCTACTCTTTGGGAGCAGCTGAACGTTACACAGAATCTATACTAAAAAATAATGAGCCATTTAAATCATAAGTCGGCCATTGCTATCACTGATCCATTTAAAAAAGGCAAAACTAGTTAATATAACCTGTAATATTTTAGAAAATTATAATTATAATTTATCAAATTTTAAAATATTTAAAAGAATGAAAATTTCCTCTGGAAATTATATATTAGGGTTGTATGCAGAATTTCACAAACATTAGATCATCCGTTAAAGTCTATTAGTTGCAATTGACTCAAAATAAAATTTTAATCTTGTATAAGTTTTTAAGCGTTTTTAAGAGTTTTAACCAGAACAGTGCCATTTTGTTAAACCAGATAATGACTTAGATTAAACTTATAATTATTTAGCAGAAAATCTTGATGTTTGGACCAAAAATACTGTTTTGGGAGATTTATGTACTAAACTCGACTACAACCACACGCCTCAATTGGTGTAAATTATGGCCATTTGTTTGGTTCAGGCTAATACTCTCTGTTACACATTTTTGGATAACCAGTTTTCTAAGTAGAGGTTCCAAAATGGATATTTTTACTAAAAATCTAAATTCAGCACTTTTTTACCACCATGAGTACAAGTACTCTTTAAATATATAAGAATTTGTAATAAAGTAATTAAAAATATTAATAAAAAATTAAATAATGTACACTATTTTAAATTTATGTTGTTTCAAATTAAATCCACAATAAGAACTAATTACATTTAGTAAAAATGGAAATGATAGAAACTCAATAATAACGAGTTTTAAATGTTGAATATTAAGTTTCAAAATCTGTTTTAACTTGTAAATACTATTACAATTATGTCTGTCGAGTGAAGACTTAAGATTAATTCAATAACTAAGAATAAGCTTTATCTATCTGTAGTTTTCATTGTAATATAATTTGTTTATATTGCTTCTTTTCTAGCCTATTACCTTTTACTTCAAATAAATCATAAATGAAAGCTTGATCTGTTAATGATTTTGTTGCTATGGGTTTTAAATAGTAGCCAAGTACAAGCATGTTGCAAATGGTTTATACCTTAAGTAGACTTATCCAGCAAATACCCTTTGCAAAGTGTTGCACATGTAACAAGTACAGTAGATTATTGTGCTTTGTTTATCTTGACGGCTCTCTCTAACAGGAATATACACGCAAAATTTTAGTCACAAAATCTCTAAATTTTTAAATTGTATTTTTAAATGCTAAATAACAAAATTCGGTTGTGAATCTGATTGAAAAGTAAATACAATCCAGCAATGAAGAAGATTCTGGAGCTCATCAATCCAATACTAGCCTGTGGAATGCCTTGACCAGTAATTTTGGTCAGACTCTCAGTGAGTTACCAAGGACCGAGAAGGGTCATTGATCTTTTCATGTACAGGAGATCTTCACTTCAGAAATCATTTGACTTAGTTAAGTTATGTTGCCTATAAAGTCTGCTTAGTAATCTCGCGTGAATGTGTAACACAATTGTCTGAGATAAGAAGATTAGAAGGGGGTAAACACTGAAGGAAATTATCTAACTAGGAACAATCATTCTTGGACATAAGAACTAAAATTCCTATTATTTTGTGCCTTATAAAATGCTTACCGCTCAAGATCGTCTTTTCCAAAAGCCAATGCAATCGTTCAGTCCAATGCAATTTGAGATAGGTTAAACAATTTATTTTAATGACTTACTGGTCACTCAAACATTTCCTTAATCCCTAAGATGAATAAGTTAATAATACTATGATGTGTTCTATTAACCATTGTGCTAGAGAATGGATTAACTTAATTTAATTTGGACTCTAAGGATGAAATAACTATTCATAAAAAATGCAGCTCTTAAAATATTCATCTTACATAAAACTTATTCAACAACATGGTTTCAAAGTATGCTACTTATGCTGTCATATTCATGAGTAGAAGTAAGGATATGGATTTAAATCAGAATTATAATAGAAGTAGGTAGTTCTAGCCATTTTAGCGTTGCTTAGGGATTTTATTAGTTTATCATAAACAGACTGGTGTTGTTTTTTGCTGAGGTAATCTGTATGTGGTGTCCAGGTCACCTTCTCATCGTCAGGCCTAGGGACAACATTTGTCTCCATTTGTACTTCTGGTATAATTTGACTTTAGATGCTTGCCTCCCAAATGCTATCTGGCTGGTTTTATTTGGGTTTGCAACCAACTCATTGCTATTGGAGTACTGCTATGCCATGTTAATACCAACGTAACATGACTCTGCAGGTCATTTGATGATTGTTTATGCAGCAGAAGAGTTGTGTCGTCAGCATACATTAGGGAAGAGCAGAAATCACCCAGGTACTGTGGCATGTCATTAACAAACAAGATGAAATGTTGCTGGTCTTAGTACCAACCCTTGAGGCACTCCTCTTTGAACTGGAAGAAGTGTATTTCCTCTGTGATTCCTCTGTGTGTGTGCTTCAGATCGGAGCTGTTGTTGGTCCTCAAGGTAACTTTGGAACCATTTTGTAGCATTTTCGCTTACGCCCATGTGTGTTAGTTTTTTAATGATGAGTTCATGACTGAGGCAATCAAATGCCTTGCTTAGGATGAGTAGAATTGCTGTTGAGAAATTACCTGCCTCTTAAGTTGTCAACAATGGCTTCAGATAACTTGATTATTGCTGTGGTTGTATACTTTCCTGTAGTGAATCCATGTTGACTATCTTTACAGTTGGTTGTTTTTGGAACAGTGATGAAGCAGTCTCTTTAACACAATTTTTTCACAAACTTTAGAAAATGTTGAAATAAGCAAGATTGGTCTGTAATTGCCTACTTCCGATTTTTCACCATTTTTAAACTTGGGATATATTTTCAAGATTTTCAGTCTTGAGTGAAATTTTCCTTCTTTGATAGATTTTATTAAAGATATTAACAAGGTGGAGGGTAAGTTCGTCCACACAGAGTTTCAGAATTTTGGAGGAGATCTCATCTCAGAGTTTTTTAGCTTTAATTTAGAGATGATTGCCCTGACTTCTATTTTATCGATTGTACATATAATGGCATTGAGTTTTGTAACTGGTTCTTGAGCTACAGGCTGTATTGCTTTTCTCTCCCGAGTCTGAGATTATTCTTAGAGTTTCTTCAGGTATATTTATGAAGTATGTGTTAAAGCAGAAAGCAACTTTTTTGGTACAGGATGTTAAATCTCAGTTTATTTGAATTTTGAGCTCTGAAGTGCTTTTCTTTATATTTCGAGCATTATTTATCACTTCCAATGTGGCCTTGGATTTGTTTACTGCCCTTTCTCTGTAGTTAGTTGATGCCTGTTGTCTAAGTAGCTTGAGTCTTTCATCATAGGTTTTCTTTTTTACATTTACCTCTTCTTTATTGGTTTGATTGCCTATCATTTCATGTCAACTTTGAGACGTTAAATAGTCTTCTTTTAGTTTGAGTGTTTCCTTGTATGATAAGTGTTTTGGCCGGTGTTTTCTTTTAGACCTTTTATTCTTCCTGGGGCACGATGAGTCCAAGGCTTTTGTGAGATGATGTTAAACTCTTTATATACTTCCTCTCTAGTAGCGGCTTTGACCAGATCCTCCCTAGTTTCCTTAGAAAGGAGCAATTTCAGTTTGTCCAGGTTTTCTAATTGCAAGCTCCTACACACCTTGACAGGTTGTTTAGAAGGAAGTCCTGTGAGAATTGTACACATTTGCGCAAAGTGGTCTAAAAGTCCGACTTCTGTTATTTTGCTTGCAACGATTTTTTCTTCTGTTATGTTGGTACATCACACTTGCATCAAAATGAATGTATAAACAAATTTAGTATGGACATAATACTCACTGGAGAGGAACTGAATGATAAGAGTCTGAGTAGGAAGAGATAAATGAATAACCAATGATGAGTGAATTATTCATGATTTCAATAAATGATTTCAATATTGAAGGGGTATACAATAGTTTAAGGTACATATTTAAGCGCGGAATCACATTCAACAACCCACCAAGACAGGCAAACATTAAAAATGCAATAAGGAAATGCACATCTACGTATCCTATTAGGCGCTCGATGCGCTTTATGAAAACCTGGTGTGTACCATGTGGGGTATCGTCGTGAACATATCAAGGTATCAAAATTTAGTAACTTGATTTTATTTTTAATAAATTTTGTACACTTTTTCTAATCAATTGCTTGTTTTGGTAAAGTACTATATAGTACTCATAAAAACACCTGCCCAGAAATATTATTAAAATCTTAGTTTATTTTGCGAGAAATACATACTGAATATTGAAACTTGATGATTTAATTGAACACTTTTTCAGCCAAATAGCTATATTCTTGTTAGACTGAGTGTGTATATATATATATATATATATATATATATATTAGTGTACATCTAACCATTGAAACTGTGGAGTAAACCGTGTTTACCGTCGCGTTTGTCTTTCCAGAAATATGTGTCCATAAGCCTATTGTGATTTTTGTAAATAAGCTTTACGTGTTATCCTATTGTATTAATGTTATTTTTATGATGTGTGAACACTGTATCCAAACTATCTGGTATCCATGTGATAACATTTCAAATTGAAACTAGAACAAAATTCTATGTCTAAATCGTTAGCCAAATTATGAACTGTATAAAAGGATAAAATTAACAAATTTGTTTAACATTTCCAGGACCTATTGATTTTCATGTTTGTTGATTTTTTGCTTCTGCTCATTAATTTTTGAGTTTGTTTCAGATTAGTAATTTTTTTGTATGTTGGTTTTGTTAGGTGAATTGATATTTAATATTGCAAAGATTGCCCATGTCAAAATTATTTTTTTATATAATTTAGTTGATTCAAACTTGAAAAGTTTCCTTAAGAGTAACAAGGCATTATTGCTCTGCTTGTAATTAGAATATATACTACTCACACTCAATTAGACATTTTAAGTATTTTTTGTTTTGCCAGTTCAGTAGAACTGGCAAAACAAATTTAATTTTTTTGAAATTTAATTACCTATATGATGAATCATTAAAACTCTGTTTTATTTAACAGTTAATTTTTATAAACGTAACATATAATGTGTGATCAATTAAATGTCATGCTACTTAAACATTGCTCTCGAGTAGTAATGTTGTTCCATTATAGTTTCAATTCTTTTTGGTTTCCAAAATTACAACAATTATGAGCTTAAACCTACCTTAACATACAATTCAAGATTAAAATTGCCTGTTTTGGTATGTAGGGAATAAAATAATGTAATGTAATTTAATCTTGGATTGTACGACAAGGCAGGTTTTAGCCTATATTTGTTCTATATTTATATCTCTGGCTATTTAGGCTGGATACAATGTTCACTGTTATAGCTGGCTTATTCTCTAATTGTATTGTATTGAGATAGATGTGACTTGCTGTTTATACTGTTGTCTGTGCTTTTCCCTGTGTGCTTTAGCTGTCTGATCTCTTTCTCTCTGATCTCTCTCTATCTCTTTCTCTGTCCCTCTCACTGACACAAACAAACGCAATTCTGTCTCTGTTTCACCCACAGAGGATAAGGTAAAGGGAGGCGTTGACCGAAGTTCCACCGTCATTGCTAAAGAGCCTGAAGGTAATTCTACTAGCCTTATCAGTTAATCAGTCTCTGATCTGGTTTGGAAGTGGCCACTTGCTTCTAAGAATTCTCTTTTGTTTGTCTGAAGTATGTAGATTTGTGTTTACTGTATTTGGAAATACATATATTGGATTTTGCATACAAAACCTGTATTCTTATTTAATTACAATGTTTAAAAAATCTAAAGGTTTTAGTAGTACAAAAGTTTATATTGTTAACAGTTATGTTATGTTCTTCCAGATATATTTTATTTGTAGAAGTTAAATTTTAAAATTAATTTATATCTTTAAAATCATGTATTAAAAAAATTCAGAATATTTAAAAATATGTGAATGTTGAGTTCAGCTCCATTTCACCTTCCACCTAGTATAGCTTCTGAAATCTGACACTGTCACAGACTTGACTCCTGGAATCTGGAGTCGGAAGAGATTAAAGAAATGTTGATATCTTCAGAAGGACTCAGATCCATATTCCAGGAGGAGTAAAGTCTGTGACATAAGATTTCAGACGCTGTACTAAGCAGAAGGTGAAATAGAGCCGAACTGACCATTCGCATTGAATCAACAATTTCCAACATAGCTATTTTATAAGTATTTTAAAATGTGCAGTTTTTTAATTAATTCAAAATAACTATAAGTAACATCAAATTAATATTAATTTTAATATTAATAAACAAAAACATTATTAATATTGTATTCCTAGCATTTGCTAGGAAAACAATTTGGATACTCCAACGCATAGTTTGGTGAAAAACGATAATTAAATTGATTTATTCAATATTATTACGTACTAATTATTAAAGAAGTACTTTTACATGCAATTAGAAGTGTACAAAGTACACAAGGAAATATCTTTTTTAACAAAGTAATAAACTAAAATACTAGTATTGGGGCGCTTCTATTATTATTTTTTTTTTTTTTAGTGCTAAGTAGAAAAGACAGAAAATACCTACTCAAAAACTGTTTGCCAACAAAGAACATAAGCAACTTTTTGTATCATGCGCATTCACTTATTGCAAACTTTCCATGTTAATGAGTCTCACACTTGAGATGTTTAAAGCTTCAGAATTGTGTCCTCCGCAGCTGTCACACCATCTTTAATACATGCATAGGATGTCAATGTACATTCATTTTAGTCTTTCATCTTTAATTTGTAACTTCTTGCATCTGAATGAAGTTTTCTTTTGCAATCAGTGCTATCTCGCAGGCGCCAGCGCGGAGGTTGTCAGAGACAAACAATTCTTTTTACAATGGGTTCAAATAGAATCCATAGAAAATATAAAAAGTTTCTTTAATTTTTAGTTTTATAGAACTTAATATGCATCAGTTAATTAATTGAACATTATGGTGTGTTGTGTTATCAATAAGAAAAGTTAATTTGGTAGGATATTGGATAATTGATTAACACACTGGAAATAAACCCCTTGTCTCTTCCTGTATTGCCCTCAGACCTATTTTCTTTTCTTAATGTCATTACGCTCTTTTAAATTGGTTCTGCCTTCAAAGTGTTTCCATTTACACCTCAAGATATAGCATCAACATGTGAATATACAAATCTCTTTATTTATTCTTCCTCAAGATCAGTAGTGGCATCAAATTTTTGTTACAAAACTTTAAAAAAACAAAGTAGGTGAGAAAGTCATCTCAAATGTGTAGCCCTTGTTCTCAAAATATTCTTCAAGACTGTAGATGGTTTCAGACATAATCAAGCTCAGCTTGTTCTGTGTGCTGGGAGTACAAAATCATTTGTATATCTAGTGTTTGGTCATGGACATTAGAATTCGTGGACAACCCAAGACCGACATGGAGGATAACCTTTACTCTATATACCGATGGCAGCATCAGCATCCCAACCCTGTGTCTTCAGTTGTCACAAAATTGCAGTACCAGTACCTGCTGAAGTTTTTTTACCTTTCTTCCCACAAAGCTGAAAGGGGTATTTCAGTATCATATAAATTATAAAGGGTCTGTAGTAATGTCTTTCATCGTACCAACTCACATTTATGCCGCCACCATTTCTCTCCAAGCTCTAATCTACTGTTGCAACCCCATTGGGTTGTACCTGGATTTTTACAAGTGTAGATTGAGGCAGGAGATTTTATGGAAAGCTGAAATTACCTCCATTACCAAAATAGTTAGGTATTCTTACCTCCTTTAAATCCAAAATCAACTGAAGAGGTTTTGTCATTCGTTACATGTTTTGGACAAACATTCCTGTCTTCAGACTACATTATAAAATTAAATTCTCTAAATGGTTTTGTTAATTTAGTACTGATTGCACAATATAAGACACATAATGAATAAAAAAAATTACATCAACTTAGTTCACAAAACACATTACAACTTTTTAGATCTATATCTATATAATACAAAAACTAATGACAGATTACGTTACGTAAACCTGCACTGCACTCAGCATTATTGGTTGGGGCATTAGGAGCAGCTGATCCAGGTTTATTCTTACTGACAATAGTGTAAAAACCGATGTTTGGGTGTAAATTTACTTTATTATAGCCTCTTCATTTTATATTAAATGCCCTATATATATTCTAATGTGTCCAATATGTTTCCTTACCCACATTTTTGAAACCTTGGTTTATTTCATGCATATCATGATTTTTATCACAAAGATGTTGTTCAATACTTGATTTTTGTTTATCTCAATGTAGATCAGTTTGATATTCTTTTTAACCTGTCTTAAAATCCTGCTTGTCCAATATATTTTTCAGTTTGGTATACACCAGATTTTTCCATTTTTCCACTGTCTTTTTTTAGTCAAATTGTTGCCATTTCATTTCTGGTTTTAGGAACAAGATTTTAGCCATCTTTCAATTGGTTTTTAATACCATGGTGTGGCTGTATTCAACCTATTTATATTGTTTTTCACTTTAGCTTTACCTTAGTTACAAGCCTATTCACCATTCTAATTTGATAACCATTGAATTTTGCAATGTATTTTATAGTATTTAATTCATTATTATAATTCTTAGGACTCAATGGGGGGACATTTTACTATAATACTAAAAAGTTATACGCTGCAATCTTTTATTATTTGGGGGGGGGGGGGGTTGGCAGGAAGAAGCATTGATTGTCTGCATTGATGTAGTGGGCTTTCTCCAGGGTGAGATCAAAAACACTTAGCTTATTGTTTTACAACTTTAATTATAATTTAAATTTAGGCGTAATATTTGTATAACAAGTTTAATTGTCGAGTACTGCCATTAAATAATATTAGGGTGTCATCCACATTGTGAGAGGGAAAATTCAATCTTTGCACAAATTTTCATCCAAAGATCGTTTTTAATGCCAACCTCAGTTATTAACTGTTCATATCACAGTTTCCTGCTGCATTGTATAGCTAATGTAGGTGAACAAAGTCTTTAAATTTAATTTTTTTTAATGCTGGGTCATGAGTTTTGATGTGTTATGTGTGTTGTGTTGTGCAATTGTTACTAAAATAACACAGCATTCGATGAATTCAGTTTTATACTGCACTCTGAAGATGGAGTGTACCTACAAAGCATATAACGAGTGTCAATACCTCTTGAGTTGATTTTTGACTTGACCAGAATACCTAATTAATTTGTCAATTGAATCAAAAAGGGGCATAGTAAATGAATATTAGTGTCTTTTACAACGTGGAAATCTGGAGATTCCTGAGTTTGAGAAAATCACTTATTTTTAAAGCTATATAAGCTGCTTTTATTTAAACATTTTACTAACTGACTTTTCTTTTTGTTTGTATTTTTGTAATTGTCACCATCTCAGGAAGAACAGTTTTCAAAGCAAACTTAAAAATTGTGTGTAGTAAGTGATGACTGTTAGGCAGAACACCACATCTAACATCAGTTTTATCAAAAGCAGGTTAACACACATTGCAGTCCTCTTTCATGCAGGCATATTATCGTTCTCTCAAGAGTTTTAGATAATATAAATCAATCTTAGTTCTTTGGCTGAGATAGCCTGATAACATCTTAGTTCCTGGCTCACACCGCTCCTAAACTTTGCTTACGCAAGTTTCGGTTTAACATCTGTTAACTGAATATGGCTCTGTGCAGCGAAGCCAAAATATTTGAAGAATTAAGTTGTGTAAGGAATGTTTTCGACACAGTTTGAAGTATAGAAAACTTACATATTAATATAAATAAATTTAGATTGTGTGGTTGCAATTGTTCCATATTTAGTGTAAATTTTAATTTTTTTAGTTATTCTTTATAAGTTTTCCCTACAAATCTTTTTATTTTCTGGTATTTTATATAGCTATAATGTCTACCTTATAATTAGGGTATTTAAACTAACTTATTTATTTTAAATGTTGCATTAAGAAATAGTTGGCAGTCAAACATTTTCAATATATTTAAATAATGAATGTATTTCAGTATTTTTAATAGATTCTTCTTGTACCTCTCTATGTAGATCAGTGCTTTTGTGTAATTATTTTTGTATCAAGTGCCACACTTCCATACCAGAGCAAATCAGTATTAACATTTCAGCTCTCTACCACTAACATAAGTTAAAATTTATTGAAATAAGTTAATTAAACTGCATTCCCTAACTTGATCTCAGTGAGTTGGTATTAACACCTCATGCTTTATTCTTAGCACAGTTTTCTTAGCTTTGGCATTGCTGATCGGGAGAATGTGCTAAATATCACACATTCCTGTAACTTAATTATAATTACTAATAAATAAAACATTTTTATATTTATATAATGCCATTCAAAGTAAAAACTATTCTGGGGAATCCATCTAAAGGGAATCAATACATTGTAGCAAATCGGTTTAGTCTCAAAAAATTAAATACACAGCTTTTGTAATAACCTTTTTACTTTTTTGAGATACTCAGTTTTTTGTTTTTTCTTTTAAGTATTTTTCTAATAAATACAAGCTTACTTTATTATTATTTCACAATGAAGGAAATATTTTAAATTATTACAAATGATAAATTGATATTATAACAGATTCTTCCAAATTCTGTTTGATACCGATATACACATAAAAAACAAAAAAATCAGGAGCAGTACTTTATCAAACATTGAATCTAAAATTCTTTCATGTTTCTTTGTTTTAAATTAATTTTAAACATTTATGACTGAGTTATAGCAAATATTCACTCAAAATCCTACAGGAGCAAATCTCAGTTTTCCTTTACAGTGTACTAGTCTACATTATATAAAAAAGAGTTGGTTAAAAATATGTTTAAACTTTCCATCATGAGATATATTTGTTTATTTTTTAATTCATACTTATGTGTATCACCTAATCAGACTTTAATTACAGCCAAAAATTATTTTGAATTGAGCACATTTTGAAATTGCAAATAAAGTTTAATAATGTTGAAATTGCTTATAAGAATGTTTTACTTATATATATAGCATAATAACAGTAATTAATACAGGTGTTGTGAATTTTGTTTAATTCAATTGTAATATGTCTGTGTTTTACATTGGAATAATAAGCTATTGCTTCTCTTTAGATGGTTCACTTTGTAAATTGTCCTTTAAATATTTCAAAATTAAGTCCTCATTATAAAATAATTAATGTGTATTCTTTTATATATAATTTGATTTAAACAAAAATTAATTCACATAAAAACTAACTATATTTTTCCGTACGCATGCTTGTTTATTAAATAACATTTTCTGTACATTTCTTCAGATTTTGGAACCAGGCCACCCTATAAGAACAATCAGTTTGACGGATTATATAAATATGTGAATGTTGAGTTTAACTTCAGTTCATTTTCATATAGTGCAATTTCTGGTATCTGACGCTGTCACAGGCTTGACTCCTATAATCTGGAGTCATTTTCATCTGAAGAGATTAAAAAAAGTTAGCAACGAAGAAGCTCAAAATGAACTTTACATCGATTCGACATCAAAGACACATCAGATTCCAGACGTTGCACAAAGAGGAAGGTGAACTGGAGCTAAACCTTGACATGGTTAGCACTTTAGGCTAGCATTTTTAATCCCCCATGTTGAAAGTAATGTATTATTTCAAATGTTAACATTGCATGATTTTGGTCTGTACATTTTTATGACGAACGCATTACTGTAAACATTTTCATATATATATTATATCAACAAAGTAATATTTTGTTTAATTACATCTTTAATATTTAATATTATCCACAAAATATTATTTCATGGAATATTGTTTTATCCTGGCAATGTTTGGTTTTAGATATTTTTATAATTCTTAACATTTTAAGGTCTAAAATGATATATTAAAAACAGTTTGCCACAATGTGTTCAGCTTAAAAACACAATCCAATATCATCTATCACAATGCGATGTTTTTATTTTAAACAAATAAATGACATCATGGAAGATCCAAGATGACAAAAAAACATTTTAGAAAATCATTTTAGCTTTGTCAAAATAACCATCAATAATAAAGTAGTTGGTTTGTTAAAGTAGTAAAGTTTGGTTTAGAAGTCTGAAGAAATATAATATGGGAGGGTCATTTAAAAATAATCCTTTACATTATAAAGAAAGCAATATTGAAATATAAACATAAAATGTTTGAACAATAAAACATGATATGTGAAAGCACATTTTCTGCACATTACCCGTCAACATAGTTGTTACAAACAAACGTAAACTTGACTAATATTGGAATGTTTCAGCATGAATTGTTATCTTCTATAGACTAACGCAGTATCTTATCGAGTTTGGTAAATGAAATAGTCTTTGTAGATAATAACTAATTAGGTTATGTATATTTTATTGTAGGCTAGTCAGTAAACGTACATTATATGATAAGGCTTTAATGTGCATTTCCCGATCATCCGATGTTGTCATGTTGGATGTTGATGCATCATTATATTAGATGTTGATGATTGGCTGCTCAAAAACATGCTGTTTCACATTGCCAACCAATCAGGTACACTCGCTTGAGCTGTTAGCTTTTTGCGAATTCGCTCATTTAAATTACTATCAAGATGGCTGTAATTTTTATATTATTACTAATGTAAGTTGTAACCATTTATTTCATGCTCAGGCCTCATTTTTAATTTTTCACAGTTTCTAATATTATTACATTTCATATTGTAGATTTGGAATTAAATTGTGTTTATGCTTTACAGTAATAGTTAATTATACTGTACTGAGAGTAAATACGAAGGTAATTGTGTATCTTTACTACAGATCGTATAGTGTCATTTTCAAATACATTTTTCCATATTTCTTATTATTTTACTGATCAATATAATATTTTGGTAAATGTACAAACTTCTGCAATTTATAACTGTCTAAGTGACTTTTTTAAATAAAATATAAGTAAGATAAATGAAACATGCTCACTAATTTTATGTATGAACTAAACAATCTATTACACAAGTAAAGTCAACTTGTACGTAGAAAGAGATTTCAGGCATATTTTTCAAATATATTTTAATGTCTGAATGTAATGAGCAAGTTAAGTGACTGAACATTTAATGTAATGATTCATAATATATTAGAATTGTTTAGTCAATATATGAAATGTTTAAACCAAAGTCTTTAGTTATTTTATTACATTGTTTTTCCCTTATAGTTATTCACTGATATTACATAGCCCACAAAAAATAGAGTTTTTTGTTTCGTCTATCACTGATAAAATTATATAACTAATATTTTTATTACAGTAAAATGTAAAATTTCGTATTTGTGATTATTACCCCGAGTGAAGCAGATAACTAACTAAACAGTGTTGTGGGGAGATCGTAAATTTACACAACTTGGTAGTAAAATCGTAACCAAAGCCCATTTTTCACTGGTGACAATGCAGCATATTTTTGTTGCTATTTTTTTTTAACTAATGATTCTTCATAAGTGACTACTCCATGTAAAAATTAATTTCCTTCCATAGTTTTAGAGGACCGTTATAGTAATGTTTTTTCTGACTCCTGTACGTTTATTCACCCCTCCCCCTCCAAACTGGCGTGTGGTAGCCGCTTCACTCAGTAGACTAATTACAAGAAAAATTCAGTATAATAAACTAACCTCCTGTTATGTAATTGCATAATATATGGTACAAATTTGACTTTTATAAACTTATAGGATTTTTAAAACCTATGGAATAAAAATTTCAGCATATTGTTTACAAATCAAAGAATAGATCCTAATTATATTGGTAGTAAGTAAAATTATGACTTTATAGAATTCTCTACATTACATGACCACCATTCATAACAATATAAATATTGTATATATAAATTTAAATTGAAGGCAAACAAACAATATTATAATAATGTATTTAACAATAACCTATTACTGTTTACTAAAGTAGGGTTGTATAAAGAAATTTGTTTCCTATCATTATTCTAACTTTTCATTTGCATGAAACTTTTGCCTTATGTTCAAAATGTTTATTTTTTTTTTTAATCGTTTTACTTCTTAACTTCTTGGTTTTGGATTCATTATGTTTATATTTTAATAATTAGTGATCAACTTATCATATTTTATAATTCTTTAGAAAGTTTTTTAGCCAGGCATTTTCAGTGTCACTCTCTGATATGTACATTATGATCATTTCCTCTGCATTATGTCACTACCCCTCATATCCCACCTGTGCATGCTTACAAGGTCATGTGCTTGTGTCATGCATTTGTCATTGTTAAGCATTTTTTGTTTCTTGTGACATGCTGTCCCATGTCTATCTGTTCGTATCATCACTGTCTATTGACTGTTATGTACCTGACATTTTACTTTTAGGGAAATGCTGTCCATATTCTCACATACAGTGAAAGTCAGCTCGACGATGTTTAGCAAGATCGTTGATGTTTCCAATTTTTTACATTACAGAAACCAGACATTTTACAGATTTTCAAGACAACAAATTAACATCATTTTGAAGATAGTTCCACTTTTTCTCTGTTCTCTGTAGTTGATAATCAAATGATTTATTTTTGTTTATTTTTATAAATTTATTAATAGACATGAAAAATTAAACAATATGCTTAAAAACTGATCACTTTATCAAGGAAATAGCTCATGCGGATTATGTTGTATGAATTCAAACCTAAAATAAGCACAAGATACATTATACAATATTTTAAAATCTGTTCAGGCAAGAACAGTTTATTTAAAAAATGTAGATGTTTAAAAAGTCAAAAATAGTACACAGAGCAAAAATCTTGGTCTTGTTTTACAACATCAAAAAGTTGAGTTCTGGCATCGTAAAGCAAGGCCACAATTTTGTTTCTGTGTACTACTTTTCATAGAAGGTAGAAAATATAGATTTTGTAAAGAAGTCATGATAAATATGTTTTGATTTAATTTGAACAGTTTTGATAACTGACAAAAGGTTTTAGGTTTTCATATAAAGCGATGTTAATTTAATGACCATTAACATTTTTTGTCATAGATTTAAACAATGAAGACTCCAACATTTTAGAATAACAGCGTGAAATATATCATAGTGTTGCTTGATTTTTATACAACTGACCCATAAAAATCCTCTCTTATAATAAATGTTTAGCTGTTTCTTTCTCATGAAAAAAACTAAGCTTGTAAAAATACTTTTGGTACTATATTAGCAGATCATTTATTAGCATTCCAAAATTAGATGGCTCCCCCAACTAGACTTGAACTAAAGACCTCTTGTACTGAATGAAAGCTCAGAGACCGGTCAGTTCCCAGAATGTGTTGGGCGGAGCTTGCATGGCACATTTCTCCCGAACACGTCTTTCAACCCCTTACAAGTTCAGTGCAGTCAGTGGTGTAGCCTGGAACTTTATATTTGGTCACAATTTTAACCTTCTCTATGGTCAAATAAGCTAAACACTGTTGATGTTCAGTATTTCTAAACATTGATTAGCGATTTATTTTACTACCTAGGAGGAAACATCAATAAAACAAAGTCGTTTATTGGTAATTATCAGAAAGTGTTAATAAAAACATAAATTCTTGAGGTTGTGGTAGAAATCAGTGCTTTGTCATTATCGAGAGAATTAACCCCCCTTGCTACGTCTCGTGCCAAAATGTATCTATTGGGTAACAAAATAACAATTCCGTCCATGATACATAAATAACTATTTATGCGAAAGCATTTACTCCTATTTGTCACTTTTGTCATGATAGACTTAAGAGCTTTTTGATGTTTCTCTTGACTTATGGCAATGAAAATAAACTGTACAGAGCAAAGTATCAGGTGAGTTAGATGTGTAAGGTCAGGTAATTCTCTTGCTAAAATCTGAGCAATGAGGTGGCTGCTCAAGCAGATCAATTGTTGTGGTATAGAATATACACTATAGAAGTTTACTGGAGTGTGGTCTGATTTATTCTGATAAATTTAATTTGACTTTATGGCCTACATTGGACCACTTTAATACATTTATGATTCAAGTCTATCCTTTTTCTTTCAGCCCAATATTTCTTCATCCTTTTGTGTGTAATTTCTTTTCCTCATCCAGAATCACTCTTGATATTTTCTGCTTGTTTCTCTTAAACTGTGTTATATCTTTTAATATTTTTAGTTTGTGTGACTTGTGTTTTAAATCTTCTATTGTAATTTTTAACTCTCTCATGACTTTCTTTTTTTTCCGTGGTCCATCTGATTTTGATCTTATTAATCCACAATTTTTCTATTATTTTTCCGCTTGTTCTATTTTTAGGCGTTTTTAAAAAATGTTCCAAGAATAATATTTGTTTCTTTTTTATTGTACTTGTTACTGGCTCTATATTTTAGTATTGGTTGGAAGCCATTCTTCAAACTCTGTCTACTTGACAGTTTTTATTTAAACAAGTCTAACTATACTTCTTTTAATCTTGAGTACCTTATCTATTGCAATAGTGTTTATTGTTAAACATTGTTTCACATGCATACGTAATTTTTGGCAGGGGGACTGTTCTATAGTGTTTTAGTGTAGTACCTATTGAAGGAAATTTGTTATACATATACTTAGTAATAGTAGGTAACAAAATATTACTAGTAACACTCTTTCTGATAAATTACTAGTAAAATAATTGTAATATTGTCTTGAAGTAAAATAAATCAATTGCTTCTATTTTTTCAGAATCAGATTTCAGTGAAAGATTTGTAGACCTGAATAGGATTTTTACCAACTGACATTTTACTTTATATAAAAGAGGAAACTTCTTGTATACTTCAGTTTTTACTATAGTGCTGTCCTTAGATGTGTATTTTAATAATACAATACTTTTAATGGCATTTCTCTCAATAATAAAGAAAATTTAACCACAGTCCATCATTCTATTAAATTCACTGACAACAAAATTACGAAGCATAATTTGACCTGATAACTTTTCCAGATGAAACCAATAACTGCACTGCGCTCAATGCTATGAGGTTAACAAAATAAAGTGACATAATAGAGAACAATACAAACTATTTCACTTATGTTTTGTAAAAAAATAAGATTGTAGAAAAATAGTAACAATAGGTATCATTAATAATAATTCATGAAGTTGCCAGAGAAAGCACATACTAATATTATTGCAGTACAATATATGTTATGCTCCTACCTTTATGAATATGTCATATTAAGTAGGAAATTCAATCAATATTATTCAATATGTAATGTACAATAATGGCATCAGAAATTAAAGAAATAAGGGGAACCTTTATTGATGTCCATATCAACAAACAAGTGACTAAAGTTCTTTAAAACTGGTTTACTAGTATTTACAACTAATTGAAGTTTTGTTTCATTTGAAAATGATGTCCATATTTTAATTTGGTCCTTTCAATTCATAACATTGAAACTTATGACATATTATGATTGTTATGGTAAAATATTGTATGATGTAAAAAATGTGGTAAATAGTTAAATTATTACAGGGTAAAAGATTTGCTCAAAAATGTTTGTATTCAATATTTTTAATGCTTGTTTATCAAATTATTTGTGCCATTATCGCTATTTATATTTTAAACGACGAGTTTGGATTTGGTCTGTTTAATGTCTAACGTATAGCAGCATATCCTGTATTAAATGTTCTGTTAATTGTTCTATGCATTTGCTGGTGTTCCGTGTTATTTATTGCATCGTTCTTGGTGGCACATTAATGTTATTACGGCAGAGTAAGTGTAAATACTGTTTATTTACTTTGAAAAATGATATTTTATCAACTTGCTAAACAGAATTGTAGTGGGCATCAATTCTTACAATAACAATAATACAATGTTCCAGACGTGTTCTGTAGGTGAGTAGATACATAACACCAGGTTAACTAGGTTAATTACAAATTACCGACACACTAAAGTTAGAATCTAGAACAATCTGTATGACCTGCACTAAAACAAATAAATAAGGAACCTAAAAAACAGTTGTTATGACTGAAGATATCTATTATTAGTGTATTTGAAGTTTAGTTAATGAGGTAGACATGAAGCACAATTTGTCTGTAGTAATTTCTGACTCTAGTATGGTGCTTTTGTGAGATATGTGTGTGGTTAATCTAGATCATTTTTCTATGTGTTACGTTATTTACTCACCTGAAGAAGAAGCAAGAATTTTCAGATCTGAAAACTTTGTTTCTGGTTTTGTAATATATAATGGTGGTTGATGACCTGAACAATTCTGTTAGCCATTCAAATCCTCCATTGCCATAAATAAACTGTCAAGATAGTGTTTTAACAGGTTTTGCAACTGTCAGAGTTTTTTCCATTAATTTCACACATTACAAATATTATTTGTTCAGTTAAAACTTTCTAATCTATTTAACTGCACATTCCCTCAGATAATATTGTATAGGATATGGAATGTGTATCAATGGCAAATGTATAATTAGAGCAATAACTCATATAACTCAGTGGAATACAGTTTTATCAGTAGAAGAAGTGGATTTCAGCAGTTAAATCAGTATTTTATCTGTAACTTGTTTACAACATCAAATTACTTCACTACTCATGTGTAAACACTCATTACTCACTATCAATCACATGTATAGGAATAAACAATCCACCTGAGAGTAAGGAATGTTATGAAGGAAAGTATATCATAAGATAAGACTTATGCAACACTAGAAATAGAGTATGTATGGAACTAATGATAATCCACACAAGACATGTGCTAAATATAGAGTAAAGTTGTAGCGCTTCACGACAGAGTGGATGTCATCCTATTTTCAGCAACAGTCCACCACAACTACAGCTGGGCTTATCGCTTCCTTATCACACTCTTCCCCTGCTCTTCCATATGTTTTTTCAAACATTTTATCTGTCATCAATCAAACTGTTTTACTTTCACTTTCTACCTGATGTCGGCTTCAGTAGCAACCCCTTCCTCTTCACAGAAAAATATTGATAGTAAGTCAATCACCAGTTTTAGGTTATGTTTGTGAATCAGTGTGTTGTTTTCTCAACCTTCAAAATGCCTTCAGTGTTTATTTTTGGAGATAATTATTTTCTTCTATGATTTTTACAGTATGTTTTATTGTGATTTTATTATGAATCCATACAATTTTTGAAATTGGTATTTGTATTATATTTTTTATATTGTTATTTTTCCATCAGTAGATAGTAATGTATTAGATTGATTCAAATACTCAGGGTGCTTTTATTTATTGTTTCTTCAATTTAATTTGAAATATTGAAAGGATTATATAAAAATAAATTGTTATTTTATTGGTTCTAAGTATAATCAGTTACATATGTTGTTACACATAAATAATTTTGTAAAGTTTATTTTGTTCTTTTGATTTTAATTAATTTTTTTCTAAGATATTTTAATTTTTAGTTTTTTTAATGAGAAGTGTATTAAAATGTTTTAATAGCAAATATTAACACAAACATGTTCATAATTAATTGTAATTGAAACTGCACAAAAATATGTACCAGACAGGGTTTAGTGGAAGGCACAATACGATTGAGAAGAAAGTAGGACTGAAGCAAAAAGTTAAACTAAAACTTCATCAGTGTGTGTGTGTGAATGTGTATTTAAATTTCTGCGGAACAAGCCTTTATAGTCAGACCTATTCCTAGTACATAGTTTATTTATTTTACTGACACTTTTTGAAACTAAATACATCTTACTCTTATTGTAAAATATATTATTTCCTATTTATTTATCCACTTTTTAATAGATCTAGTTTTCTGAGAATTGTGTATTAATGGAAGATACTGGTTCAGGCTTTGTGGGAGGGGGTACGACACCCCCGCCTTCCCCAGCATCATTCCCCCCCACCAAGCCCCAGCCAGGGTTCAGCTCCCCACCCGCCTCCAAGTCCGCCCTCAGCCTCGGAACTGTGCTGTTGCAAGGTGCCCAAGGTAGAATCGTGTGACCATCAATAACACTTTGACCGTGTTTGAGGTTTTCTGCAAATTGGTGGTGGTGTTGTTTGATGTTCCGCATTGATTTGTTTCCATGCCTACTTCTTAGAAAACTGCTCACAATCGGCATCAGTGAGCTCTATAGAAGCTAATCGTTTGTCTTCCTCTTTCGAATTAACCAACTCAATTTTTTCCTAACCTGGTTTTGCTACGTTTTGCTGTTGTTTTGGTTTTTTAGTGGTGTCCATTTTTTAATGCAACCAGTAGTATAAGACATTATAAAACTTGATTTTTATTGTTTCAGAAGGTTCGGTTTACAATATTCCCTCCCCATGATAATGAGGGCTGAAAATTAAACTTTTTGATTTCCACCAGAGAATTTTCATGCGTAATGGTCCTCTTAGTTATTAGTTAATGGCATCATTTTTAATACTGAATGTTTAATGTAAATGTTGTTGAATTTCTAAAGATAACCCCTAGAGTTGATTAAATGTTAGTAAGTAGAGCAAACAAACATTGGAAATCCAGATGCCAACTCTTGGCAAGTGTCCAATGTAAAAACAATTACGACAATCGTTTACATTCGTATGTTATTGATTTTTTAATCTGTAATTTGTTCTTGGTTTTTCCCACTTGTGTAGTTATGCACACTATTTCAACAAGACTGAAGTTATACGAGTAGTAGTCATATCAAAGTCACCTTATTTATCAAATCACTGATCAAAATCTTTAAATTATGCTTCCAGCAATTTACTATGGAATTTAATTTACATATAAACTATCTCTCCTTTGTAAAGTAATTTGTGTGACTGGCTCACAGCCCCAAAGAGTTTCTTTTTTTCATTTTAAGTTTCATGTGTACCATCCCAAACATGTTAATAACCTCGGGGTGCAGACTTTATTAGTCTTAAAATCACTATTTATGTATATTATGTCATGTATATTTTTTGTGACTAACAAAGATTTTCCTTGATTTATTAAAACAAATTTGGCCTCAAGGTTAACGATTTTAATCATTATCAAAGTATCTCCCTTCGTTTTTTGGGAAATAATATTATACACTAAAGCATTAATTGTTATTCATGTTATATCATTGGACAACATTTTGTCATAAATATTGAAATGAAATGAAAATGAAATGAAATATGCCTTTATTCAAGAGGCGGAGTTAGTGCTATTTAGCCCTCTCTACCACTCAACCTCAAAAAAAATATTGTTTTTACTGCATATTTTTCTTGTTTGTCTACTAATAAAACATTACTATTAATTTCAAAATTGATAAGGCCTCTCCACTGTCACTTCCACATAAAAATATTATATATTTCTCCTGAGATTTAGATTGAAGACTCTGGTCTACGGTGCTGAAGTGGTGAATGACTACAGAAGAGTTCACTATTGGCTGGTTATTACAGACTCAATGGAACCTGAACTCCAGTAAAAAATTAAAAAGCCAAAATGGATTTCTATCAGCATAATCAGCCACTTTAGAAATCGGAAATTTTCAAGATACTGCAATAAAAAGATAAATTTATAGCTAACTTTTCAATTTTTGTTGTGTTATAATTGAAATCAGAAATTCTTTATTTATAATCGTCAAGATTAATATACATATTGGTTTCTTCATAAAAGTGACTTAAATTTTATCTACAAAGGTAAAACTATCTTCATCTGCAAGAGTTAGGTTTCATGTCCCTCCAATTAAAGAACTCCACCAGACTGTAGAAGACTTTTTTCCCGGAACCAGGTCCGGAGCTCCTTCTTCAATTCTGTGTGCCATTGCTCCTGCTCAATCAAATTCAAGACAAAAGCCTCCCCTCCTTCCACTATACTTATGTTATTTTCTTTTACTGATTTATTTGTTCCCATGACATGTGGTATGTTTATTATCAGGAGGGGGAAGGGAATTGCTGTACCCATCAAATTGCACATCATGGAAACAAAGTTTCATATAAACATGACTGTAAGGAAGTGAACCTCGGTTCAGACTCTGACAGAGAGAGGAGAGATAGCTAAATGCTATCACGGGTTGTGCTTGGGTTAATCGTGCTTGTGGGTGATTTGGGAAGAATTTCATATAATGTACCACCTAGCTGTACACAATCTGGTTTTTCTTGAAATGAATAGAGTAGCTTTTTCTTAGAAAGAAAGCGATAGCCATGCTAGTTTGGTTGCAGGTTGAATAAAGGGGTATCAAAAGGGTTAAAAATATAACATGGTGAATTTTTCTCAGATTATATATTTTTTGGTAAACACTTAAAGCTGTTTACCAGACACATGAATATAGTTACGAGTATATCATCAACGGACTATTAAATAAAGAGACTGAAAGTTGTTATATTTAGAGTCTGTATAAGGTTATAGCTGTCACTGATTTAACATTATTTATGTGTTTTATGGTTGCTTTGAAGTCTGTCAAGGTAAGAGATATATGATCTAAGAAAAATTGTTATTTCATATTTTTAACCCATTAAATTCCCATCCATTTTGACCTGCACCAAAGATAGAGTGGCTGAATATCAGTTTCACTTTTAGTGAAAATCCCTCTATTGATTTAAAAAAAATTAGTTTTTGTGCTTACACAATGAAAATTGGTTCTCGGCTCCTAGACTACTATGATCTCATCTGTGAAACATTGTAAAACAAATATTAAGTGGGTTTTTTTTTTTATTCTTATGATTTGTGCAACAATTTTGATCAGAAAAGAACTTAATTAATATTTATAACATCTAAACTTTCATAGATCTACTTCAATGAAAACCATGTTCCCTTAATCATGATATACTTTCCAACCTATTAAAATAAATCAAAAGAAAGATAACTTTTTTTGGAGTTTTAATTAAACAGGAAATTACACAGTGACTTACTGTCAGTAGTTATTTAATCAACTCCAAGTAACCATCTGACGGTACTATTTCCGTACAACATTATCACACCATTGCCACAGAGTAAATGTTCTTTATACCAAAAGACAGCTACAGATCTAAACAGAATTCCTGTACTTCAATGGTGTTATTTCTGCAAGCAACAGTTAGATATATATATATCAGTGAACTATTTTTAAAAACAGCTTATTGCAAATGTAAGTAAGTAAGGAATCCCTTATTGAATTAGTGAGTCTCGAAAATATTTTGAAGGATTGAATTGATGTGTTATGGTGGATTGGATATTGAATGAATATATTTCCTCTTGAACCCCAAACCTCTATCCTAGAGCCTAGAGGCCAGTGTGAGGTAAGATGTGTGGATGTAGATCTGCTGGTAAGCAAGCTGGACTGGTTCCACCCGTCGGCAACAGCCCATGCCAAGTCCCTCAGTGGTGCCAACAACCGGCGGAGACAGGACAAAAGTGACTCGAATCATGCCGGTAAGTCGCATGATCTTCCTCCTGCCCAGCACACACAGTACATGTAGAGCACCTGACTTAGTAAGTACCTAGTCCTGCCATATATAGTCCTCCTACTGCTGGAATTGTTACTAAACACTTTTTTGCTATCACAAGAAACATTTTTACTTTTCACATTTTTTGTATCGTAAATATTGCATGCAGTCATTGTAAACTATTCATGCTTTAAAAGAATCTGTAATTTAAAATAACAAACATTTTTGGCCAGGTTACTGGTGATATATTTAAACTTGCCTTGGGTTAAAATATTTACTAATAGACATATAAAGTGAAACATGTCAGGAATATGGCAAGCGAAGTCTTGTTGCAGTAATACCACTGTATATACTCCACTGACCTAAAATCATCATATTTCTTAGATTTATACCACAAACATACATTTGTCCAAATATAATAAAGAAATATACCATTTTAAATATCCTGTAGTGTTCTATATTGTTGTAGGTACAAAGTATTAAATAAACGTGTTGTGGAACTCAAACCACATAAATTTTTGTAACGCATTTATACCAGGTGAGAATCAAGCCAATTACTTGATGCTATAAATAAACATACAAAAATACTTTATGCCCTTTTATTTTTCACAGTTAAAATTGCATCGTAAGGAAACAATGCTACAAAGGCGTTACTTAAGCATAGCTAGTGGGGAGGTACTAACCAAAATTGCAATGAAATACACAAAATAATTTTGTTACCACCAAAATGTTTAAACAAAACTGGAAACAAATGTAAAAAAACAAATTGTGCACATTGTAAATAACCTCACTCTGAAACAGATCAGACATTTAAATAGAAACTAGAAACCTACTCTTTTGCCTCCTGTGAACAGCTAGAAAAACATTTGACTTGCCCAATGAGTCCTAAGCATAAGATGACAAAGCCTGAGTCATCAGCTGTTATGTACTGTACAGTGTATTATTTTACTTCAGTCAATTTCGATCCTTCTTGCTACTTTCTTCATTCAAGTCTATGAAATCGGCAGACCATATTTCTGATAATAAAATGTGAAATCAGCTACTCTTTGATTACTTGAAAAAACGTTTGCTGGTGCCAATTTGTAATTTCTGGATAAAATATAATCTTAAATCAAAATTTAATCATTTTTGTAGTCTATGAATGATGAAAAATTATGTTTATATCTTGAGTAAATAATTTTTTAATTGAATACATCCAAAGATAAATACTACAAGTATTCTTTAATGAAGTAATCTACACTCACAGACGAAATAAAAGAAAAACATATTACTGTGGTAACTTATATGATGATATTCAAAAACCACTTTGTGTTATGAAATTCTTTCAGTAGTGAAATGTTTATACTAATAAATTGATATATCTTACTTCATTTCACTAAGATGCTTTTTATTACACTCAAATAAAGATTATATTTTAAGAACGACCATTACGAGCTGTACATTTCAAAATTTAAAAAGGAATATAAACCATATTAATTTTAAAAGTGCAATATTTTTTGAGATCCTAAATTTTATGTAAATTGCCGGGTGAATAACATAAAAGTCCTTTGACATAAAAGACAGTCTTTGAGGCTGTAAATGCTCCAGATTTTCCTCTCCTTCCTGAAAGTATTCCAAACCCTTTGGTACCATACCACCACTCAGTCAGCCTTAGTAACATTGTACACCACTCAGTCAGCCTTAGTCACATTGTACACCACTCAGTCAGCCTTAGTCACATTATGGGCAGGTGGTATTGTACAGTTAGTCAACTTACTTTTTGTATTCTAAAAGATTTGTGCAAACTTTGTCCCACATGATTTTGTTATTAAAGCACTGTGAATTTGCACCTTAGTTATTTGCACAATATTTGAATTCAATAAACTTTTTGTTCAAACTGAGTACTGGAAAATGTAAATAAAACTTGGATAATGGTAATAGGCAAGCAGATATTGTCAACTACTCTATGTTTAATATCTGTGTTAAATTAGCCAAACAAGAGATAATAAGTGAAAGTAAAAATCTATTTAGTTTTTACAATTGATATGTACCACAAGTTGTCACGTTTTATGTACTGACCATGTCTGTAAGGGTTTACGAGTTGTTCAAAGTTCTTTATTTCTCAAATATTTGCTGATTATTATTTGGTTTATACATAAAACTGTATAATATTTTATACATTTGTTTCAGAATAGATACATTTTTACAGAAAAAGATTATTCAAACTTGTTGTAGGTTGATAAAGAGAGTTGAAATTAAATGTTAAGTGCATGATCAAAATATGAATAAAGATTATTCAAACTTGTTGTAGGTTGATAAAGAGAGTTGAAATTAAATGTTCAGTGCATGATCAAAATATGAATAAAGATTATTCAAACTTGTTGTAGGTTGATAAAGAGAGTTGAAATTAAATGTTAAGTGCATGATCAAAATATGAATAAAGATTATTGATTATTGACAGTTGATTAAAATGCACAACCATGACAATTCCTGACCGCAGTGTTTAGTTGTTTATTAGAGTGTTATATATATATAAAATATGGCATGAATAGTGCATGAATCCTAACCCTCACAGGAAGCAACGTTATGAGTAGATTTGGATATCACTATAATTTTTTATTTGGAGTTTGTAACTGGGCACTTAAATATCCAATTAAATTTATGTATTTTAAATTGCACGTTTTATAATTATATAATGACGCCAATGTATGTGCCATTTAAAGTATTTTGAGAAGTTTTACTTTTTCATAAAATCACATAATTAATTAAAATAACATTGGTGTCATATGCAAATGGTGTCAGATATATTAAACAAATCGTTTTTACATGTGTTTTAATATACACTACATTTCAAATTGATTATCGTCTAGAAGATTTTAATTACCTTTTAAAGGACTAAGATTTGTTGAAGAACCAAATATTGATTACTTAATACCGCTTTGTTCATACCATCAGTGACAGCTATTAGATTTTTCTGATTAAGCATGTATACATTTGCATTATCTATTTTCAGGAAAATTATTCTCTAGCTGTAGCATTTATTAGTCTGATAAGAGCACAGTTTAGAAAATATTAATCGTTTTTACTTAGTTCCTATGAGACACCTATTAACACCAAAGAAGGAGCTCATAATATGCTGTGAAGTTCTCTCTGTCATATTTTAAAAAAATATGAAATTTTAGTTAAATTCTGGGTGTAATTACTATAAAATTCCATTTTTTTGAATATTTACAATATTTAAAAAAATCATTATTCAGAATTTGTCTGAGGCTGAGACAACTTCTAGGGGTCAATATAACACTAAAGAATGGCATTCGGTCAAGAAACCTTTGTAATAAATAAATATTTTGTTTAATTTGCATTACTATCTTATTATCGTAAAGTGTTAAGTAAGTACTTATGATTACCAGGTAATCATATAGTATTTAAAACCTCATTTTTACAAATCATGTGTACTGTCCTTACTTGATTCATTGAGTTCAGAATTTCAATTTCTCTGGCACCAAATGTTTTTTAGAGGATGAACACTCAAAACTAAATAGAGAAATAGACTCATAAAATATCTAAAGCTCATTTAGCTCTGTTACAGGCATTCCTTGCCCCATTCATGGGGCCGTAGCATCAATTTTAATTAAAAGGATTCAAAAAGTTTTATAGCAAAGCCAATCAAAAATGCATGTTCATCAGATGAACAAAATATAGAGAGCGTACTTTTCCATTAAACATTGTACTCCGAATTATTCAAAACTACCTGAATATGTCTCCTCATAAGGAAATTAATTTAAATATCTAAATGCATCTTCCATACTATTCAAGTTATTTTTCTTGGATATTCTATCAATAATTGGTTATTCAAAAGCCTCAGCAGTGGTAACTGGCTAAAAGCCTACACTGCCAACTAGATCAATATTATCAGCTCATCTTCAGAACAAAGCTAGCCCTGGAACCAGCCAGGTGGTTCTGTCCATTAACTGGTGAAATAATTTGTTACTTATAAAACCAAATTGAATTTCAAATTGAACAATCACAGTAATTTTAAGATGAAAATGTAAATACAGTATAAGGAAGAGGTTTTAAGAGTTAGCTGTACTGCAACAATGTTGTCTTTTGGCTCATAATAAAAATATAAGGAGAATTTTAATTTTGTCTCTTTCACATAGCTTAATACATTCAGTAAAATATCCTTTTTGACACAGTCAGAAGACACATGTAGATTTCATGCATAACTTTTATTGGTTGAAGGTTTAAAAAAACATATTAATTTTAACTTGTAAGTCCACCGCCTTGAAACAGTTAGGATATCTAATCAAATACAAAGCAAATATATCTCTTTAAAATTCAAGTTTAGAAGACACAAATTTTAAATTTTGTGCTGTGTTGCTATAAATACAGAAATAAAAATATTCTGTAATTGTAAAAGCCCATCATTTTAAATAGTTGAATTCAATATTGTATATTACTGTAAAGTAAACAAAGAACACATTTTAAATTAACATGTTGAATTTAAGATGGCTAGCATACTGAAATTTGTTATTGAATTAAGGACTTGTTCAGAGTACAAATACAATTGTATCAAGTTTGATTCGAATAATTTAAGAGTTAGAGTACTTTTTCCACTTATTTTGCTGATATATTACTTTTTACTTCTGAAAATCTTGTACTGTGTCAATATATTTGATAGAAATACGTTTAAAAAGTAAACTCTTGTGATATGTATTGAGAATTCTGAAATCCTCTGCAATTTTGTTAAAATCAAATTTATTGTATCACCGAACCATGGCGAATGTCCGGAAAAATCCTGTTTCCTTCACAGGTTAGGCTTATCACATATTTTCTGTTTATCACACAAATTACAAAATTAACCTCTCAGTTGTAACCTTTTAAAACGAGACATCTTACAAAACTCTAAAACCGAAAATATGAGAACAAAATGGTATATGGTTCAGAGTTCTTCTTATGGGACAACATTCAAGATGGTCACCAAGTATAGCTGGCTCTTAGTCTGACCCGTCTCATGTACTTTTGGGTCACCATCATTTTACTGAATGATCTCAGTGTCATGTAACTTGCATGTGCTTGCTGCCTGTTGCTTGCCAATAGAGGACTCTGAGATCAGCTACCAAACCCTTCCCACCGACTCCGATGACAACGACGGTAAGTTTGATTTTCATTTCATCTGACAGTTGATGCTCTTCATTTCTTCTAGCACAATATTCAATCTACCATATTAGTTCACGCGTTGTCTGTATGATTCAGTTGATTAGTCTATAGCTACTTTGAATATTTTAGAAGTAAATATCTGAAAATGTAATTTGACTTGTTCTATTTCTTAATTAGTCAAATAATTTTTGAAAATATTTAGAAAAATACTGTTATTTCATTTAGTTTTCCAAAGTTATTGTAGAATTTTGTCTCATACCTAGAAATGTAAATCTCAATATTTTTTATTCATTTAGTCATCTGTTTGTATATCTTTGCTCCAGATAGTGCTATGGTAGAGTATCCCTTCATAATGGTTTTACCAATAGCCCGAATTTAATAGTTGTCAATTGTAAATAAATTAATCATGGTACTGCCTCCTGAACTCAGTGCAATGCAACAATGTAAGGTTATGTACCAAAGTCTGTCTTCAGTTCTTTTGACTATTTAACTACCAGTTTTGGGGTTAAAACCTCATCCCCCAACCCCCATCTATATGAATTTGTTGCGGTCTATGAGAAATTCATATTCACTAACAACGTGATAAATAATATAAATTTAGATTCTTTTATATCAACTAGTTCAGCTACTAGTTGGTATAGAAAAGATTTGTGAGGTCTTTACTTTTTTGAGTGTATAATAGTTAGAAAATTATTTTTGAAAACAATCTACAAGCCAAATATAAAAATGCATTAAAAATTAAGGACTTGTATATATGAAAGTTCGTAATAAATAATGTTGTAGCACTTTAAAAAAAACTGAGCTTGAATGTTTTGAAGTTTGAAGGAATTTGTTGAAGTTTGAAGGAATGTGTTATAAATGTTAATCATGACAATCGCAAACTACTAAATCTGATGTTCCGGAACTCTAGTGGTTTAGTCACATAAATTTATGACTATGTAGTTTTTTCAGATTATAGAAAAAGTATTTTATTTACAATAGGAATAGGAATTCATGCCTCATTTATAAAGGATATTGTAGAGGTCAAAATAAGAATTGGAGCTAAAGCTCCCTAAAGTTAAAGCAAATAAACAATATTTTTGTTTAAATAACACTTGATAGTATTTAGAAAAATGATATAACAGTGAGAGTTTCAATGTTTTAAAGTTTGAACGTATGATTCAACTGTAACTTTTCTGAAGAAGTGTTAGGCATAATTCCTGAGATGGAGACAGGCCGTATGGAATTTTGTGCTGTTACAATCAGGAGATGAATAATTTGAAACATCCCACTCCAAAAATCTCTCTCTCAAAATTACTAATTATTAAAAATTAAGAGAGGCCTAGTTCTGAAAATTTTAAACTCTAGAATACACTCTTGAAATATCTCATTTGTTGCAACAAAATTCTAAATACGTTTTACATAAATAGAAACCTGTATAATAATGTTAAAACAGATTATTAATATAGTTATCACGGTCGAATCTTATTTTAAATGTTACAGTTAGTAAGCAAAAGTGAATTTGCATTTTATAGGCACAAAATCTAACTTTTCATGAAATCAACATGAATTTCTTCTGAGAAAGACCTTGAACGTTAATGGCACAAGTGTTGATTGTAGTTACAATCGGACGGTATCAAAAGGATTACTATTTTAAACCCATCCATCAGACAAGTAAACCAGCTTTGGCCATTTGGCTGAAAGTGATGACTCTCAGTCTTTTTATCTCATTGGCTGATGGTGATATAGCTGTTATTTATGTGGTTTTTAAAACCCTTTTGATATCCTCCTGTTTCGATCCCCACCAAAAATAGTGCACCTGACAATAAAGTTCTTCCTTACGGAAATTCCTGTATTAATAAAATACTAAGTTGTGTGATTATACGAAAACAATGAAAATTGTTATAGGCTCCTGGACTGTGTATAGACGCTAACAGTGGCATTATGACAGAAATGACAATTTCAATTCAAATAGTCAATTTAAGGTACTTCATCCATTAATTGTCATAGCCTAAACTTTTATTTACTTTTCAGTAGAACACAATTTTATTCACCAACCCTAACTTAACTCCAATTTGCCTGCTCATCACAAAACATCAATTTCTTTTTTAGTGTAAAACATTCTTATGTAACTATTAGGCAGTTTTAAGTCGTAAGGAACCAAATAGTACAAGGAACTCAGATCTGTAGCACAATTACAAATATTTTGTTTCAAATAATTGACTAATGTAGGTTGTAATCTTATCAACTGAATAGTAACATCTTAACTGGTTTGTATTTCATACTTCATGCTTACCATCCCACGTTATAACTATTTTTATAATTACATTATTGATGTTTTCTGTTGTAAATTTCCAATGTAATTAAGATAGAGTTAATCTGATTGGTTGGCATTTTCTAATTTATTCAATTTTATATATTGACCAATGCAAATTATTAACAATTATTAATTTGTATGTACTGCGTGCAATTTGATCAACGACAGCATGAGTTTAAGCAGCTTTTAAGAATCGAATGTGGTGCAACTGGCGATTGCTTCTATTTTGGCAATAAACTTTTCAACTTATATAATCACTTTTTCATTTTTTTAGTATTTTCTCTATTTTTCCACTAATTTTATTTACAAAATATAAGCAGTTTTATGCATTGTGCTTGGTCTTGCTTAAACACTCAGTTTTTTAAGTTTTGTGTACGTTTTTTGAAAGATTTTAGCAGTAATTATATCAGTAATATTGTAGATGATAGAAATTTGAGCTTATTTGACATTTATACGGTAAAGGTACCACTTAGCAATGCAATCATTTTAGTATTTCTAGATTTTGAATTGATTATCCCTTAAATTCCTAAAGAATTAGACAACTTTGATAACTCAGCTGAGATCCAGTAGTGTCATTATTTTGTAATTTCATTAAATTTTGCCTTAAAGAACATGTTTTTCTTGATTCGTTTGATAATACTACTTTATGAAACCTCGTCTTGATCATCATTGAATCCAAGGAAACATAATTATAACTTAGACTAGGATGAAAAGAGCAAAATCCTTGAAGCCCATATTTCACTCGGGACAGCTGTCCAAAGTCCTAAATGACCTCTTAGTCTGTCCGGGTCGCAAGTGTCAGTGTCAGAGTTAGTTGTACACCAAGCCAAGCGCAAGTTGCACCACGTTACCCTACGTTCGAGTGCTGTGTCTAATGCTGGCCTCTGTCCCGTAGAGCTAAGGATTGTCTGCCCAAACAAGACAACTTCTCAACTATCCACCAATTCGTACAGCTCAGGTAAGCCCGGGCACGTCACGTCACGTCCAGTCACGTTCATTGTCACTCTCCTCGCCTCCAATACTCTGTGATCCTGACATTATCAGAAGGGTCTACACCTCGTATTGGCCTCAAGCTATAAAACATAGTCGAAGACAATCAAAGTGTTTAGTTCATTGATGTTAGTAATGTTTTAAGTAAGAAAGAAAGAATCCCACAAAATCTAAATCTAAATCTTAGCATTATTAATCTTGGGCTGTAAAAAACTGTAAAATAATGTTTGTAGAAAAAGTTTATATTTGTACATTTTTTATTAAATTTACACATAAAACACGATATTATTACTGATTTCATATAAACATTTTTAAAATAAATAAATAATTTGGTTGTCACTAAATTATGACTAAACTAGCAATTTGATCTTTTTTATAACTTCATGACAATGTTTAACTAACTCAACAAATATAAATTTGTTTTCCTATCACCCAATAAGATATATATTTAGGAAATGTAACAATAGTTGTATATCAATTCTGTAAATGTTCAAATATTGAGTTCTCTTTATTCAACATTAAGAGCAAATAAACAAGTTCATTAAATAAATGTGTAATATTACCCAGATATACTCAGGATCACAAAGTAGTAAACAGAACAGAAATTTAAGCTCCACAAATGTCTAAGTTATAATATGCTGCGTTGATAAAAAGATTGTAAATAATAGGCTAGATCAGGTGTTTTCCTTGTTGTGTGCATTTTTTTGCTTGTTGTAATTTGCATTGGGGATTTTATGAAGTTTGTGCTTTGGTTCTTTTTGTTTTTTAAGCATGATACCACGAATTTGTCGAACGTAAGTACATCAAACAGATTTGTGGATACAACGTGCAATTCGTCTTGTCTCCTGCAGAATAGATTGTGCGTTACTGTGTTGGGGTCGTACTTACGTTTACGCACTCCTAGTACGTACATGGTAAAGGAGAATCTGTCTGCAGGACTCAAGTGTTTAGTGTGTTACAGCCGACTGAATCAAGGAATGTTACATGAATTGGTTAAAAGTTTCAGTATTGACGAAACATTTTTCGTGTCTGTTGGGGGTTAACTGTTTATAAGCAGGCCCATTCTAATACACGTTCTCAGCATATATATATCGTAAATGTTACATGTTATAGTTAAGTCAGTGTTCACCACATTTACGTTCACCATGTGGGTTTTACTGTGTAAGCCTGTTTAATTTATTATCAAGGAGCTGGTTAAAATTTGTAATCGTATCAGCTTGGTGTTTTTGGTTGTACATATTTATTATTGAAATAGGTTCCTAGACAATGCGGAAGAGTGAAGGTATGGTAACCTTCAATGGACTTCAGATAAAAATTATTTATTAATTCAACACCCAGAACATTATGATTATTTAAGAGTTGTGTATAGTTTAAAAAATGAATATGCTATGAGCCAAGAACATTCAGTTATTTAAAAATGACAAATATTTTGTTTACATTTCTTCAGTTTAAAATAATAAGTTTAATAAGTGAAAAATTACTGTAAAAGTCTTGGTTCAAACAATGTAAAGAAAAATGTCACAGTTATTATTATCAACATACCTAGACCAAAACTGTTATTTACTTTCCTTTTTGTGGATAAATTAGGACATAATTTTTTTATTAATTTTGTAAAATGTTGTTTCTGTATTGGTTGTCCTGTGCATTTTCATTAAAAAAATTAAGTCCACATAAATAGTTGTGTAAGAAACTGTCGCATACGAAATTCTCAGTAGCTAAATATGTACAACTTTCGATTTGAGATCTGAGAAGCATGATGTTTTCCCAACCCATTCATTGCTACACACCTAAATTGCAATGTCATTTTTAACGCATATAATTATTACATATTGCTCATAAACTGATCGGGACAAGTTTATCAAGTTGGTTGTGAACATGTTCCAGCTCGCAAGCAGGAGGTGATCAAGATGACTGAACAGTTGATAGAAGCCATCAATACAGGAGATTTTGAAGCCTACACGTGAGTGTTTCTACACTACAATAACAGACACTGTGGTTGTGTCAGTTTCAAGTTATACATTTCTAGCGGACAAACGGACCAGTTATTTACTCAGTATTCTAAAAAAACTTTAACTCACAATTTTTTCAGTTTTATTATTTTGGTCCAGTCTGCTGAACCTCATGTGCATAAGTATTTGACGGAAATGTTTAGACTGTGGCCTGCATTTTGGAAAACGTTTTTTAACTAGTAATAATAACTTACTATTTGTGTCACATAATTACCAAAAAGACCAGAAGTTCTTCATATGACCTTGATTTGTATAGAGTCCTGTGAAGAGAGTTACCAGTAACGCAATTGTCCGGACAGTGTTTCCGCACACAGTGCCTAACGCCAGAGTGGCGTAGTGCAGTAGCATGTACAGTCCACACAGATAAATCATAAATACAAATATTGTTTCAACAATTTTACTATCAAAAACAATACATTTTCACAAAGGTAAGTATATGAGTCAACAAACACACTCCCTCTTGACTGTAGTCTTCAGATTCTGTAACCTTTCATGGTAGATGTCAAGGCATCATTCAATGTAGAGACCTAGCTCTCCAACGCACATCATACAAACAAATCTGGTCTATGATATTCTACCAGTTTCCAGCATCTAACACAACTATTCCAACAAGAGAGTTAGAAACATAACTTAACACTTAGAGAGTTATTAAATTGTTCTCCTCTAGGTTGCAGCAATAAACATGTAAACAAGTAAACTGTTTCTCTCACTCTGTCTGGACAGATGGTCCACATTTCCAAGATAATCTGAAGTGTCAGAGAGTAAGTGTACTTTCGTCTAGAACCAGCTTGAAAAAGTTTCAGGAGTGTACCACAAGAATTCAGCAAGTAACAGAAGAAACCAGTGAAGCTGGACAACATTTTTGTTGGACAAAAACTACACAATAACCACCCTGATAAACTAGTAAACTATTGTGCTTGGCAATCTATTTGTTATCATAGCCCTTACACTTACACAGGTGGTGTCATGAATATCATCTGAGTTTTCCAGTTTATATCAAATTGAACAATGTCTAATACAATTAAAGTCTTGAAATCTTTTGGCATCTATGTTGAGTGCCATCTTTAGGTCAACAATCTTGAACCGGTTTTGATTTAACAATATGGTATGCTTGAACAATAAAAGACATTTTCATTCATTAACTACTTTTCTGATGGTACCGTGATTAGGGCTACAATACAACTATGAAACAATTACAGCTCTACCAAAGTTACTTGAAATATCGGACAAAACAGAGGGAAGTTTATTGATAGCCCTCCCAAATAAAATCATAGCTATTAATAAACAATAATATAATAAATTATTGTTCTCGTGTTCCAGGAAAATCTGCGACCCCCACTTGACAGCGTTCGAGCCTGAAGCGCTAGGTAATTTAGTCGAAGGAATGGACTTTCACAAATTTTACTTTGATAATAATGGTAATTATTATTTGATTTTTTTGCATGCTTTTTAGTTTAACTTATCTTTATGCACTGTCATGTAATAGCAGATTAGTTAACTTTCTTTTTTTTATTTATAGTTGCTGGTTGGCTCTCATCTTGATGTGTTTGAATAGTTGCCATTATGTACTAAAGTATTTTTAGTAATTTATAATAATTGGAATATAAATAAATTATTGTTTTATTCCACTAATCACAATACCAATACCATCTTTAAAAATATATGAAGACCGTATTTACTGAAAATCACAAAGTTTAGGTCTAGCAGTATTTCTGTTGAAGTATTTCCAATTAATGTATATGTTCTGTTTGATATATAATAATTCTACTCTTCACTACTATGAGAGTGTACTATTTATTTGCTTTACCCTTCACAAATGGGTTTTGTTTCTAAACTACGACTAATGGCATGTTCTCATGAGAATAGTACTCATGAAATTAGAGAAAATGAACAATTACATCTACAGTAGTTAGTTTTCTTAGCATGTCACTATTTTATTCTATATTTTTGTTCGTACATTTTGTTTTTCCTTGTAATATGGCACATTTTGATACATTTTAGCAATATTGTAGTATTTTCTGAAGAAAAATGCCAAAAGCAAAATATATTTAGAATAAGAATTTGAATGAAAACTCACATTAAGATTGAAACAATTTTATAATTCCAATTTTAATCCACTCTCTAAAGCTTTTTCATAAAGTCACTACATTTGGGGTTTTCATTATTTTGAAGTATTGTTCCACACAGAATGTTTATATATTTAGGGCCGACAATTTAAAATTTTTTATACTTGAAACACCAGCAGTTTTTACCAAAAATGTAACTGTCTTCTGAACTAATAGAAGTACTCAAATCATTCTTGAATATTTTTTTCATAAACTGGGGAACAATAAAAATATATACATCAGTTTGTCATATAAAATATTTGTTGCCATCTCCTAAACTTTATTAAAAAAACCATGTTTTGGAAACAATGAAACCATTACAATCTAAATGTATATGTATGTACATATGGATATATATATATATATATGTATAAATCTTGTTTATCCAATACACATTTCTCTTTATCCTATCATCTCAAAAACTCCTTGAACGTTCTCTTAGCAATTGGAGCACAAACGCCTACACTGCTTCGATGTCCTCGAAACACTGGCCTCAACACGCTTCTTTGAGGGGTCCAAAAGAGTCACAAAGTAACAAGTCTGGGCTACAGGGTGGATGTTTTAGTGTTCCCTATCCTAATGCCTCGTGGCGTTAGGTGCATGTGTCCTGGTGTTCTCATGTAGAAAAATATCACTTCTGACCAATTGCTGCTTCTCTTTTCTTTGTAATGATAATATTGCGGTATATGGTACTTCAAAATAATATTATGCATTGTGATTTGAAAGAGATTTATACACAGATTTTGGCCTACCTCGATATTGACCTTGGTTACATTCTTCCTTGGGCCACGATTGTGGCTCTTGTTCTTAACCTTTGTATGCCCTTCAGAAAAATCTGTAAGCCAAACAAACACATAGGTTCTTGACAAAGTATTGTCCCTGAACTGTGTCGTAACCACAGCAAAATTTCAGTTGGACTCACTCCTTCCAAAAATCCTTGGCCAAAAATTTGATTCCACAGAGACGTGGCTAGAACAATTATATTTCACTTATTCCCTAGACTTTATGAAAACATTACTGCTAAATAACAGATGTTGTTGAACTTTTGTTTATTGCTCTTATTTATAGGAAGATCTTTTCCTTATGTTATTACTAATTTATAGTTTAAATACTGTAGTTTTAGAATCAGTTTTATTTTGTGTTGCAACTTGTGAACTATTCAAACCAAATTCACAATAAATTGTGTGTGCCACTTATCTGCCATCATTTAAACATTCCTGCCTGCATTTTTAGTTTCCACATTGTAATAAACAGTCATTGTTACGTTCACTTTCATTTCAATTCAACTAATTGTACTTTGTTAATATAATTTTAGTGATAGTGAAGAACTGCAAAGCAGTAAACACAACAATTCTCAATCCAAACGTGCACCTGCTGGGAGAGGATGCAGCTTGTATTGCTTACGTACGACTCACTCAGTACATGGACAAGTGAGTACTTGGCTTAATTAAATAATATTCATATCGACAAACGTTTTCTCACATGTTAACATATATTACATGCTTGACCATGAGTTGTAAATACTCGATTTACACATTTCTTTAGAGGGTTATAAACTCTTAATGCGGAGGGTCTTCACTCATTTTTATCTCAGAAGTGCATACAGATCTGAATATCATGATTATTCTCCAAATTATTTAATAGGACTTTAAACAATTACTTTTCAATTAAAAATGAGTTTTTTATATATATTTAGAAAACTTGAGTTATAAAGCCGACATTTTTGGTATTTTTGCTCTCCCTCTTCACAGTTATGTGTTATAAATGGGCATTGTTTAAAAACTTTGAGGTGGGATGTATAATAGCCCCTAATCAAAGCTTTTTCTGAACTTATTTTGAACTGGTAATGTCATTTTAATAATATCATACAACTTAACTTACCACCACAGGTATCAGGGAACTGTCTTGATAGTTTATTCCTGAGCATACAATTTTCTGACAGTTGAATACCAACCAATTTATTTGTAATTTAATTGTGTTAATTATCGACAATGACTGTGTTTTGTTCCCTGTTTTATTATATATTAGACGTGACTAATTGTGAATTGTTTTCCAGGCAAGGTGTGGCTCACAGTCTGCAATGTGAGGAGACAAGGGTTTGGCACAAACGTGACAACAAGTGGCAGAATGTCCACTTCCATCGCTCTACCAACTCCCCTTCTTACACATTCGCGCCTTCCGCGCACAAATAAAAGACTTTCCGACACCTCATCAGGTTTTCTTCTTCTAATTCTACTTTTTCTTCTCACTAAATCAACTTGTGCTGCCCGACTGTATCGCACCCTCTGGGTGTTTCGTCTCTTTAAACCGCTCCGATCGTGGTTCAAGTTCCTTTCTTTGTCTTTGAATTTTTCTTTCTTCTTTCGACGCCGATTCGGAGAAGGAACTCCCTGTAAACCCGCTCAACGTTTTGTGCCGCTAGAATTCGCATCCGTTCAGTTAAACTCAAAGACTCAAAATTTCTCCTCCTGTCCGTGAACGGTAATAAAATTTTTATTTTCTGAGTGAAATTCAATGATGAGCTTGACAACAAGCTCCGTTGTTGTGAGAATAACTCGCACAAAAACTTGTACTGTGGATCCACTCCAAGACTGATAGCAATGTAGAGTGTGCGCGCGCGTATGTGCTGCAGTGGTGTTAAAGAGACGAAACGCCGTGTCCTTTAAGTGTAAGCTTAAATAAACTGTAGGTAAGTTGCCTTTCGACGTGCTCTCACAGTCTGGCGCTGAACTATCATGGTCGAATCTGTACCAGTCTTTTCCATTTACAATTTGAATAAGGTGATTCGTTTTTGATGCAAACAACTATTGTATGCTTTAGAACTTAATTAGGAAACTTTGAATATATTAAAATCTTTTTGAGCTTTAATCTAGTTGGGATTTTGTAAAAATCTCAGTTGCATGACCGATCTCACGATGACTTTTACGTATTATTTCAGTTATTAAATCAGATATACTGATTGTTACTTTCACAGCATTATTTTGATGTATAATTTTTAAAAGCATAGTATTATAATTTAAAATTTGTTACGTTTCAAGTTTGATTTGTGCTGGGTATTCTGAAGCATGTTCCTTGCTTGAAACACGCTCTCAAAATGTAATGATTCCTGTAAAATATCTAATGTGTAATTGTAGTGTACCGGTAAACCGGTAACAAGTGGTAATTTTATCTTTTTGGTTGAACGATGTTCTTACTACCCCGTCATGACAATTTAAAGACTTTAGTTTCTTGCCAATTAAATGTGACTCGTGTACGTTTTACGCATAGGCTTGGAACAGACTTGAGAGTAAAACAGCACGTGTGTCACGTGTGTAACGTGATAGAGTTTGGCCTAACGCAAACTGTGAATATATCGTATTGGGCATGCATGGTTCTCTAGCTGTAGTGCAGTGTAAAGTGAGCATTCTCTTGGTGTACACTTTGCGTTCAATTCATAGTTTTCAACTGAAACTTTTAAAGTAATTAATAAATATATTTAAGATTAGTTATATATATATAATATATATGTATCAGATATATATAGATTATATATATAAAAACACTATATATACATAAACATATGACATTGTAAACTTCTCATTGTACTTATATATAAATATTTATGTCTGTTGGACATCGACTTTTTGTTGGTTGTATTTTGTTGACCCCATCGTTATGGTTGTGGAGCGAATGGTAGTCTTGTGTGAATATTTTGTAAGATAGTTCATTATTTCAATTTTAAATCGTGCTTTAAACTTTTCATAGCTTTTATTAAATTGTAGGTTATTATATAAAAAGAATCATTCATCCATAAATCGTCTTATAGTAGTCGTAAGAGGTAATCATTTGCAAGTCCTATGCGAGTCTACGAATTTATTGGTATTATTTTAGCGCCATAATCAGTTGTGATAGTTATGTACAATGCAGTGACCGATTCACAGTTTGCACAGAGTGGCTTGAAAGTTGTTCGTATTTCTCATGTCGTCTTTGCCTTCACTGCCGAGGATAAGAACAGAACAGGTCGAGTTAGGACCTTACAGTCGTAGAATCTAAACCACTTTTGAGCCACCGTGTGCATAATATGTGAGTACAAATGTACGGTATTATAGTTTCTCTAAACCTTATTGTTTACGGTTAACGTACTTATAAATTACATGGTAATATTTTGTTAGTATTATAAAGTTAAGTAGATAAGGCATACAGACTGGCCGTAGTAACACTGCAAAAACTGAAAATCCGGAATAGTTGCCATTTTGTAAAGAACATCAAATTCTCAGGAACCGTTTGTTGTTCTCTTCAATTGATACAATTTTTACTGTGTGCCATTTTTGACTCAATTTTAAATACGTAGACTACTAGTTGTATAGGTTGGTACAACTGTTTTTGCAGTGTTTTCTCGAAGCCAAACCGTGCCATTTCATGTCTCGACGTGGTAAGCTGATAATGCTTCAAATGCATGCTCTTCACTAGTCAACAAGTTATAATAATAATAGTACCTTGCATTGTATTATTTCCAATTTATAGTTTTATGAATATCTCGTTCCTTGGGTTGATTCTGTGTGTATTTAAGTGTGTATTAATATTTCAATGTGTGTATTCTATTAATGTATTTTATGTGTTTTGTATTCATTAATGTTGTTTTGTTGTTTTAGTGCAATGATAATAGTTAATTTTATATAACTGTCGGTTATAATTAACTTAAGTTTTTATTATTGTTGAATTTTATAAATATATGTTAAATTTCTTTCGTTACTGAACAGGGACATAACATCGGATAGGTGCTTAATTTAATGAAATTAGATTGTAGAAAGTAACATTGGACAGAAGAAGTTGGATACTGTTACTTTTATATTTGCTTGATACCTTAATAATGTTAAGGCTTCATTGAACTCCATGACATCACACTGAAATTTATTTTCTGCCACCCCCTAAACATTCTATTGTTTGTAATACTTTAAGAAGCCTGTTTTAGTTTGTTTTAAATATAATTTATACTCAGCTTTAATGTTGAGCTCATTCTAACATAATATATTACATCTTGATTGGTAGCTTCATGAAACCAAATATTCCAGACACACTGCAGATACAATAATTAACTTCACCTTTTAAAGTCCAGTCTTAAATTCCCTTGAGTTATAAATGTATTAATTATCATGTAATGTTTTAGCTAATTTGATGTAAAGTTAAAAAGTTTGAAAAATACCTTTTTTTAGTTTAAAACATTTTTGTTTAACTCAGTTGTTTTCTGAAAACATAAATTTGTAAAGTATAATTTAATTTCTTAAAATTAAATTCTGTCACGAATTATAATGTAAATTAATTTATAACACTCGATATTACAAGAAAATCTTGGGAAATTTGCAGAATGCTCTAGAATTTGAAGCTGTCACCATAAACATGGTTTGGTGGAAGGTGTCGGTCGACAATCATATTCACCATCGTGCAGCAAGCAGCAATCGGAAGCTTTGTTATCCCCTCCTCTATGTCCTCTCGTCAATTCTGTACGTTAGTTATAATATTTGAGAATGCACCTCAGCCACCTTCGCACCTTTCCAACTGGTTTATACAATGAAATGTTAACCGAAATTCTAATAGTTAGCATTTACCACTGTACGACGTTCGCTAGGGTAAGTCCTGAGACCTCTAGTTGCTCCAGCCGTTTTCATATTTTTATGCGTTGTTCAGTGTAGTTTTTTATACTATTAGACTCTGAAATTAAAAAATGTGTTATAACCATTAATTTACTCTGTATTTTATCGAATGTATAAAACTGTAAGTGATGAATTTTGTAGTTTTTCGTCCTGCAGAAAATGATTGTGTGTACATGTGTTTGTTTTCTATTACTTGTTTTAATAAAGTTTAAACTATTATTATTATAACTTTGTTTTACATGTTTTTGTTATTTATAAAAATGATGTGTTTTAATTTTTCTCCAGATTCAAGTCTTTTGTGGGAAAATAAAATACATTATGTCAATTTAGAATTAATTTTTTTCCTCCCATTTTTCCACTCTGAATAGAAATTTATAAATCTGAGAGAATATATTATGCAATGGTTCTTAATACATTCACGACGACATGTACCCTGTCGGGTACACACCAGGCTTTTGTAAAGAGCATTGTGCACCCGACAGGGTACACATTTCATTATTGCTTTTGTGTTATTTGCTTATCTTGGAGATTTGTTAAATTTGATCCTGCGCTTAAATAAATACCTCAAACTATCTTGTCCCCTTGGACGCACAATTATTTAATTTTTATGGTAAATTAATTTTTTTAGGTACCCCTTGAGGTACACGGAAAAAATTTTAAACATGTAATGAAATAATAGTAATTGTGCAAAACCTTTGGCGCTAAAAACCCAATTACGGTTTTTTGCCATTATTATTGAAAAATTTGATGGCAAATAAAAAATTCTAAAAAAAGCTGTTGCCATGAACGTGGAAAAATTAAATAGCTGTAATAAACAGATGTATGGTAAATCACAAGTATTTATTGAGTGACACAAATTACATCAGCCAAAACCAAAATAAACCATCAGTGTTCATATTCATAGAACTGTTTGGTCTACATGAAACTGTGGAATTGGACCAGCACAACTATGTAGGTGACAGCCATCTGTAACATCTGGAACAATCATATCATGGTGTGAACGTTTACGCAAAAGTTTCTACAGATGGATTTGAACATTTGAGTTATTGAACAAGACATTGATGTGCAAGAGCTCCTGGATTTATCTTGTGATTAAATCTATAAAATAAAGTTGCATTTAAGTATGAACCATTTTCTAATCAAATGAGAACAACACTATAAACGAAATTATCTTTTACAGTTATTTTGGATGGCAAGATAATAAGGTTTCACAGTAGCTCTTACATTCAATGTCATTCACAACATTCTCTCCACACATCGTAATAACTACTTGTTGAGTGTTTCATATTGAAACACGAAAGCAGTGACTGTTTAGTATCAGTTTTGTTGGTATATCTTTTTGGTTTAAAATTGAAATGACAATCCAAAGTTTGTAGCTGGCAGGTTGCTGGGTGCTATGTGGTGATGCAGAGCAACCAAACAATCAACACTGACTGAAACATGAAATAGTTCCAGTTCCACGCAGTGCAGTTTCTGAAATCTGACACTGTCACAGACTTGACTCCTGGAATCTGGAGTCCTCGTCCATCTGAAGGAATCAAGAAACGTGGCGATGGAGATGTTCAAAATGAACTCGTTTCAACATCAGAGACACCTAGACTACAAATAGCTCTGTGTGGTTACACAGCAGCCATCCAGTGTAATATAGATGAAGAGTCTCATTGTCTCATTATACAAAAATAATGTTTATGAACATCTTCATCAACAACTTATTTAATATCTTCAGATGGACTTTGTCTCAAGTTTCCTGGAGTCAAGTCTGTGAAAATATTAGATTTCAGACTGCACTGAGCAGAAGGGAAAATGAAGTTAAACTCAGCATTCACACTGACTGAAGTTTTGGAACAAACTGACAGGATCGTGTTGGACTGGACTAGCGTAATATGAAGATGTTATGTAATTTTTTTGTAATGATCATATAGCATCATTTTTCATTTCTACATATAATAAATTCCAACGTGCCCCAGATGATGTCAGGTCAGACCCAGACTGGCCTAAACTTGTACTTTATGTGAATAATAGTCTGAAGGATTAGTTGTTAAAATTGTCAGTGTATTACCACCAACTTTATACACATCAGGAAAGTTTTCTAACATTGTACCTAAAATTTCCAATCTTTAGCAGAACGAGGACTATGTTAATCCAAATGTAATTTACAAGGTTTTAAAAGATGTTCCATTTTAAAATATTCAATTGATTGGAATAGAAATAACATTACAGTTTTAAGTTAAATATTATATGAGATCTCACCTGCGGTAAAATTATTTCTACACAAAAATTAATTGTTATGTCGTATTGTGCATAAGAAATAACTAATACTGTAGTAGCTCACTATTACCAGTAATGGTATGAAAAAATTTGATTGCGATATTTCTTGTCAGTTAAAAGTAATAAAGTCGTCCTAAAACTTAATTGTCACTCTATATACAGGGTGACAATTAAGTCCTGATACTACTGGATATGTTCCAGACGGATTGAGATATCAATGTAAAACCTTCACCATACTTATTAAATTACTTTTTTGGTTTTTTTTAAGGTAAAAACATTGTACCCCCCCTTTTCAAAGGGGGTTAGAAGGGGGTAATTGAAACTTTCAAACTGCAACCCCTATCTTGTGACATGTCATTAGAGAGTTAAATTTAAAAGAAACACAATGACATGAACAAAACATATCTACGCCATTTCTAGCAAAAGTTATGATGGGCAAATAACACAAAAAATCATCTGTAGAGACATGTAATAATAAACTATAAAATGACACTATTAATTTATCCACATGACACCTTTCTTTTTTCTGTCTTAAAACTCATCTTTTAAAGTAATTGACTTTGTCAGATTTTGAGGGCTTTTCGGCAGGCAAAAACAATACATGTCCTCCTCCATAGTGGATATAGTCACAGCTCTCTAATTGAGAGATCACGGGTTCAAATCCCGGGAATATCCAATGAGAAAGAAATAACAGCCGCAGTGATAAGCCAAGAGCTGAAGCTTCAAAGAGAAAAACACACCTTTTTTGTTTCTGTGCCTTTTCTAGGAAGTAAATGTGAAAGTTGTGAATATCATTTTGTTTGTAATAAATTTGCCTTTAATTTGTATATTTTAGATGGTTATTCGAGTGAGTTTAGTTGCGCGCTATGCTCTGCTAAATGTGAAAAAAGAGTTAGCTTTTGGACTTTCAAAGAGGTTGGACTTTCAAAATGTCAGTTCATCTCAAACATCACAGCTTCCTGAATTTCAAGACTTTTAATGGGTAAGGCCAATAAAGGAATGATCCTGGAGCTTGTGTGCTACTGAAAAACTAAATTCGTTTTTTTATAAAATATATGAAGAATAAATCAATTTTTAATTCACACTTGCATTTTTTTTCCCAATTTCGTCAGTGATTTGGTATTGGGGAGTAAAGTGGACAATTTTCATTCTTGAGTAAATTGGCCTTTTTCAAATACATATTACAAGATTGGGTTACTCAGTAAAAATGTCCTTTATGTGTGGATTAGTTTTACAATAAACTCACAAAGCTACAATAGCTTCACCTGTGTGTAAGGAAGCAAAATAACCTGTAACTTACATACTATTTAATACTATTTAAATAAATCAGTTTCTTACACCGTAAAATTTAGCCCTGTCAAGAATGAAAAGGCCACAAGCGGAGAACTGTGCGGACCGACTGCGCAGGCGCAGCAGGAACACGTTTATCTAGAAATGCAACATAAACACATTAAACATGACAGTCATATTATTGTTTATCTAGCATTGAAAATATAGAACAACCAAAAAACAGTTTTATGAAAGACAGCTCATTGTACCACCTTTGTTAAATTCATAATTGTGAAATATCGTTATAACACAACGAGATAAGAGTTACTCCATTTGGAGAGGAAGAGAGTAATATTATAGCACCACAATGCCGATGGCTAAAATTATTTTATCAAGAAGTATAAGATCCAAGTGGGGTAGGACATACTTTTCTTTTAAGTGAATCTTGTTATTATTCTCTATTTAAGTTTGTGATGCATTTTCCCACAATATTTGAAAAAAATACAGTAAATAGCTAATAGTTATAACAAATAACTCACTATGATATAAAGTTATAATAATGAAGCCATTAATTATATAAGTAAAATGTAACTTTTCTTATTGTTGCACTTCTCATGACATATCACATTGTTTTGTGTGTTTGGTTTGTTTTACATTAAATGTAAAATAACTTTTTAACAGCTTTCAACATTCTCTCCATTTTTTTTAGCAATAAATAAAGTGAGTTTTGTAAAAATATACTTTAAAAATTTGTAAAAACAAACCATTAACAATTTTATACTCATAAAAATATTGTATTAGTTTATTTATGAAGAAACAAGGGGAATGCGCTGTGTTGGTAGTAATCTAACAATGTTTTATTGTAACAGTCATTGTAAGCAGATTACACATTTTTGTTGGACGCAATGAATGGTTTCATAAAAAGAATGTGTTATTATATGATATAACTCCACATTATTATAATTAGTAAAGTTTAATTGGATAAGTTTTAATAATTGTAATACCTTATAAATTTGGAGTTCTAACACACCCTGCGTTAGGAGTGCACGTGAATACACATTAGCAATCTGCCAAGATTCATTAGGTAAAATGAATTTGATGGACTAAAAAGGTCCAGCTAACCAGTATTATTACTAAAACCATAAATAAGTTTGAGGTTAAAATCAATTATGCTCATAAGGAGGGCTCGTGGTAATCACCCAAAGTGGAATGGTCGGAAACCCAGCCTAAACTAGTGATGGGCAGTTAACGGTGAAATTGAAATGGTCTAATCCAAGCAGTGAAATGTTGCTGGTTACCCATGACTGGATATTTATTGATCACTGATTCTTTTCAGTTATTCGCCATTGGATTGTAGATCCACTTCAATAATAAACGTCACGTCTTGTCATGTGAAGAGCCAACATCTGTGATTACATTTCATAATTACCACTTTATAGCACTTACAAAATATTATATAGCTAATAATATTTATTCTGTGTTTACAATAATAAAATACAATGAAACAATAAAATAAACTACAAAGGTTAAACATTACTATTGATAGCTTTGAAATAATGTTTTGTGTGGTTTTTCAGTAGTATTCCAGTGTATATAATGATTACTAAAACCTTAAATAATTATTTAATTGTTATATTTGTACATAAATGTATTCTATTGATAGTTAAGATTTTCATTCTGTTTTTAAAGTTGAAGTTTAAAGTTCTGAATTTTAAGTTGAGTTCACTGTTAACACCTAAATTCACTGTTCATCTTTTCAGTTCACTCTTCAGCGGCAATACCAGTAAGAAGCGATTTCATTGTTCCAGTTCTGGTTTGTGACAAGTGACCTAGAGAATACAGAAACAGGGTAAAGTTAACACTTCAAGCTTCTTAAAGGCATATTATTTTGCACAATTCTCTGGAGTTCAGTTTTGAAAGAATTATAACAGCTTTCTTTTCTTTGTTTGAAATTTGTTTTTGAAGATGGAAGGAATGTGAGGGAAACAGGATTTTCCGGACATTTGCTATCGTTCAGTGATACATGAATCAGTAACACTACGTTTTGAGATCTGCAATTTGATCTCTTCTTCAGGTAACTAACCTAACACATAGCGGGGAGCGAAATCCACAATGGTGGGCCTGAGCCAGGTTGCGGGATAGCCTTCTCTAACACTGAAGCTGTGGTCAAAGATTGGGAAAAGAGGATAAGAAACATTATATTATATATATATATATATATATATATATTATAGTATATAATTAAAGATAGTATAATTTTACGTATGCAGTATTATACGAAGTATAATTTTAAGGGATTTAAATTAGCTTTGATTTATTGCAGGCGTCACTCGATTCATGGTGGTGCTGCTGTGTTTGTCTGTGATGCAATAAAATACTGTGTGGTTGATGTTGAGAGGTTCTGTATAGAAATGAACTTTGAAGCCTGTGCTATTAGACTATTTTACCCTAAAACAAACGTAATAGCTATATACAGACCAAGTGGAAGTAACAGTAATAGTTTTCTTTGATCAATTGGAGGCTCTACTGGAATATCTGACAAAATTAAATTGTGACCTTGTAATTTGTGCAGATTTTAACATCGAGCTCTGCGGAAATTCGAAGGAAACTACTGTGTTGCATAACATTCTTCGCTCTGCTGGTTTGTATTGCACGAACTATGAACCTACTAGAGGCATAGCATGTATTGATAACATTGCTACCAATTTGACTCCCTCATCTTACCTGACTGAGGTTTTGGATTGGCCTATTTCTGATCATAAGTTCATGAGTATCGAACTTCTTGCACATTCAAATCTGTGTACCAATGATGTACAAAATCAAAAGGTTTTGCCTATTAAACACCGCCCATTACCACTAGGTGCTCTTACAGATTTCAAACGCTGCCTGGATACACTCGATACATGCTATCTGATGTGGACTCAGAAACCTCATATAATAGGTTCCATCAAACTTTTGTTTACTGGTTGGACATTCATTTGCCAAAAAAGAAAATTAAGCCTTCAAACAAACCGGCTAAAAGAGCTAAGTGGTATACACCTGAACTGGACAATCTTAAAAACATAGTGATGAGCTTGTTTCGTCGTTCCCAAACAACTGGCCTGGAGAGTGATATAAACTCCTATAAAACTGCCAAGAAACAGTACAAAATTGCCCTGTGTCAAGCTAAGAAGAAATTCAACGAGAACTTTATTGCAACTGCTAGCAATAAATGTAAAGCAGCGTGGCAGGTCATCAAAATGGAGTCCGGTGCCTCATCTGCTACACACGCAGCTCCTGATGCAGACAACCTCAATAAGTTCTTTACTGCCGGTGTCGAAGAGGTGAGGAGGAGTATCTAGCCGACAAACACTTCTGCTATTGACCTCATCCAGACTCAAATTCCTGTACCAACCGAGGGTTTCCGATGGAATACAGTCAGCCCTAGTGATATTGTGAGTGTAGTGGCCAGGCTCAAGTCAACCAAAAGTTGTGACATCTAAATATGTCCGCTGTACTTATAAAAAGTGTCATACATGAAATTGCCGTTCCCTTATCCATATGTATAAATAATTGTCTCATGGAAAGCAATTTTCCAGCCAAACTTAAAGTATCAAAGGTTGTTCCAATATTTAAGAAGGGTAACAACAATGAATGTGACAGTTATAGACCGATCTCCCTGGTCCCTGTCTTCTCCAAAATTTTTGAAGTAGTTATAAAAAGTCAGGTGAGTACTTTCTTTGAACAAAACAATATTTTTAGCACTAGTCAGTTTGGTTTCAGGCCGGGGAGGTCCATGATCGATGCAGTCGATGAGCTTATATCCTTCATCCATTCTAACCTTGAAGTGGGATTATCCACTGGTGCCGTCTTGTGTGACCTATCAAAGGCCTTTGACTGTGTCGATCGGGACATACTCCTGAAAAAACTAGAATTGTATGGTGTGATTGACCGTCAACAAGCTCTTTTCAAGTCATACCTCAGTGAAAGGTACCAAACAGTTTGTTCAAATGGAAAGTTTTCTGAATATTCTGAGGTTAAGTACCACAGGGGTCGGTGCTGGGCCAATTTCTATTCATAGTTATGGTAAACGACTTGGTGTCTTGTGTAAGCTCGAAATCTGTAATGTTTGCTGATGATGCAACTTTTGCCACATCACGCTAATCAATGCTTCCTTGCAGACAGAGACGGATACTTTACTTATACAGGCGAATAACTGGTACAGAGCCAACATGTTTCTGATGAATGTAGAGAAAACAAAAAAAAATTTCTTTTAGTAACCATGGAAATAATGACAGTAGCCAAACGGTGAAGCTTTTGGGAATTATACTTGATCCAAAGCTATCCTGGAATCCTCATGTTGACTATGTGTGTAAAAAGTTGCATAGAGTGATTACCTTCTAAGACACCTTAAACAATGCATACCAAATGATAGCTTAAGAATGGTTTATTTTGCATCTTTTCATAGCACGATAGTTTATGGTTTGCTTTTTTGGGGCAACTCCAGTGGCATAAACAGTGTTTTGATCACGCAGAAGAAGGCCATGAGAATTTTGGATGGGAGTGATCCCAGAGTTCACTGCAGACCTATATTTGTAAAATTAAAAATATAATAAGTTAAGACAAATTTTAGCAGCTTCACGCTTAACAAGCATGTACATAATTATATTACTAGAAATAGAGATTTAATTAATAGACCATACACAAGATTGAGTAAGATCTTGTTTTCCTATGAGTTTGTTGGTATATCGCTTTTTAACAAATTACATTTAAGTCAGTGTAAAACGATTTAAGAAAGTCATGCATGACTGGCTTATTGAAAAACCTTTTTACAAACTCGATGAATTTTACAGTACTGACATTAGCATGTTAATGTTTGAGGAGATATAAGTTACATGTGTATTTTAATTTTTACCTAAACTGTAGCTTATTTTGATTATTTTTTACCTATGTTACAATTTTAAAAGTCACTTTCCCATGTTACGTTCGCATGTTAAGTTAAATTAATTTCTTGCACTGGGTTGCACGGTTCGTTTGTTTTTTACATTGCTATTAGTCTACTTAACTTTTTAACTTAATATTATTAAAACAAATTTTTAACTTATTAACTATTGCTTTTAGCTATCGCTTTGATTCAACGGTATTATGCCCGTGATTTAACTATGAATTTACTGCACGATTGATTACCATTGTTTATATGTAATGTATATTATATATATATATATATATATATATATATTTGAATGTAATTCTTTATCTGTTTTAACTTGCAAATTGTAATTGCATCATATTGTGACGAGATCCATTGCATGTAAATGTTTAAAGATCAATAAAGATATCTATCTATCTATCCACCTATAAAGTGATCATGTTCGCTTATGTGTTGACTGATTTTTTAATAAAGGTACCGTTGAAAATTGGTATTAAAATGACTAAAATAGTTGGTTTTATAACTACTGTATACTGGTTTTTTTTTGTTATTTGACTTTAAACATTTTGAACAGACACCATTTTGAAACGGGTAAAAGGATTTTGTTAATATTTTATTTTCAAAAAGATCTACCAATGGTTAATATAATTCTCAAGTTTCGTAACTTTATTTTAACTGGTTCAAAAGATATAATTTTTTTTTATAAAAACACATACAGACACATAGACGGAAAACTAAAGGTTTTAGAACATACCATTATATTAACTTTTTGGCTCATTTTTATGTGTAGAATAAAATCGCAAAGTATTGGAACACTTTTACTGAACACCCTGTATAGCTGTTATCCACGGCTTAGCACACAATATTTTAAATAAGGTCCTTAGCCTGCCAGTAGTGGTGGTTTATCTTGGACTTACGATGTAATATGATGGTGCCTTATGATATTGTTTAATGTAAGTAAGTACCAGGTTAAGTATTATTTCAGTGTTCATGATTAAGACAATCAGAGGTTAAGGGACTGACTCATATCAGTTCTTTTGCGTATTGGAGCATTTCTGGATCAAATGAATAATATTACCGACGCTACAGTCGAGCTTACCTTTTTGTCCTGATCAAGAAAATATAAACATAGGTCTTACAAACCCAATTCGGTAAAAAACCCTTATATCCAGCGTAAGCTATTTTCAATGCGATAGTATAGTTTACTATGTTGTCTAGATAAATAAACTATATGTAAACACGTAGGACTGAGAACCCGGTCAGAAAAATGTCCACTTCAGGCCGTTTAAATTTACTTCCATTTAAATATGCAGTGTCAAATTTGGGTTTGCCTTATTGTTCCGATCAAGACAATATATTCATATGTAGGCCTCAGAAACTTACTTCAGTCAAAAAGGGCTTACTCCCTGCTCTAGCTGTCTTCTTTCAATCTAAGATATTCCCTGTATCATAGTTGATTTTGCATTATTGACCATATCAAAAATACACTAAGGATAGCATACTAAGGACTGAAGAGCCTAATACGATAAAAATATCTACTCCCGATACAAGGAGGAAATACTAACTTCATGCAACATTTCTAAATTATCGTATATATTAATTAGGCTATGTGTTATAGAAGTCTTGCTGTTTTTCGGATCTACAATTCTGGGAAATAACGGCTTGTTGAGGCATGTCAGATTTCATTCCTCTGTTGTTTTAAGCTACTGTAAAAATCCCATGTAAATTGCAAAATAGCCAAGCAGTTTTGATTAACTCTTTTGCAAATATTCACAGCTTTGTTCACTAAGGTGGCTCTTATAACAGAGTTTTAATAGCATTTCAAAAACAAACTTTAAACAAAGTATTTCCATTGCATTAATGTTTTTGATCCGTCATTGGTGCAATCCGAAATAAAACTTGTACTACAATATTGGCTTTATCTGCTTCCACTGCTGACCAGGCAGTGTGCACTTAACACTTTATAACATTAAAATGTTAACTAACGTTTCAGCCCTTTTAACGAACTTCAGATGAAACATCAAAGAAGGTTTAAAAGTGTCAACAGCTATTTAACGTCAGTTACATGTGCATTGTGAAACAGAAATATTATAACCATTCTTACAAATTCTAAATTGTTCCCAGAAATTTTCTGATCTTTCTCTTCCCATTAACCTTCCTTGAACTTGAACAAATATAAAAAAAAGAATTAGCCAAATTGGTCCAACCGTTCTCAATATTAGCACTACATGTAGCGGTTATTTTATATTTATAAGAAGATGTTATTTTCCAATAACTGGGAGTTCACTTACCATTGTCTTACATGTTTCATCCAACTTGTCGTTGTGGTGAATAAGCAGCTCTGCTAGCAAGCGGCGGGATTCCTCTGTCTACAGCAAAAAGAAAAAAATTAAGAAGATTTGAAATACTTTAATAATAAAACACTTTATGTAGTCCAGTAGCTCTAAAATAGTTTCTTGCTAATAGTTTCTGTATTTAATGTGGCAAGTCATCTTTTATTTGAAAAAATGTGAGGATTATTTAGTCGGATGTACATTGCACAAAACATGCAACATTGCTGAATAAATGAATATTTAACGTACAATATAACAATTGTACTTATAAAGTGATTTTAAACCGCACGAATCCATATTCTCAGCAGTATCATTATTAGCAGGCAGGGCATTGGTACGTTGTAATAGTGCTGTTAAAGACAACTAGAAGAGATAGATCGGTTGTAAGTCTATCACATCGTCATATACAGGACAGTTTTAGTAGTAGAGTGTATCTCCTACACAGGCTTGGAGAGACTGTAACACAATGACAGTTGAAATCAGCTGTATATCTGTGTCTGAATGGACAATAAAGTTTCACTAGGCAAAGTGTCTACACCTAAGGCATAGCGGGTCTTACCATATATACAGGAGATTTCAGCTGTCTCTGTGTTACAGTGTACTCAGTTGAAAATAAAGGGTGACCCAAAAAGAGCGCCGGTTTTGAAATATCAAATTAAGAGATTTATTTTTATGAAAATCTGAAATCAAATACATAAATATGTTCCTCTAACCTTTCGATTTCATGTATGAAAAATAATGTCATGCATGTGTCCTCCTCTGCTACGCTGGCACGCAACAACTCTGTCCATGAAATTAGCCATGACTGCACGACAAGTTTCCACTTCAATTTGGCCGACAACCCGTCGAATTTCCTCCTTCAACTCATTGATGGTTCGGGGTTTATTGACATAAACTAATGACTTTAGATAACCCCAAAGATGAAAGTCACAAGGTGTTAAGTTACACGACCTTGGTGGCCATTGATGGTCGGAATTACGAGAAATGACGCGATCCTGAAAGCGGTCACGGAGCAACACAATTGTTTCACGGGCAGCGTGGCAGGTGGCACCATCCTGCTGAAACCACAACTGGTCAATGTCTATTTTATCCAAATGAGGCCACAAAAACTCCCTAATCATCGTACGGTATCGGTCTCCATTCACTATCACAGCTTGTCCTTCCTGATCTTCAAAAAAAAAATAAGGACCGATGACGCCGCCCGACCAAAAGCCGCACCAAACTGTCACTCGTTGTGGATACATTTCCCTTTCGTTAATCATGCGAGGTTTTTCTGAACCCCAAATACGGCAGTTCTGTTTATTAACAAATTCATTCAATTGGAAGTGCGCCTCTTCACTGAAGATGATATTCATTGCGAAGTTTTCTTCCTCCTGCGAATTTCTCAATACCCAACCAACAAACTGTCGTCTTTTCTGGTGATCTGCCACTTTCAATTGTTGCGTCAGCTGAATTTTATAGGGGTGATATTTGAGATCGTACCGAAGAATTCTCCGTACAGAAGAACATCTTAAACCCAATTGTTGAGAACGGCGACGTATTGATTTCGCTGGGCTAACAGCCACACTGTCACGAACCATCTCAATGTTCTGTTCAGTTCGGACACAACGACTACGTCCAGAACTTTTGAGGTCGACTGTTGAACCCGTTTCTTGAAACTTTTTCATGAGTCTACGAACTGTTGATTCATTCGGTGCTTCATTACGCCCTAGAGTACCGCGAAGTCGCCTAACAGTAGCTGCATAACACTCTCCACTCTGATAAAACGTTTTCACTATTAACACTCGTTGCGCACCAGTAAACTTCTCCATGGTTAGACACAGAATGCACTAATGAGAGAAATATCAGCTGCGTCAACAATCGGAATGTAGTCAGAAATAGAATCAAGGTCAAACATTGTTGCCAACCGATAAAATAAAATTTACCGGTCTTTTCAAAACCGGCGCTCTTTTGAATCACCCATTAGAGGTTTGCTCTCTTTTCGAGTACAATACAAGCCAGTGTAGGAGATAAATTCTACTACTATCTTCTAGGGTTTTCCTGTTTACACCACATTGTATAATTATAAAAACAATTATATTCCGGAAATTCTTCGGCCTTGTGGAGGAGAACCGTCTTTAGTCTACATGTTAAACTGAAACCTTTCATTATATACGTCTCTGAGAAAATATTGCATCCAATACTACAAATCTGTTGCCGAAATACATCCGGAATATAATTGTGTTCATAATGTTTCAAGTAGTAACAGATTTGTAGTATTGGGTGCAATATGCGGTTGTGGTGAACATGGGCGGATGGCCTTCCCGGATGAGGTGAGTTCAAGGCGGATGCGTCGTGTTCCTTGATTAACAATTAATGCGTTTTGTTTCAGGTGGCGGAACAGCTGGTGAAAGATGTTACATACAGTACTGTTATAGATGTTATATTATGGTTTTCGCGTGTATATAATCAATAAATTGTTAATACCAGTACGTATTTGTTTGAAGTTTCCGCCATACCACGCCCTGGGCCCCGCCATACTTTTTTTATCCTGCAAAAGCGCGTACATGGGTACCGCCATATTGGATTTTTTGTTCTTGCCAAGAAAAGTAAGGTTATGTTGTACTGGTTCCCGCCAAACAGTGCCTTGGGCACTGCCATCTTGGATCATATAACCCGCTCTCGACCATTCAGAGCTCTGGCATATACTCTCGGGAGGTCTACTATTTTTGAAGCTATTTACTTCTTGACTATTTCTATGGCTTCTCTTATTCTCTTTGGGTAGTAGTATAGAATGTTTGCAAGCACAGTTTGTTAAATTTTATTCTTTGTTTGGTGTTGTAATAATTTTGTCCCGCTATGGCCGATTTTTCTCATAACGTTTTAACTCATTTTGTTTCACCAATGTAGACTGACAACTACAAATACATATTATTTTACACATAACGTAGTGATGGTAGGAAGGTTTGATTCAACTGAATTTTGTTTATATGATTCAAAATGTGTACAGTTCTTCTTTTAAGAACAAAGATACAATATGGAGATGACAATTAAGTAGTCTACTATCTAATTAAATATTTTCATAAAAATATATTGTTTCAATAATATTTAACAGCATTTGGAAATCTGAGAGAACCGCTTTGCCAAAGACTTTAAAGAATCAAACCATTTTCCCTTTTTGAAACCAGATATAATTAAAATGTCCTTGAAGCGTATAGGTTCATCTTGTCAACTTCCCGCCTATCAATACCTTAGACAGTCTTGTTAAGAACAGATTAAAATGGTTTCCCATAAAATTTTAGAGAAAAGTGTTTACCTGATAGCTAATCCAGTCGCACTTGCTTCCGAGGTACCAGACCACAAAGAATCTGTAGGGGACGTCGATCAGCGTGCTGAGATGGTCGGTGTAGACCCTGAACTTGGTGACGAACATGAAATACGAGTAGTAGGTGAGGAGGACGATCTTGTTGAGGTTATACCAACATTGTAAGACAACATCGAGGCCGAAACATTGACTCAGACTGTCCAACAGATTGCAAGACTCCCAGTGACGGTTCATTAGTCTCTGTAGCCTTGGCGAGGCATCCACACACCGGTGGTCCAGGGCTTCAAGAGCACTGTTGATGTCCTCAAGGGAAATTGCGATGATGGTGAGCATCGTTACCAACAAACAGATGATTGCAATCTCTTGCAGATTGTTGGAAACAAAAGGAGCGGCTTCGAGGAAAGCCACGGTGCCGAAGCATCTGGCAAGAATTCCAAAGGATCCGGTGAATAGAAGCACGTATACCAATAGAACCATCCAAAAAACACTTTTATTTATATTTCCTTCTACTTTTGACAGCAGTTTTACCGCCAAATTTAAACAGGATAATGTTTTTTTCGTGCGGTAGATGAAAGAATACAGATTGAGCACTACGGTTCGAAAGACAGCGTAACCCATGATGCAGATGACTTGGAGAAGCAGAGGGTTACTTTTAAAGTTGGTTTTCTTGAAAGATGGAGTGAAAGAACTGTTTAAGGACATGAAATATTTTAAAGTAATCGCAGCCATGTATGCTATGAAGATCAGTTGTTTCAACGTGAAGATAAGACCAAACCTTTGGTACTTGAATGAAACGTCTGTAAAGTGAATTACAAATTGCTTAGAATATAAACATCTAAGAATGTTAACAATATTGTTATGAGAATACAGTTTAAATTCATTTCAAAATCTCACATACTTACATATAATTATTTGGGGCAAGTTTGTGCCTCTATATTATTGAAGTTCCTTATTGGATTTTATCATAATTTTGATTCAAATGAAATACAAGAGAAAACTATTAATTTTCTGAAAATAGATGTTTCTGTACACGCAGGACAAGAATTTGAGAAAATCACTCATTCACTTAATCCTAAAAGTGCCTTTGCGCTGCTTCTGGAGTGACAGGATATTCATGATGGGTAAGGTTGATGTGGTAGAGGGACCCCAGCCTGTCAATAACGGGCACCGCATCTCATTCATGTCACCATGGAAGAAGGAGAGGCTATCTCTGTTCCAGCCTCTTCCAGTCAAAGTGGGCAGAGGTGGTAGTACCTCATGTTTATGCTTACAAAAACCTTTAAATGTGAAGGAGCCAGTCAACACCCAATCAACAGCCAGCCTCTACACTAAACTGGACCTACCAATCACCACTTTGTACCGAAGTACACTAAATATATCAATAAATCAATCTTATCCTACAGAGCTCCTAATATAACACTTTGATACTATTCCTGGGACGAATTGCTGATTGACTTTAAAATCACATAGTCTTAAAAAGACATAGCCGTATGCACTGAAAATTTCCTTCATGTCCCCCCCAATAAACTTTCTAATAAGAATATTCCTCTTTAATGGAATGACCACAAATCTTGGCCCCACAAAGTAAGGATGATTACCAAGAGTGTTGACCACGAATCGGCCTAAACCAATCTCTACCTAATTATTTTTAAGCCGAGACATTAATCAATAAAATGAAAAGTGCTTCAACAGTGTACCGAATGACGATAACACATGGGGGTGGTGACTTCTGAGGTCGTAGTAATAAATACTCGAATTGCAAAGTTTACTTATAAGTTCAATTTAATTAATCAAACTTACAAGCACCACTTTTAGTTGGTAAATTAAATGTATGCCTTGCCACGTTGCTGCCAATTAGAGTACAAGAACTAAAAATGTATATCTGATAGGTGGGCCTAAAATATCCAATGTTCTATGGAATTATGCCTACAATATTTTACTTTATAAAACTTTAAGATTTTACTTCCCTTCGCAATATGTAGACTCACAACCCAGGCGTCGGCGTCTTGGCACGAGACATTGAAGCTGTAGTCTAAGAAAGGTTATTTCTAGTCGGTAATTACTAGAAGATGAGTAGAAGTTATGAAAGTGGTAGCCATCTACTCAAATAATACGTGAGCTCGCCTAAAACAAATTTGCGACGGTATTAGCCATTTAATGAGACAAAAAACTTATCACGACAACGTGCTCATCAGAAGGACGATGCCACAACTTGTATCCATTTCAATCAAGCATAAAAGATCTTCAAGGGTAAGTTACTTTACTATTTACAACTTTACTTTACGTTACATTCATTTTTATATGTTTGGCATCAAAGGCCTAATTTAATAATACGAAAATATAAATTTTACTTACGGACATAGCGGGCGAGGTGAAATCGGTCACGTAGTTGGGCTGCTACGAAGGGTTACAATAAAATATTCATACGCGTGCCAATTAGGTAGTTAGTCCGCCGATAATTTAGTTCCGGAACATTGGATAAAAAATAGTATTAAGTTGTACTGGCTAACTAGGTTGTGAAATGTTGCATTATATAAAATGGAACTAACTAACGGTACAACAGAAGGGTTAAGCACGTGTAACTTCACTAATTGCTTTAATCACCAAAACAAAAAGGTCAAAATTGAATAGTTTTATAATTTACTCTACAATATATTATGATTTCTATTTACTCTTGGATTATTAACTATCATATAATAGAAAATTAATAATTAAGGATACAGTTCGCAGGGTTTTAGCTTCATGGCTGAGATAAGTCAATTTCTCTAACTGATACCTCCGCAACTTGTACCGGAAGTGGGTGTGTAATTCAGCCACGTATAAAAATATTGAAGGTGTTCAGTCATGATAGTTTTATTATAATATTTTATAATTATTAAGGGATCACTTATATTGCTTGGTGTATGATAAATATAAATAACATGAGAGAGTTATACTCTGTCCACAGATAAAGGCAGAATCATGATAAAGAAAATAAGTAATTTTCTTTTATTTCAGAGTAGTTCTGTTAAAGATAAATGCTACTGATTTGCTTATCAGGTCCAAACAAGAATGAGATAAGTGAAATGTCTGTTGTAGTCCTGTAACTAGCTGAATTTGTATCAGTTTAGATGTTGATCAGTTGATGTTTTATGTTTGTTCCGTTTGGTTTTCATAGTAATGGCGTGTTTTATAGAAGGTTTTTATCACATAAAAATGTCCATACAAAAAAATTGTGTGAGTGGTCATTTTGTTAGAAGAAGGTGTTTCTATCTACCCCAATGGAATGTGCGTAGGCGGTTAGGTGTGAGAAGTGGTTTCAAAATTGTGGAACCGCAACCAGGAGCAATTCACTCTTCTCAGAAGACTAGGACAAGGTGTTTGAGCTCCACCACACACATGGAAGACAGATGTTCAGAACTTCAAAATGACCTTAGTCAAACAACTGGAACTTGTATATCAGACCAAACTGTGAGAAATCAAATCAGGAAAGCTGGAATGAGGTCTAGGAGACCTATCCAAGTGCCGATTGACTGCACGTCATAAGAGAGCAAAATTGCAGTTTGCAAGAGACCATAGGTGTTGGCAGATGAGACAATGGTGTAAGGTAATATTCATAGACAAGGTCGAAATTTACAATATTTTGGTAATGACGGCTGAGCTAAAATATGGAAAAGAGCTTTCATTGGCACTTATTATTATAAGTCTATAGCGTCAACAACGAAAGCAGTGTTAGACTATTAATGTCTAAAGTTCCTATAGATGATCAGTACTTCAATGTGATTACTCACTGTGTTCTGTGCTCAGAACACGGGAATTGTAGAAGCAACAGTGCCTTTATTGTATTTAGCACTCCATACAGATTGCACATTCATTCCGAAAAACTACTAATAGGAATTTTGTATTGAACTGCCTGTCAGCTGTTCTAGATAAAATATTAAATATATAAAAACAAAACTGAACTATGAGACATGGTTCCACTACGAGTACACTTTCAGTTTAAGGCAAGTTAAAATATACCTTGAATATTTGTAACAATGTAGAGGTTATAAACTCCTAAAATCCCTCATGGATATGCCTATGCTCTGATGCAGAGAACTCTGGACTTAGGAGTAAATAGCGGTTTGATGACTAAGCAAGCTATTTGGAAATGAACTAGAGTTGGTTAATTTTATTATTTTCCCAGCAAAAAAGAAAAAGATTATTTGCGCTGTATTACTAATCGAAGGAGAAGGAATATCAAAACAGAATAAATTGTGTTTTTAAAATAATGAAGGGAAGATTGTAGGAAACTCTGTGTTTGCGTTGCAGCATGGAAGAAAACATCCTTCCTGGAGAGGTATTTGAAATAACTGATATTTAAAATTTTTTATTTCCGTATAGAGGAAGTACAGGTGATATTTTACGCCAAATCCTAACCTTCTAAGTTAACCCATTCGGAAGTTATCCTGCATAAACTCGGCACACCAACAGAAATTTGATTTAATCATTAGCTTAGCCAATTAAACTTCGTAGTAGCTATTTTAAAATATTTCAACATGTTTTAAGGGCCCAAACCTAGAATTTATAATCAGTGATTTTATTGTTACATTTTCTTACAAGTCTTCTCTGCACTAATAGACATAAACTGAGTTCATGCGCCAAAGTCCTCTTTGGCATTCAAGACTGCTAATTGTAGAACATATTCGTTCTTTAAAAGTCCTTTGAAACTAGCAGAAACCGGTAAGCTATAGATACCTTTGAAATTATTAACCTGTTCGCTAAAGTACCAGACCCTGAAAAGTTCACATTTCTTTTAAGACTCAAAATTTCAAGACTGATGCCCATGTTAAACGTGTAGGGTAAGCAAGCTTGAATTTAATGCTATTAAAAAATCAACTTTGTTTTAAGTTTGTGGGGTATTTTAGAGTTTGAACTTGTACAACTGAGTAAATAAGATGGTATCCCTTGCTTACTGGCTGTCTGGGCCTGGTTAATATGAGGATGTGTCAAAATATAAACAGGACCTATTTTAAAACAAATTAGAAGTTTATTTAACTAAACTTACAAATATATATTATATTCTTTCTCTATATTTTCTCCCATGCTTGAAATACCTTTTTTCCATTAGATTGGGAGCTTTTTTACTCCATCATCATAAAAAAGACTTGGACGATTTCTTAGCCATTGGAGCACAAACGCCTCCACTGTTTTGTTGTCCTCGAAACACTGATCTCCACACGCTTCTTTGAGGGGTCCAAAAGATGAAAGTCACAAAGTGACAAGTCTGGGCTATAAGTGGCTGTGTTCCCCATCCCAATGCCTCGTGGCGTTAGCTGCATAATTCCTAGTATTCTCATGTAGAAGAATGTCATTTCTGGCCAATTGGTGCTTCCTTCACAATAATATTATCTATTGTCACTCCAAAGAGAGTTATGCTCTGATTTTCTTCATAGATTTTGCACTTTTCTAGTGGTGTCCTTGGTTACACTCATCCTTGGGCGACAATCTACTATCTTTCTTAACCCTTTCACATGCTTCAGAAAATTCTTTGTGCCAGTATATTTATAAGGGTTCTTGACAGGGTATTGCCTGTAATTATTACATACTTTCGGTTCAGTTTACTCATAGACATGCACATTCACTCATGATTTGTTTTGATAGTAAATGGTACAAGTACAAGCCACCTGCGTATCAACCAATCAATGATTCCTTAGGAATTTTTTATATAACCATTTCTGTTTATATTTGACACATCCTCATAGATAATAAAGCTGTTGTTTACATCAGTGTTTGTATTACTGTTAATTTTTGTTGGGCTGAGTTTTTGAAGTTCAAAGATTTTATTTTTCTTGTTTAAAATTAAAAGTCTATAAATCAATTCATTCTCAGGATATCATGCAGACAGATATGAAGATTTTCAAGCATCTTGAGTAATAGGCTTTGCTTGTGCTCAGCAAATAAGAAATGTTAATAAAGTATAGTGTTGTATTTCTTGTTTTATCAGTTGTCTGAGTTTTTATAAAACCATGACATACTTGAATAAAAGATACCTAATTCAAAATGTTCAATATTGTTAGTCTAATAAAGCCCTGTTAAAAAAAGAACAAATCATTTCAAGTTTCAAAATAATGTCATATAAAACTTTCAAAAATTAGTTTTTCAAAAACGGGATATTTATAGAATAATTTAAAAATTCAATATTATGATTTAAAACTCAGACTTTTAGGCAGGTGTAAAACATGAATTAATGTGATACTAACATATGTAATAATTATTTTGAAAGTTTGTATTGCACTGTATAAAATAACAGTAAACTATTTTGGAAAGATTTTGCTGATAGTTTCTCACTAAAATAAAACAAAACACAACAAGATTGTACTTATTATTTAAAAAAATGGATAGTCTTAAAAAAGGTAAGAGAACTGTTGAAATTACAGATAATTTCTGAACAGTGCAGTCAGCAAATAAAATACTTGCGTGGGTTTTCAGAAGTGATGTCCCATTTTCCAGTAGTAGCCGGCAAAACACCAATTACTTTGGCAACAAAGACAACATGTCTTATTAGGTAGAAGTAAGCAGAGTGCCTGTGTTTGGCTGATTTCACTTTTTTAACCATAAGGAAATTCCTATAAAACTTGGCAGAGGATCTTAGTAAAATGTAATATGTTCTAATCAGAGCGAGTATCATCACGTTCACTGTTCATGCTGACTTGACATGTTTGGTCTAATATATTTGTCTTTCTGGAAATGATTGAAATTGATTTTGTGATCTCGCGAATTGATGAACAATATTGTTACATTGAATTTATCATATTGCTTGTGCAACTGCCCACACAACTCTGTGTCAACAGAGAAAACAAGAGGTAAAGTTTTCTTTTATTATTAACGGCAAATATGGATTGTATTAGGGTAATTTCATGTCAATTGATCAATTCAAACAATGCCACCTGCCAACTCTGATTCTGTGAATTCTTTCATTTCACATACGGTAAAACTTTTCTTTGTTCACCCAAATAATCGAAACCGTTTTTCCTAAACTCAGTACTTTTTAAGTTATAATAGTCTTTTTGGTTCAGTCAGGAGAAGAAGGTAGATTTTGTGGTAACTAAAGTATTAATAATATGGAATTTAGTTTTCAGCAATATCTTGAAGATACAAAGAATTTGTTGATTACATAAAGTTTAAAAATATTATACACATTCCAAACATCTTTTTAATTTTTTGTTGGTTTATAAATAACATAAATATTGAAACAAAATGATGTACCAAGATGGCCAATGAACTTAGCTGAGATATTTATAAGATCAAATGTTGCACAATGTTTAAACTTATTTCAGCATTTCTTTCACCAGTTCATCAAGATGGTTACAAAATTCTTATGGGATTATTTTGTATTCAATACCTAAAAACTATTTGAAATAAAGGAATGTTTATTATAGAGTTTAGAAAACGTTTTAGCACTCCAATTTGTTTCTTAATTTTTTCTACTTTCATAAATTAACTGAATTATGAAGGTTTTAAAACTTTATATATACATTAATTAAATTTGTATGAATGGCAATAGTCTTAATTAATTTTTCAATAAACATTGAATCGCAAAAAGTACTTGCTCCGCCGGGACTCGAACCCGGATCTCTCACTTGCCGGGTGAATGTGCTACCATACCAGATCCGGGTTCGAATCCCGGCGGAGCAAGTACTTTTTGTGATTCATGTTTATTGAAAAATTATATATATATATATATATATATAATAACTTGTTTTATATATAGTCTTGGAGTCTTATTCGATGAAGGTATATAGAAATATTATTCATAACTACCACAATGAGATTACAATAGACCAATTTTGTAAAATACCAAAGTTTTGAAAAATTTCATAGAAACAATAAGGATGAGATCATGGAATAGCATAGCATAAAGTACTTTATAAAATTAGAGCCAAATGGCATTGCATCCTGAAATATGGGTCTGAATGAGATGACATATACATTCCAAATTACTGACTCATATTACATAATCACTATAAATTCATTGTCACATAATTTTGTATTGTCCTAATATAGATTTTTTTAATTTGATTTACACCCCGTATAATGCAGGATCAATTAATACTATCACTTTAGGTTCAACTAAATTCAAATGATTACAGTGCCACAAAAGTTATAATAAAGTTATTTATAGAAACAGAATCCTCACGCTACCTTTGAAACACGAGTCCAATTAGTATAATATGCAATATTTATACTTTAAATATTCAGTTTTATTTGTAACATTCACATGCATTTAAGTTTACAAACATAATCATGTGTTACCACAGTACAATTTAAGTTTTAGTTTGCACATAACACAGTGTTACATGTAACAAGTAACACCTTCCCTGAGTGATGTTGAGTATCTAACCATCCATTGTGTACTGGAGCATCTGCTGCAGTAAATATGATGCAGTCAAGCTAACTACATTGCACTAAAAGACTCAAGGAGTTAAATTATTAAAGTGTGTTTCAAAATCAAATATTTATTGACAAACTAGAAAAAACGAGCTAAAATAAATAACATTACTCACATATCACCAGATAAATTTAAAACATACAAAAAGATATAAAATTAAATCTACACCGATATGCACGAGTCAATAACTAATTATGATGAAACTAATCTAACAGGCACAGCCATAGGGTTAACCCTTCTTTAAACTCTGTTGAAGTCATACATATTTTTGGATTAAAACTCGTAAAATCGGTGAGTAATAAGAATTGGATCAATTATGTTTTAGAAATGCCACTTAAGATAACTGAAACATTCAACACCTAGTAGTTACAATGTTACATTGGTATGGTTTTCTATGAGTATGTATTGGACTTGATCCACTAAGGCAAATTAAAAAAAAAACAATTATGCTTATTTTAATAACTTTCATGCAAAATTGATTTCTGAAATGGAGGAAAACAGGTAATGGCTCTTTGAAAGAACATTTAATAAAAGTACAGATTTTATTGTAAATTCATGAATTCTAGTTTTGTGCTTCGGAGTTGTGCCTTAACTTTGACATTAACTTGGAAGTTCAATAAACTGTACGGAACTGTCTACAGAAAAATTATGTGAAACTACAAAAAACTTGTTGAGGGGTGTGGAATTAATCCAATTTAAGCAAGAGAGAATTAAAATAATTATAGATAAATAAGCGTTCTAGGTTCTAAAATTTCTTGATGCTTTTATTTTTTAAAGTAGTTTAAAAAATTAGACAATAATTATTAATTTATTCTTTCTTTTTCTACTGAAAACAAGTCCATAGTTGCTTATTGCAAACATTGACATGAATAATATTGATGTTGTTAAAAGTTAATGACCCTACAAATTAATTAACATTGCCTTAAATTAAATTCAAAATCACAAAATAAAACTGACCAAACTATTTTATGCCATTCATCTTGCATAGTGGTTGCTGCACTTTATAATAAAAAGATAAAGTAACTATTACAAAAATACTGGTTTCTCAAGAAAATTATTGTTTTCAATCAATGATGAGTACATAATTTATAGCTTCTAACTTTATACATTGTTATCATTAAATAGCACCAGTAAGATATGACACATGTTAAAAAATTTAATAAATTAATTCCAATGCTATTAGATGACTTTTATTATTTGAAAACAAATTGTTATATTTGTTACTAATAACATGGAATGGTACACTTTACACAGCTGCAATAACTTTATATTCCAAAACTGAAATGTTAGCGGTTTGACAATGTTATATGCCGAGTTCGCCACGGAGCTTGATTTGTTTGTATCTTGTTATGCCATCAACAACTACTTTTTTACTATGAAATATTAGATTCCGGTTTGCCTTAGTGTGGGGAGAGTAACCACCAACGAACAGAACTGTTTAGCCGAGAGGGATGGCTATGTTCTATTAAGTAGGACAACAAATAGAGAAATGTGTAACATGAGTGTGATACTCTGCGCCACGCATATTACAATGTTGTGTGTGACCAGCCTTACCAGTCTAACTGAATCACTGAATTACAGGTGGACATATCATCTATTGGAGGGTGCAGGGGATGTTTCAAGGGTGCCCAGAAAATAACATATGTTTCGGTCTGACACAATGATAGAGCCACCCAGTTCATATAAACATACGTACTGAGCTAATTCTACTAATAATAATCAATTATTTATTCACCCAAATTTTTATGAGCGTCCAAAATGTTAAACACATCAGAGTTATCTTCGCGGTGTGTTGTAACGTAAAATATGTACTACAGTATAAAATCCATGAATTAGAAGTTGTGTTCAGTGGCGAAGATTGTGTTTACAATGTTGATACCAAAGCTGAGATTCATGAATACTTCTGTGAGGCATAGTGAGTTAAAATAAAGTAGAGCAATGGTCCACAATTATAAAAATTTGAGCACCAACAAGAGATTCATGATCGTCCAACCTTGTGATTCATGGCCTATGAAAATCGACAATAAACTTGTGAAAACCATCGCTTTACAATCACAGAGATTCATTTTCTCAAATTACACCAACGCCAATGTACAAACTTTTAAAGGAAAAGTCACTAAAAGTTTTATACCATATGAGTATCAATAATTTTGGTGTTATCGTCATTTGGTATTTTTTAACTCCAATACATTAGTTACTTACTGGGCAGCCACTGAACGACTATCAAAACAAAAAATGTAATAAAGATGGAGGTGGGGGAGAGGTTTGCAGATCTTTCATCCTCTTATTTGTTGTCTTACTACGCATTAAAACCTAACTCGCATAATTGTTCAACTGATTAATACGCTACAATACCAAATTAAGCTACAAATTAATGAAATCCTATACTTATGTATATCACTGATCAAAGTTTTAAAATATAAACTATTTATTAGACATTTTCTATGAGTTAGGGCATTAACGTAACTACATTTAGCTGATTCATATAAGAGATCCTACAGTAAAGATCTTAGAGGAACACATACTCGTGCCTAAGTAAAATATTGCACACTCACTGAGGAAACGAGAATCTTTGAAAGAAAATTTACAAAAATATATACATTTGCATACATATCACAATATCATCTACGAGGAATTCAGATTATTATTCTACTTCTGTTCACATAGAGATGAGGTTATCATATCATTTAATTCATAAAAGTACAGAAAACATGAGATACATTTCAATAAGTGATTTAATGATAATAAAACAACTGCCCTAAGGTAACATAGCAGAAAATTTTTATTACAATTAAATCTAACAAAACGCTTGTCATTAAGTTTCCAATAAAAATAAACGAGAACAAGGAGGAATCAACTCGATAAAAACTGAATCAGTTACAAGAGATGAGTGGCATGGACTAGGATGATGGGGGACGGTAGATGACTTGTTTGTTACGTTTGTTTCTGGGTAGGCAAGGATTTGTGCAGTTCGGTGGAGGGACTGGCAGCTCTTCGCCACTGCGGCAACCGACTGACTGGCCTCGTGTTGGGCTGGGGTCGGGCCACGTCACTCGTATTGCTGCAAACATACATTCTGTCATCATATGGACAGGATAAATACAACACATGTGGTATTAGTTAGTTATCTTAATAACTTCTATTTTTGTTAAGAGAGAAAGAAACCTTAACCTGACATAAATAGAAACTATAAATCAATAATTTATACCAGTCAAGTCTACTTCGTGCCAGGAGGTAAGACAACAGAGATAATAAGATATTTAATTTGCTATATTGTAGTTATTAAACAAATGAATTGATGGAATTCCACTATTCTACATAGGAATCTGTAAAATATTTATTAAATGCCATCATAATAGGAATCTTATTGTATATTTTTCGGTCAATATTAGTGTCGTGTCATTTGTATATTGACATAAAGTAGCTCCAATAATACCATATAGGTAATTAACATATATGATAAAAATATAAGGTCTCAAGATAGAACCCTATGGAACTCCATAATCAACTTTCTTCCACGAAGGCATTCAGACATTCAGTATTTGCTGTACTTATTTCAAATAACTCGTTTTCTGTCACTGAAATAAGAGAAAAAGAAGCATATTTCTGTGTTATTTATGTCAAATTCTGTAAATTAAAATATTACAAGGAAGAAGTACAAAGTCAAAAGCCTTGGGCAGGTCACAGTAAATACCCACATCCCTCTTAGACCAATCCCAGGTTACGGATAGCTTTGCCTGAGTTATTGTCTTCCTGGACCCATACTGACTAGAATTTATTGTCATTTTGTTCTAAAAATATTTATGCTGAGTTTCTACAACATTTTTTATGTAGAAACAGACAAGAACAAGGCTACTGGATTTCTTTAGACTTTCCTTCTCAGGCTACAAAATAACTTCAAATGTTTTTAAATCTCTATAAATTCTTTAGAAACTGTTTCCACAGTACATAGTTTTATTTAGTACACCATTACCACTCAAGAACATTAAACATGCTGCAAGCACATACAAAATTGTTATCATAACACAAGTGTATTTATACACTTGTTGAAAAAATATTACTGATAATCAATGTGTAACATATTTAATTGTATTGAACTCAGACCTGTTTATTATTACAAACAATAAAAATGCTAGTACTTGCTAGAGACATACAATAAATACAAAAACATTACTTAAATTTAACCATAAAAATGGCAGTCAGATCTTTTGGGTTAACTACATCTGTCATAACATATACGTAAGTTGTCTAAACACCATGTTACATATTCTAGTAATTAGAGTTCTCGTAGTTTATCAATCTGATTAATAAATATATAAATTATATATATATATATATATATATATATATATATATATATATATATATAAATTACTGACAAGTAATAATTAAATTAGGTTTAAAAACAATTTTTTATTTTAATATTCAAATTTTACATTTTAAGGCTGAAAACAGATGACTAGGATTTTACTAATTTTGAAAAAAAGCCTGCACAATTGTACCTCAGTTGTTTATTATCATTTTTTATCTTACAGGGCCAACCAACAAATGGCACCTGTTAACTCACATTATGCTACTGGTACGGTACCCGTGTGAACTAACTGTCATGTCATCATGGTCATATTGGTCTCAGGCAGACCTGATTTATAATAGTATATAACAGTTTAATACACACTATCCTAACATGCTGAAGTATAACTGAACATGTGGATAACAAATATGTACACACACAAAATTTGCTATAATTCATAATTAGATTAGTTAGTCATTCATTAAATAATCACTTTTGTGCACTATGAAACAGAGTATATAGCAACCTGTGTCTTAGAAACACACAAAAATTGAACAGCTGAAATGTGACCAGTTGAACTGAACAAATAAAACACTATACTGTGCAATGCGGTTCAGTAACCAGGTAGTTCAGAATTTTTCTGTACCACGCATGATGGTAAATGACGACACCACGTATTAAAACAATGAGTACTAGTAAACATATACAAAAATCGAAACAAAGTTTAAGTTCACCCACACCAGGTTCGGTATTTATTGAACAAAATCCAAAACTTTATCAGACTGAGGTTGTTTCAAGTTTGACGTGCCTCCCATAATTTTGTAAAGAAAATGTCAAAAAGTCTAATAAATATCTTCCTAATACATTTTATTTGATTTCTGTTGTTTATAAAGTTGATGATGGGAATTATATTATTTCCAGCCGAATTGTAGTAAAATTTGGCAAAATTGCATAATATATTTTCTTAACTACAATTAAGAAAAAATCTATATAACTTGTATGAAACTAAAATATTAAATACACCACAAATGTGTTTTTACCACTCAATAACACTGTTTCTAAATATTTTCTTGCTAATTGAATTCATAATTTGTTTTATATATTACTAAGTAACTTGTTGTCATATATCTGTGTTAACTCTAACTAAAAAAGTACCACTTAAATTACTAATCACAACAGATATATGTAAATAAGATAAATTAAACATAGTTTGATATTGTATGCTACTAATGACCACAAACAGAATTTTAATTTTTAAAATCTAACATTTTTTAAAGAGATAATTCATTTATAGCCTTAAAAATATTTGTTTTAAGATAATGCAAAACATAAATATGTAAATATACAGTACTACTGTACATACATAAACTATTAAATCAAAACTGTGGAAATTTTAGAAAACTGCATAGCATGATTAGGGATAGCTGCAACAATACTGTAGAAGAGATTTCAAATGAGTGAAATATAAGATTTTAATTTATAAACATTTTCTTTTGTATAAAAGAAAATTAATAAAAAATAAGCAAGGTAGATATTAGTACTTATCGCTTCACTATACACTATCGACAATTGTTCTTTAAATGTTTCAGCCTGTCTATGAATAACCTAAAACTGTAGTACAAAATTATAATATTATAACCATCTCTTACATCTCAAAACAAAGAGGAATATATATATATATATATATATATATATATATATATATATATATATACAGGGTGAGTTTTAAGTCCCTTCCCCCCTATTTTTTTTTTAAACCGTATAAGTTAGGAGGTTAAACTCCGTACATATTCGTTAGACCTAAATAATCTTGTTTTTCATGGGTTCATTGACTCTCCACCTCCAATGGGGGACGGTCCAACGAGGAGTAAGGCCGAGATTCTTAAATGTAAGCATAGGTTGATATGCACATCAAATTAAAGGTCTCTGTAAGTAGAATACAATGCCGCAAAAACCGGACCTCAAAAGGTTCATCCTAATGAAAATTACAGGGTGTTAAAATGTACAAAATAGTAATGTGTTATTATCTGCGTTTTTATCGCGCAACTTTTTTAAAAGTTCATTTCAAAACAATTTTTCTATTGCTGTTTATTCTTTAAAAGAAACTTTATTTTGTTGTGTTTAATGATTTTAAGGGATCACTGGAAGTCCGAGATCTAGGAGTTAACTAAAGGGATTTAATAAGAAGTCGGTCATGTGATGTGTCGTTTAACATTGCCTTTTAACGCTGGAAACGGTGCTACAATCTGAATTAAAAAAGGATAATTCGTAATTTTGTTAATAATAATTTTGTACAGAATCTGGGGTCTGCATTTTTTAAATGTAATCTTTGACATAGTCCCTGTGTCGTTGTAAAAGTGAAAGTTGTTTGTTATCTGGGAGACATGTTATGTTTGGTTTCAGTTACTTGGGCCATTAAGTATCTGACCTTGTTAGTTGCAGTGTAGCTACTGGACCTTGTTAGTTTTAGTGCTGTTAAAGTTAGAAACATGTCTCGCACTCTTCAAGAAAAAGTTGACATGGTGTTTATTTTTGGTGCTTCTGGGAATAATTACCACGAAACAATGAGACGATTTTAATGAAAACCATCCAGAAAGACCTGTTAGCAGAACTTATTTAAGGCAGTTAATAACAAAAATTTAGAGAGACTGGTAGCGTACTGATGCAAAACGTTCAGGCCGTCCTCCTTTGTCAGAAGAAGTTGATTTTGAGGTTCTTTGTACAGTCGTGGAAAATCCTCAAACCTCTTCGAGACAAATAGCAGACAATATCGGGGTATCACAACGCAAAGCAATAACTACCCTGAAGAAGCACAAATTTCATCCCTACAAAATTATGGTACATCACGCATTAAATGAAGATGACCCGGACAGAAGATTGCAGTTCTGTGAAACTATGGATAGACTAATTATAGCAAATCCAACAACCGTAAATAATATCTGCTTTAGTGATGAGAGTACATTTTACGTAAATGGTTTAGTGAATAGACACAACTGCCGATACTGGGATAACTCTAATCCCCATGTTCACAGAGAACATCATACCCAGTATCCCCAGAAAGTAAATGTTTTGGGCAGGTCTCTTTGGTAACCACGTGATTGGACCACTGTTTATTGACGGAAATTTAAATGGGGGAAAGTTATTTACATATGCTCCAAAATAATATTCAATCCATTAATAGAAAATACAATTCGCACTAATGTTGGGGGAGTTTAATCGAGAAGAAGTAAGGTTCCAGCAGGACAGTGCTCCTCCACACTACGATGTTAATGTTCGTGGTTACCTTAATGTACATTTTCGTGAGAAGTGGATAGGACGACGCGGGGCAATAGAATGGCCGGCACGGTCCCCTGACTTGAACCCACTGGATTTTTTTTTGTGGGGACACTTGAAGTCTGTGATTTATTGTACACCAGTCGCATGTGTGGAAGATCTTCGGAACAGAATTACTGAGGCCTGCAGGAAGGTAACACCAGAAATCCTAACCCGTGTAAGGAGTGAATTTGTTAACAGACTATACTACTGTCAGGAAGTAACAGGGCAATCAGTTTGAGCATCTACTACAATAAAAGGGTAAGTAACAACCTACTAGTATCGGAATCATACAATATTAGAACCGGAATCGCTGTTGAAATAAAAATAAATGGGTCCTAAAACCTTTGTAAGACAACAATTCTTTAAATAAAATACTTACAAGGCGACACAACACATGATCGAATTCTTATTAAATCCTTTAGTTAACTCCTAGATCTCGGACTTCCAGTGATCCCTTAAAAATCATTAAACACAACAAAATAAAAGTTTCTTTTAAAGAATAAACAGCAATAGAAAAATTGTTTTGAAATGAACTTTTAAAAAGTTGCGCGATAAAAACGCAGATAATAACACATTACTAGTTTGTACATTTTAACACCCTGTAATTTTCATTAGGATGAACCTTTTGAGGTCCGGTTTGCGGCATTGTATTCTACTTACAGAGACCTTTAATTTGATGTGCATATCAACCTATGCTTACATTTAAGAATCTCGGCTTACTCCTCGTGGACCGTCCCCCATTGGAGGTGGAGAGTCAATGAACCCATGAAAAACAAGATATTTAGGTCTAACGAATATGTACGGAGGTTTAAACCTCCTAACTTATACGGTTTAAAAAAAAAATAGGGGGGGAAGGGACTTAAAACTCACCCTGTATATTTATATATGTATATACGAACATATAAAATACTACAATTTCTCAATACTGAATTTGTAAAATAAAAGTAATACCACAAAACGCAACTTCCATTTATTAAAAAAAACACACTTAACAGAGTTACACCTTGTATAACCTACCAATTAAGGAGTTTTAGATTAAAAATTCAGCTTTTCTGGAATTATCACCACCCTAAAACAAATAATAGATCTTCAACCTAGAAATGTTATTGCAAAAAACTGTACGATTTGACATGTCATGCTCACTACCCAACAGTAACCATGCACTTGATCTGTTTACGTTTGGTTCCAGTCATTGTTTAGTACTTGCATGCAATGTTTGTCTCTCGACAGAAGATCTAGTTTGAGAGTACCTGGGTGATAATTATGTTAGCTATGATTGCAAAAGGTGGAATTTGGTATTGAGAATTTTGTTTCACAGCAAGATAAGTTCAATCGCCAGAAGATCTAATATTAAGTGTGTGAAATATTATTTGTGGCTTGTTGATGTAAGTGGAATCTGAGTTAATGCATAAACAACATTTCTGTTTATTAAGGAATTTTCAATAGTTTTTCAAACTGAAATGGGTTTTTATATCACCTCAATCTCCAGATATTTAAAAGTAAAGTTTAAATTTGTTTAATACCTAACAATTTCTAGATACTGTCAACCTTCCGTGAAAGAATTATACTAATGTGGCTTCATATTAGGAAATATACATTTTTGGTAATATTTTACCATCCACACAATTGCTTTTCATTTGATAACATGTTTAACTCTCTACTGAAAACATTACAAACAACCTAATCGTTATTTTTTTAGGGAATTAAACCACACAGCTTGCACTTATTAGTGTATCATAGCATTCAAAAATATTTTACAAGCAATACTATAAAGGTTTAAACCGTTTGGCGAATATATCACATTTCGTAAGAATTTCAATAAGAGAAATTATTCCAGATAAAAGATAAAACTGACTGGTTTTTGCCAATAATCCGGAACTACTCCAGAGATCTAAAATCTCTATTCTGGGTGACATGCTACACCCAGTTGAAACTATTGTTTGACTACAGAAAATTACTATCACTACAAATTTGTATGTCAACTATTTGTTCAAATTAGGGATGGGGCCATTCTAAAAATTCCAACTTCTTCATTCAATTTTAATACTAATTACAAGGCCTCGTGAAATCTTAACCATTTTAAGTCTCTGTCCAATAGGCTAATATTGACTATTATCAAATTTGTGTCTGACAACCGGATTTAAATCAAGCTAATATGAAAACATTTTTTATTTAGTATCACCCTTATAGTTCTTATATTTCAATCCTTACTTAACCCATATTCAATTTATTTCTTAGAGAAAATTAGTTATTATATTTTATAAAAAAGTAAGTAGTTTTCTTTGATGCAATTCAAATTGTTTATAACCTCCCGGACTGTGGTGTACGATCGTCGTAGAGAATTAAAGTTTTGTAAACCACCATTGGTCATGCATCGGTGAACATAAATAATATTAAATACAGTCTGAAGCTTAAATTGAAAATTCATTAAATTGTAAAAGCAACTTTGGCTACACTATGCTCTTCATTTTCATTCTGTGTACTTTGTTCAATTTTGTAAGCCTGAGTTATGAAAATTGTTAGACCATCAGCAAGAAGAGGGAGAGGACACAAACCTTATATAACCAAATTAAGCTGAAATTCTATATTAATCCTACACCTTGACGATCCATGACATTGTGGCATGTAGGGCAATACATGGTTACACATCGTGGTCGCGTCGGTAGTCGTACCGAGGTAGCTGGTCATGTCTATTCTGGATGTTTCTGTAGATTCTATCTGTCTTTACTTGTTTATTATTGTAGATTATTTCAGGATGAGGTCACTTCGGGCTTAAGGAGAACAGGTGCTAAATAATATACAGCGGACAGAAATAATCCAAGCCGGCTGCCCCGCTTCCTAAACGCCCCGCCATGGTGCAGTGGTTAATACAATTGTTTCCTTATCCTCCTAAAAGGTCCATGTGCTTCTTAATAATTTGTTTGAGGACCCAATATATTCCAAATTCAGTGAGACTGAACTTTACAGAGTTGTAACTTTTCTATATCAGTACTCTATGTTAATGTTCTGAATAGACAAAAGCTATTACTATTGGAATTCTAAACAAAATTACAAATAATCGTTAAGCTATACTAAGAATCGAAAATCAGAATGGACCCATCTCTAATATCAAGTTAACATATGTTAGTCTAATTGTATAGTTAAATAAAGTTTATTTTTGGTTACCTGAAGCTAAATGAATGAAAACTGCTACATAAAAACCACTTGTAACTTTTGTCCATGTATATTAATTATTTTACTACTAAAACTATATGTTTGAGAATCTATAAAACTTTCAATATGCGAAAATTGTAACATGAACATAATGTACATATTTTCTTCTTGAATAATTCTATGAGTTCTTATTTATGTTTATAAGTATTTTTCATATTGTACATCTATTAACTCTCATTCATAGAGACGAACAAATAAACATTATGTATGATTATTATCCCTTCAACATGTTTATGTCCCTGCCCTTTATTGTATGATTGTTTTAATGTGGCAAAAACATTAATAGTGGCATTTTTCTAGTGTATAAAATATCATCAATTATGGATGTTATGTAGTTTGGACTTAACGTCGACCTAACCTCGCATAGCGCAATGTCAGCACTTTTAGGGTTAACAACGGCAGACAACTCATCTGAATATGAGTTCAGTTCAAACAAATGTCACTAAGAAATTCTTAAAACTTCCCATGTTATTGTTAAATACACCAATAATTATTGTATAATACACCAAAAACCAAGTTTTGTATAGTACTAAGGCATCAAAATGCATTATCAAAGGCAGACTTTCGATTTTCTAATTACATCTGAACACTTTGAAAGGATAGTAAAAATTCAAAATTATTTTATATATGGTTTTTATGTTTCAGTTTTAATTTAATAATGTTCACTCAATAGAAATATTCTAAATCTGTCCCATGTGTTTTTGAGATCACAGTTATGATACTTTTTGTGTTGTAATAATTTTGTTGTTTTTATAATAAATTTAAATTTCATTACAGTTTAAAACTAAATTAACTAATCTGACTTATAATACCGTTATAATTATTACATTAGACTTCAACTCGAATCTTTTTATTTGTTTCTCGACATGTAAGATGTAATCTAGCTTTGATAATATTTTTTAAATCAACTACACGTGTAAAATAGGAATAAGGAATCTAAACAGAAATCTCAAATACTTAGGGGTCTCATATCCTGATCTGGCTCACAAATGAGTTTATGAAGGATACTTACACCAAACGTCTGATATGGGCAGCGTGAAACATTGTACAACCTTGTCATTTCGCTAACCATGGTTCACTTTGCTAGCTGTTTCACTCAGGTCTTTATTCAGATATTATATTTTAAATAATGAGCAAAAAAATTGCTAGTTCTGTATCTTGACTGACCTTCTATACTAAGTTTAAACTGACACAAGATTATATTATTTACCATTTTACTAGAACAAATTTCAATAGCTTTTGGCAGTTTTCAAGTATTCAAATTACGACATAGGCATAACGGCTGGTGTGTTATCACAGTTAGTTTAATAAATTTATTATCTGTCTGAGTTACTACAGTATTATAAAAATAAAATTAACATGATGAGTTAAACGATTGATGTACCAACCGACTTGTATTGTATAATTCAGTAAGAAAATCAAAAACTGAACTGATTAGCAAGATTTTACTTACAACATGCAAAAAATAAGTAAAGAATATAATTTTTATTAACTAATCGTGCAAATTAGCAACAAAACAAGGAGTGTAAAAGTGAGTGGTTAAAATAAACAATTTCATTAGCCTAAATAATAATTTATTCATAACTGCTTAGAATTATGAAACAAAACGCCCAAATTCTAAATAAATATAGTGAAATTTAAACATGCTTTACAGAAAACGTGTTTATACATTATATTTGTTGAATTCTAAATTTAAACTATCTCTGATTACATCTTTAGGAACTGAAGAACAAGGAATATGTGTTTTATATTATATATATATATATATTGACTATAAAAATCAATATAGTAACTATAGTATTATTGGTACTACAAGAGTATAGTATCAATGTAGTAGTTAGTGATTTTAGTAACTTTTGACAATAGGAAACAGTGTTACCTCTTTTGTCTCTACAGACACACAATTCTAGATTCTGGGGATACATAAAAATATATTTTATTCAAATTGGACATACATAATAGAAAAGATGGACACTTTACTTTTTAGTTTCTAGTGAAACCATGTAACTAACTTCTAGTTAAAATAGACATTTATCTCTGTCAATAGTAAGTTTCTAATATGATGGACAGCACAACCGTTGTGGACGAGTATTGGTCTGTAGGAGGAGTGGTGCAAGTCTATACTAGCCTACTACTACCTAGGCAACGGAGCGAGGTTCATCAGACAAAATAAATCAAACATGATCAAAATAAAACATACAAAGAGTAAATCAAAATAGTTTACCTTGCCCAGCCTGAAACTGAAAGGCATGAAAAACACATACACAATTATACACGTGAAATTAAGTTTAAAGGACACATTAAATACATTTTATCGATGTGGTATTCAGAAAAATTGCACACAATTTGCTGGTTTTTGTTTGCCTGAGCCCAGTACAGGTTGTTTGTTTGGCCTTGAATTTACATCATTGCTAAACCCTCTGAGCCTGAGGCAAGTTGGCGTACTTGACACATATTAACTATGAAGTAAAATACAGAAGTTGTTGGAGTCCAGAAGGTTATTGACCGATTTTATCAGAAGAGCCTAGCTTGTACTGATTATTACATTCACTGCATGAAATTAGACAATGTACAAACTGAAAGTGCAATAAAATACAAATGGTTCCACTCGCTCAAAAATGATATCTGCATATCCCAGAAGTTCATTGAAGATGACCAGAAACCCTTGTTCACAGGAATTGATAACGTCACTTACAGAGCTGAAATTCCAGCCCGCCGCCACAGGTACTGGACCTTGTCCAATCTGCATTCTATACTCCACTAGATTTTTTAGTGCCAGGCCCACAAATGTTTATATTTATTTAAAAAAAAAAAAATGTTTAACCCCACAACAATATCCAATCTCATACAGATCATCACCTTCAAATCTGTCAGACATTGAATCGGATTCTTCACTGTCAGTAGGTTTTCCATGAGTTCAATGTTCTCCTCTATAGAACTAAAGTTCTATTTACACTAAACACAACAGAGAAAATGAATTAAGATGATCCTAGAACGGTTCGTACGAAGAGAAACAACGAGACTGGAACTACACGTTGTAAGCAGCACATCGTCCGCGCCCGTTCCTGGGCTCACACTGAGGCAATGAGACAGAGGAGTGTGTTAATGTAGTGCCATCATGATACTGCTGAGTCACTAACATCTGGACAATACAGTGGGTGTCCAGGAGCCACCCACTGCCAAGGATGGTGCATAGAGTAATTTGGATTTGTTCAATGCTAAAGGCTAGACCGAAGGCTCATGACCAACATGCACACTTCAGTCTGTTGTTCCACAGGAGATGTCTCTAATTCCCCCTCCCCCCCACTACTTTGAAAACAACACAGAAGCCGGGGGGAAGTTTCCACCCTTTTGCCCAGCAGAAAACTAAAGAAGACCCTACAAATTTCCTTGCAAGGCCCAATACTATGCGTATTACGAATGTGCATGCAAATCAGGTGGGGATCTGCTTTAACAATATGCAGTATAACGTCTAGTTAATTTATTGTTGGATATGTTTAAAAGTGTTTGTTTATGTGAGAAATCTGTTGGTCCAGTCTTGCATTATTGTTATTGTTAAGTTTAATATTTGTAATCTGTCATTGCCATGTTATAGTTTTATCACATTGTTATTTGTTAATATTTTATACTACTATTGTTATTCTAATGTTGTTGTTAGCATCGTTTTAATACTGATAGCATGTTGTTTAACCAGGTACACTCTGGGAAACAAAAATGCAGCACGAGACAAAAAATGAAAATATTAAAGCATATTAATTCAATCACATTTATCTGATCCCATTTAAATACACCTGGAAGACATTTTAAAGTTTTCAAGGATTTCAAATATCAATTTCCCCTTTTTATTGGACCCAAATGCCCAAATAGCCCAATATGTTGACTGTTTGGTTCTAACAGCACATTCAGGTTAAGCACAAAAGTTTATATCCAAATAAATATCAAATACACCAGTTTTCAGTGCTTTCTGTAAGAAACAGGTTTAGGTTAAAAAACCTTGAAAATGTAAAAGTACATAATTTTGAATATTCCACTAAAAATAATATATTTCCTGATTGTTTCAATATTTTCAATTAACTAATATAAGGGATCTTCCTTAGTAAGTTTTAGCGTCTTACTTACTTTAACTATAAAATGTTTGAACATTTGCCATCCCTTACCTAACAAAAGAACCTTACTTTAACTATAAAATGTTTGAACATTTGCCATCCCTTACCTAACAAAAGAACCGCCGGATGCATCAGGTTGTGTTGACAAAATCGGGCCTGTAGACAGTGGCCTCACCTGCAAACAGAAATGTTACATCAGTATTTAGGTTTACGATACGGCAAAGGAACATTACTACTACTTCATCATACTACATCATTCCAAAAATGAATATTTCTTTTAGTCTTAAATCACTATTATCAGTCGTTAATTTATACCACAATAATTTTAATCACAAGTTATTATCTATAAAACAGTTATCATATAATTCATGAAATGTGTTTCACAAAGAAGAGCTTTCACCTAGTAAGGAGCCCTTGTATTTCCTCTGATTTCTATCATGGTGGTTATGTAACTGACTGATAAGTCAGATTTTATACAGTTTTGTTTATTGCCGAACTACAACACAGTACTGGCAATACAGTAACACAAGTCTTATCAGATAGTTAAATGTACTATAACATACTATACACAAACAATTGCTATGCTGTTTTGCTCAATTTTTAAATTAGTAAACATTCAAATTCACATAAGCCTATATTAAATAACAAAATAAGGTAGCTAGAATAATAGGCTATCAGCACACCTGAGCAAAACATGAGTTCATTGTAAAAGATAATTGAGTTGAATAATTAATTAATTATTTATTATTTAGGGATTTTCCTTTGACCAGCGAAAAATAAGTGAAAACTTACTCTCTCCGTCTGGGTGGCAGCATTGCAAGTCTCCACCTGACCCCGTGGCTCAGGCGGTTGTGTCGCTTGCAGCGTTCGTATCGTCCTCTCCTTCTCCTCCACCTGAGACTGCAGGAACACCACCTGCACACCACATCACACATTCCATTCTAGATCAGGTGCATCTAACACAACCTCAGACTTACACAACAATAGAGTTCTATCCATTATAACTTTATTATTGACAATGGATGATTTGAAAGGAAAACAGGACTTTGGACATATTTTGAGAATTGAAATCTATCCTTATTTCCAGGTGTAAAAAGACTTACTAAATAGAGTCAAGCAAGTACAAATCAATAGTGATTAACTCACCAACATGAAGAAAGTTGACAACAGAAAAAGTTGTGTGTAAAAAAATTCAAGCATGTATCTGAAGGAAACACGACAATTAGGGCATTTGTCATCATTCAATGATACATAACTTCAGTAACACTACATTTCGAGATTTGCATATCTGATCCCTTCCTCAGGTGTATGATAATGTGTTAGGTTAGTCATCCTCTTGAGGAAGAGATCAGATTGCAGATCTCAACCCTTAACATGGAAGGGACTTTCTTCCGTTGTCCCTCCTCTAGACCTTTGTCTTTCTCTTATCTTGATTGGCATCTCAACAGTTAACACGTAGTACTGGGAGCACTTGGAAATCATTATACTTATTAGTTTTTTGTGAAGTAAAGAACCAAAAGTGTGTACATTTTATATGAGAAGTAAATTAATGTCAAAAGAGTAGTATTTCAAAGGTGTAATGTTGCAATATTGGTAAAAACTGAGCAACATCATGTTGACTAATTATGAAATAATGAATTGAGTATAAATAAAAGTGTTTCTTCTATCAAACTTCATGAAAGTTTTAGTGCACCTCAAAATTCATTCAAAGAAGAATGAAACTATTATTGAATATAAAGAACAAATTTCGACAGAGAATTGGATGTCTAAATAATCTCCAATATTTGTTGGGGTGAGTAAATAAATATAAGTGACAAATCTTTGATTGAAATAGACAACCTAGATAGTGTTTTGAAGATATTTGAAAAGACCTAGTCATCATATAATTAATACAGTAAATTATGGATTTTGAAAATTAACTAATTTGAATATACAAATTTTACAAACAAATTTTGAGCTGAATAAGTTCATTTACAATTCAGCCAGACCTTTACCAATAGAAAAGTGAAACATAAATTAATTTATATCATAGTGAAAAACATTAACATTAGTGTTCAATGACATGGAGACATTGATCTGTAGACTTCAAGCAACTTAAACTCATTGCATTGATACTTTTAACATCGGGCAGAAAATAAAGTGAACCTGTATATTTGAAGGCACGAAAGTGTGGCTTCCACATCAACAAAAATAAATCCAACACCCATTCATATTGGCATCCAACGATGTAAAGTAATTCAACTTCGAACCTCTACAAATTGATGTCCAACCATGTGGGGCTTCATCCAACAATATTCCATCAACTGATCTCACTCCCTTACAAATTGGCACCACCAATGTGCGGCAATAATTTCACACCTTTCAATGGTTGCTAACAAATCAAGATTCAGTTGCCAATTGATTTATATATGGAATGAGAATAAATTCTTCAAACAAAGATGCAAGTGATCACTGGAAAATATGAATAATGCATTCAAGTTTAGGTCAAATGTTTTCTTAATTGTAAAAATGTAATAGCAAACTAAATTTAAAATCAAGTGTGATATTTCTAGTAACCAGTAAGAACATTCCGAAGTAAGAAATTTTTCTCTGTGATTCTAGTTCTTATGATAGGAGACAGAATAATTAGCAATTAGAAGAGTAATATGTCATCACAACAAGAGTTAAATATCTTCAACACAGGTTTATTATCTTGAAGTTTATGTAAATTTAGGCTTTTATTGTTGATACTTTTAATGTGAGTATTTAATTGAACTGTGGCGTAACCGCAGAGGCTATATAACGAAAGAGGAGAAATGTTTGACTGCAACATTGTTCAGGTCACTGCTGTTTAACTCACTTGTCTCTGGTTACACTTTCTTAACACTCTATACTGCTTGAAGTCTGAGCAATTTAGAATTTGGAATGTAAATTAATTAAGTTGACCAGATTAATGAGTCTACATTACTTTTATGACAGAAACTTGTATTACTGGTAACTACATGTTTATAGAAATAGTGTGAATTACAATATGACGACTTATGTTGGTGATATACAATAATGATATAATTAACCGATGATATTGTGTGTTGCTCTCTGTAGATGTGATACACTAAATATTACTGACGATCAAAACATTTCATATAGTAATATAGCAAGATAATTATTAAATTAAACATGTGTTTTAAAACAAAGCTGAAATTAAAAATCACTTCCAGCTCAGTAAGAAGAAAGGTAGATTTCACACATAGCCATTGTCTTTAAACATCAAAATGAAGATGCATTATTAGTTTAGATGTTATAATTCGCACAAAACTGATGGAACCATAACTCTCAATGTTATCATGTTAACACTTTCAAACATTTAGAAACTCCATAATCTTGAAACCTACCAGGAAAAGAATTGTTATAAGCATAACAAAGTCTTACTAATAATGTGGACTTGATTTAGTTATAATTAATTCGAAATTATGTTTGTAAACATATTCACTTATAATGATTCAAATGCACACTTCTATAACTTTAAATGGCCACCATCTTGAAACCTTAAAAGACATAAAAAATAAGTAAGACTAAATGTTGCTTGAAATTAATTGACAATTTTAAGAACAATGTTGATTTTGTTCTTGACCAAATGCGAATGACCACCATTTTGAAATGTGTTATAGGTCATGTTATAGCTTAGAGTGTCACACCTCAGCTGTTTACCATGTAGCTGTTTCCGAGGCACCTATATGGAAATTTTAGGTAAAACAAGATAATCCCTAACTCTGAAGAAATTTGGAAAAACCGGATAATCCATTCACTAGAGTTTATTTCCTGCTACTGCTGTAACGTCGTAAGTATTAATAAGTTATAAATATCCTTCTCTATTCACACATCCCTTTGCACATTTTTCAAATTTCATTTTTCATATCGTATGTTGACTGTTACGGTTCGGTTAAGAGAGTGCCATGGCCGAGTGGATCTGAGTTAGAGAAAGCACTTGTCAGAAACCTTGCACATTTTATCAGAAAATTCAATTTTGTACTGTAACAACACTTCTCCCTACTCTGTTTCATAAGATCCTTGCAGACACCAGTGGCCCACGTGGACAAGCAGAATAAGGCTTAAAAGGAGATCGGTCTCTCTTAAAAAAATATTGAATTTACAATTACTTCATTAAACACAAAAGGGAAATATATACGTGAAGAGTAAAATTATAAAATATTTACTTTTACAGTCATCAGTATAGAATAATGAATAAGTAATAAACAAATACTAAATACATAAAGAAAAACGGAATATTAATGTTAATATATTGTGTTTCCTATTTTAATATTTAAAATCATTACAATTAGAACTAATACTTAAAGTAACATTATATATATTGTAAAGTCCAAAAATACATACATAATTAAATTTTTTAGTACAATGATGCTACATGCAAGAGATTAAACACAAAATGAAAAGGGAAAACAATCTGTTACATTCAATTTTGAAAACTACAATCATAACTTAAAAATAAGTCTATCATATATGAAATAAAGAAATATCAGGTTCGATAATGAAATGAAATGAAAAATGTTTTTATTGAATGCAAAGAAAAACATTCAATTAGCGAGGTCAAATGGTCAATTGGATAATTGTTATATAATAACTAAAAATACTGAGTACAAGCCTGGCGAGAGGAGAATTAGTTTGGGTTGCGTTCTGAGCGCTGGGAATGTACAGTCCAGACCAGCAAAATATCGTTTCTGCACGACTACAAAACCTAATTAAAAAACTGACATCAACTAGCTAATATGTGAGAGAGTTAATCAAACACTCCCCCTGGGACAAATCTTACTGAAGAGCACACTATACAGGGGTTATGGAATAAATCTACATTTCAAATCAATTAGATACGTCTAATTGAAAGTAAAAGGTGTAACTGCTTTCTTTCCGACAAGTTGGATTGCTGTTATATGTATGTTATTTAAGATTTTCTTGGCTTTTAAGGATGAGGGAGGTTCTATTCTCCTCATCCCCTCTTAGTCTCACCACTGCTACAAACGCAGCTTGCTACACGTGTCACATGGTACATAGAACTTGAGATTGTTCAGACAGGTATTAGCTGACAGGCGTAAGTGATGACTCACAACGCAGAAGTGCTTTAGGCTGACAATGAGCACATTCAGAAGCACACAACAGCAAACATGCAGGTGAGGGAGGTTCTATTCTCCTCATCCCCCCTTAGTCACACCGCTGCTACACATACTATGAGCTTGAAATTGTTCAGACAGGTATTGGCTGACAGGAGTAAGTGATGACTCGCATCACAGAAGTACTGTAGGCTGACAATGAACACATTCAGAAGCACACAACAGCAAACATGCAGGTGAGGGAGGTTCTATTCTCCTCATCCCCCCTTAGTCACACCGCTGCTACACATACAATGAGCTTGAGATTGTTCAGACAGGTATTGGCTGACAGGTGTAAGTGATGACTCGCATCGCAGAATTGCTTTAGGCTGAAATGAGCACATTCAGAAGCACACAACAGCAAACATGCTGGTGAGGGAGGTTCTACTCTCCTCATCACCCGTTAGTACCACTGCTGCTACACATACTATGAGCTTGAGATTGTTCAGACAGGTATTGGCTGACAGGAGTAAGTGATGACTCGCATCGCAGAAGTGCTTTAGGCTGAAATGAGCACATTCAGAAGCACACAACAGCAAACATGCTGGTGAGGGAGGTTCTACTCTCCTCATCACCCGTTAGTACCACTGCTGCTACACATACTATGAGCTTGAGATTGTTCAGACAGGTATTGGCTGACAGGTGTAAGTGATGACTCGCATCGCAGAAGTGCTTTAGGCTGAAATGAGCACATTCAGAAGCACACAACAGCAAACATGCTGGTGAGGGAGGTTCTACTCTCCTCATCACCCGTTAGTACCACTGCTGCTACACATACTATGAGCTTGAGATTGTTCAGACAGGTATTGGCTGATAGGCGTAAGTGATGACTCGCATTGCAGAAGTACTGTAGGCTGACAATGAGCACATTCGGAAGCACACAACAGCAAACATGCGGGTGCGGAGGGGTAGTGAGAGAGCCTAACCTGACCTAACAGCAGCGACTAGCGTAGTTACCTGACGCTGGAGATCTGCTATCACCTCTTGTTGGGCGATCTCGTTCTTCCTGTCCGCCGCACTGTCACAGTTGGGGTTGTAGAAACCGTTCTGGAACATTAATGTGCAATGTAAGTTTTATTTGTCAATAGTTGTAAGATTACACCTAGTGATCCTGGAATAGTTAATCTGAAACATGTATTAAACCTCACAGTGCAAGTGTATCACAGTCACAGTTACCTGGGCGAGATATGGCAGCAGATTATATTATTCACAGGTTACATTCACAGTTAAATATGTCATTACAAAAATGTAACATGTATCATCAACATGTGTCATTGAAAGATATAAGGCAGTAAACCAGGTGTCAATGAAAAAATATTAAATTTTTGTTTTAGTAGCATCAATTTAATGCTCCTGGGTTTTGGTAGCATCAAATTGATGACCTTAGGTTTTGGTAGCATCGAGCTGATGTCCCTAGATTTTCATGGCATCAAGCAGATACCCCAATGTTTTGGTTGTATCAAGCTGATACGCCTGGGTTTTGGTAGCATCAATATGTTGTTCCTGGGTATTCATGGCATGGGTTTTGCTAGTATCAAGCTGATGCCCCTGGGTTTTTTGTAGCATTAACCTGATGTCTCTGTATTTACGAGGCATCAAGATGATGCCCATGGGTTTTGTTAGTATCAAGCAGATGCCCATGGGTTTTTATAAAATCAAGCAGATGCCACTAGGCTTTGGTGGTATGAAGCTGATGCCCCTGGGTTTTCATAGAATAGACAATAGACAATAGACAATTTATTGGCCATTAATAATTTTCAATAAAATTACAATAGGCTTCGTCAAATATTAAGGCTTAAATTACTAGCCTAATCTAAAGTTAAAAATCCTTATGAATGATCTCACAGCTAAAATATTCATTAATATTATAGAAAGGTCTATTTTTTAGCCAAGAATACAATTTATTATTAAAAACTTGACATGGTAAAGTTTGAACAGCATAAGGTAACAAATTGAACATTTTAATGCCTAAGGTTGTATGGTAATTCATGGTTTTACCTAATCTAGCTCTATCTACATTTAACTTATCTTTATTTCTTGTATTATAGTGATGAACATCATTTCTTTTCAAAACCATGTGTGACTTTTTTCTTACATCTACTAATACCTCATAAATATACAGATTTATAACAGTTAAAACACCAATATTTACAAACAAAGGTTTACAATGATCTAACACAGGTGCATCCGCTAAAATTCTCACAGCCTTCTTTTGGATTACTAGCACCTGATCAATGCCTGTACCATTACCCCAAATTATTAAACCATATCTAATAATACTTTCAAAAAATGCAAAGTAGGCCATTTTTATATACCTTTGTGATACTATTTTTTTTAAATTACACAATAAGTAAATAACCCTAGACAATCTCTTGCATACATAATCAATGTGTTGTTTCCAAGATAACCTGTTGTCCACTATTATCCCCAATAACTTAACAAAAACTTCAGATTCAAATATAGGCCTATTAATATTCTTAAGAGTTATTAACATTTGTTTTGTTTTTTCTGCGTTTAAATAGAGACCATTTACATTAAACCAGTTAACAGTTTCATTCATTGTAGTCTCTACCAAGTTGTTTAAGTAAAGCAAATTTGTGTGACTATTTAACAAAGTGGTATCATCAGCATATATAGTAGTAAAACTAGAGACATTAAAACTTAAATCATTAATAAATATAATAAACAAAACAGGACCCAACACAGATCCCTGTGGCACACCTATATTTATATCAGCCACTTGGGAATAAGCTCCATTAACCATAACAACCTGTTTGCGATTTGCAAGATAGGACCTTAACATGTTCAAATTCTTTGCACGAAACCCATAGAATTCCAATTTGTTCACCAGTATATCAGGTCTAACACAATCAAATGCTTTGCTCAGATCACAAAGTGTGAGCCCAACAATTATTTTCCAAAGCTAAGAGAACATTATTTACAAGAGTATTTACAGCTTTAACCGTTGAACAATCAGTGCGGTAACCAAATTGACTAGAACTAAATAATTTGAGATTTTCAAAATGAATACATATTTGATGTTTAAGTAATTTCTCAATTACCTTAGACAAGATTGGTACACATGAGATAGGCCTATAATTATTCGGACAATCAAGTGAGCCATTTTTATACACAGGTACAACTTTTGAAAATTTTAAACATGTTGGAAAAATCCCTTCCAATACACAACAATTAATAGAATATGTCAAAGGCTCAATTATATAATCAATAACAGCTTTAATTAAAATACTACTTAATCCATACACATCTTTAGAATGGGAATTTTTTAGAGATAAAACAATTTTACGAACATCATCTACAGTGACAGGACAAAAAACACACTCCTCAAATGGAGGCAATAACTTATTAAGACATTGATTTGCACTATTCACAGAACTTTTCACTTTGGCACTGATCTCTTCAATAGCTGTCACACAGTGTGAGTTGAATTCATCAGGCAGAATATTACTGGACCGACTGCGTAGGGTTTCCTTCCCCGATGCCTTGTTAATGATTGTCCATGCTGCTCTACATTTATTGACTGAATTTTCTATGTAATCTTCATTACTCTGTCTCTTTGCTTCTTTAATAGCCAGTCTATAGCGCCTTCTAAGAGTTCTCAGCAAGTTGAGTAAATTATCATTATTCGTTCTATTATAAATGTCATGACAACACAAAATTTGCTTTTTCATGTTCTCTAGCTCTGGGGTATACCAATTTAAATTTTGCTTTTTAGTTCTATTATTAGGTTTATTAATCTTTATCTCTTGCATTGGATGGCATTGATTAAAAATTTCTAAAAATGTATTATAAAACAAATCAAAAGTTTCTTCTGCTGTTAAGTTACAATTCTGAGGAGCAATAAAATTCCAGTCTACCTTACTTAAACAGTATTTAAACCCCTCCAGGTTCACAGTTGTATACCTTCTTGCAAATTGAATCGAAGGCCTACTTGAATTTATTTTACCGGGGCCATCAGTCTTCTTATTGATAGGCCTATTCTCCGCCAACCAAACCATAATTTGAATAGCCTTATGATCTGACAACAAAGGTTCAAAAATATGCAGCTCGTAATTTTTAGGGCAGAGGTCAGTAATAACATTGTCCAAACAGGCTTCTCCACGAGTAGGCAAATTATTTACACAAAACAAATTATATTGCCGGAGACAGTTCAAAAAGTCATTTACACTAGGTTTTGAGGTGTTTCGGATATCAAAGTCAGCATTAATATCTCCACAAATTATTACTTTACATTTAGGCCTAAGTCTGATTAAAAATCTCAGAAGTTGATCTAACTTGTCCAGAAAGACATTTACTTTACCTTCAGGGGAACGGTACAGAGAAATAATAATGACATTTAATTCAATCAGCCTGATAGCACACACCTCAAAATGTAATTCTTCACAAAATTTATTTACGTTCAATTTCTCAGTGACAAATTTATTAGATAAAAGTATACTTACTCCTCCTCTTATATGTGTCACACGGCAGTATGCACTACCAACCAAATAGTCATCGGGTACATTATAAGTCACTTCATTATCCCGTAACCAATGTTCACTGAGGCACACAATATTAAAATTATCAGATTTTAAAATCTCTTCAAGCTGTTCAACTTTTTTATGCAAACCTTGAATATTAATATAAAACATTTTTAAGTTAGGCAAGTTCAAACATTCCAAATCAGTCATGTTGACCATGTCCGGGCTTAGGCCTATGTCCTTTCTAATGGTATCATTAGCTGCTCGTTTAAAGATTCAGCCTGTGTCCGCCTCTTGGTTAGAAACTTAGTAACATAAATATTTTTAGGCCAAAAACTTGAATGATAGATTTCATTATAGAGGCTACTTGGTACTCCAACTTTAAATGAACTATATTCTTGAGGAAACTTTGAAGTTAATTTTTCCACAATATAGTCAGCTTCCTTCTTATCTTTAATATATTTCTCTAAGTCTTTAGATTCAATATGTGGACGTAGCCTAGATACAAATAGAAAAAGTTTCTTCTCTGCTACGGATAAATTATCATCGGCCGCTGTGCCAGTGATAAATTTTTTTTACCATTAGACCCATTTCTAGTTTTATCTGATATAGTTTGGCCTCTGCTGCCTGAATTAGGTTTAACCTGAATAGACCCAGTAACATTTGTACTAGGCCTAGACCTCCTATTTGACCTACTGTTAACTTCTAGCCACTCACCATCTTCCTCCTTATAAGCTAACGCAGAGCTTAACTTAGGTGTACTAGTTAAATCAACTAGCCCATCAGTAAATTGTATTCTTTTATTATAATTACAATTCAAACTATGCCCTACATCTCCAACTGCATCAGTCCTAGGTTTAGTTATGGATACAGGCTGACTATGTTTTCCAGGAACTAGGCATAGTTCAGATAAGTCTTTACTTACCAAATTGCCACTAGTTAAATTATTCTTTAATTTATTTGCATAAGAGTCCTTATTGTCCAAATTTAATACAATATCCGTGATGGCTTCCGATTGGTTTTTAATAGCTGCTTTAAGCATCTCATTTTCATTAGTCAATCTACCAAGCTCAGAAGTTATAGCCTTCTGATTGTTTGTAATACTTAAAATTTCATCGGTTAATATTCGAATTTGACTTGAACAAGTCAAACTTTCGTCATTAGTACTATGGTGATTAACCTCCAAAGCAGCTTCACTATTGATTGTACAAGTTGCTGACTCCATAACCTCTCGGCACTTTTGGCATACGAACACTGCTTTGCCTAATAACTTCAAGAAGAGTGTAAATTCTTCGTCGGATATATCAACACAAGCTATATGGTACCACGATTTACAAACTCCATAACAAAATATAGATTTATTACTTTTTGTAACGTTTTTAGAGCACGAACGACACTTCGTTTGATTTTTACCGCCGGCCATCTTTAAAGGAATCAAGCAGATGCCCCGGGATTTTCATAGCATCAAGCAGATGCCCCTGGGTTTTCATACCATGGGGTTTGGTAGCATCAAGCTGATCCTCCTGGGTTATGGTGGTATCAAGCTGATGTCCCTGGGTTTTGGTGGAATCAAGCTTATGCCCCTGGGGTTTCATGGCATCAAGCAAATGCCCCTGGGTTTTGGTAGTATCAAGCTGTTACCCCTAGGTTTTGGTAGCATCAAGCTGATACCCCTGGGTTTTCATGGCATCATGCAGATACCCCTAGGTTTTAGTAGTATCAAGCTAATGCCCTGGGTTTTCATGGCATCATGCAGATACCCCTGGGTTTTGGTAGTATCAAGCTATTACCCCTAGGTTTTGGTAGCATCAAGCTGATATCCCTGGGTTTTCATGGCATCATGCAGATACCCCTAGGTTTTAGTAGTATGAAGGTGATACTGCTGGGTTTTGGTAGCATCAAGCTGATGCCATTGGGTTTTGGTGGCATCAATATGATGCCCCTGGGATTTCATGGCATCATACAGATACCCCTAGGTTTTAGTAGTATCAAGGTGTTACTGCTGGGTATTGGTAGCATCAAGCTGATGCCATTGGGTTTTGGTGGCGCCCCTGGGATTTCATGGCATCAAGATGGTGCCCCAGGGGTTTCATGGCATCATGCAGATGCCCCTGGGTTTTCATGGCATCAAGCAGATGCCCATTCGGTTTTCATGGCATGGGTTGTAGTAGTAACAAGCTGATGCCTCTGTGTCTTGGTAGCATCAAGCTGATGCTCCTGGATTTTTGTAGCATCAAGCAGATGTCCTTGGGTTTTGGAAGCATCAACCTGGTCTTTGGATTTATGTGGCATCAAGATGATGCCCCTGGGTTTTGGTAGCATCAATATGATGCTCCTGGGTTTTCATGACATTAAGCAGATGCCCCTGGGTTATCATGGCATCAAGCAGATGCCCCTGGGTTTTGGTAGCATCAACATGATGACCATGGGTTTTTATAGCATCAAGCAGATGCCACTGGGTTTTGGTGGTATCAAGCTGTTACCCCTGGGTTTTGGTATCATTAAGCTGATGTCCCTGGGTTTTGGTAGCATCAATATGATGCCCCTGGGTTTTCATGACATTAAGCAGATGCCCCTGGGTTATCATGGCATCAAGCTGATGGCCCTGGGTTTTTGTAGCATCAATATGGTGCCTCTGGGTTTTCATGGCATCATGCAGATACCCCTGGGTTTTCATAACATCATGCAGATACCCCTAGGTTTTAGCATAATCAAGCTGTTACTGCTGGGTTTTGATGGCATCAAGATGATGCCCCTTGGGTTTCATGACATCAACCTGATGTCCTTGGGTTTTGGTAGCATCAACCTGATGTCTCTGGATTTTCGTGGCATCAAAATATTGCCCCTGGGTTTTAGTAGTATCAAGCTGATGCCCCTATTGTTTTGTAGCATCAACCTGACGTCCCTGGATTTACATGGCATTAAGATAATGCCCCTGGGTTTTCATGGCATCAAGCAGATGCCCCTTGGGTTTTCATGGCATGGGTTGTGGTAGTATCAACCTGATGTCCCTGGGTTTGGTAGCATCAAGATGGGTTTTGGTATCATCAAGCTGATGCCTCTGGGTTTCATGGTTACAATCAGATGCCTCTGGGTTTTGGTAGTATCAAGTTGATGTCCCTAGGTTTTGGTAGCATCAAGCTGATGCCCCTGGGTTTTCATGGCATCTAGCAGATGATTCTGGGCTTTGGTAGATTCAAGCTGATGCCCCTGGGTTTTGGTAGCATCAAAGTGATGCTCCTTGGTTTTGGTAGCATCAAGCTGATGCCCTGGGTTTTGGTAGCTTAAAGCTGATGCCCCTGAGTTTTGGTAGTATTAAGCAGATGCCCCATTAGTAACATTGCTATTCAGAGTTTCATTTCCAATAAAAAGCAGACAAGCCAAAAATTGTTACTTACATGGACTACTTTATGCTGAAATAAAAAGACTTTCTAGACATATTCCGATGGCAATTATTATTCAAACCATGTATTACTCGAGGCAGATGTTTGAAAATAGACCAAACTCGTTAAAATCATATCATGGTAGGAGACCGAGGAAATTTTTCTAAGATACTCCATTGTGGTTTATCTCCTGATAATTGAAACTAATTAAAACCTACCTGTTTGGATTAAGAAAATTTCAGATGAACCTAAAAGATTGAATTATAATGTAAAATATACATATCTCAGAGTTTATGGTGTGTTATAACTCTACCTTCTTCAGTATAAGTAGTTCTGTCTAGTATTCTGTTACAACGGCTGACTACCAACCATTCTCACTATTTAAATCCAGACATTCATAAAAGTGGCTATGACAATATTCTCCAAGTTAGTTTTTTCAGCTTTAATCTTATAAATAAAAATGAATCGTTAAATAATTTGGTAAGCACTAATCTCAAGAACGGCTGGACCAGGCTAGGCTGGATGTCCATTGAAATCCAAGAAAGGTTTTTAAGAAGTAAAATATAAGAAAAATTAACTGCAATATTTTGAAATTCAGAAAGAATGTAGTTTTCATGTTTCATAATCCAAATTAAACTGGCACTAAACAGTTGTTCACACCTTCAGTTTTATGTCGACAAATTGGCTGAAAAATCTGTTTATATTTAAATTTGATCAAATATTAAGTAAACAGTGCTTGATCAGTAGTGTAATGCAGATAGTAAATTAATGTTAATATCAAAATTTTACTCCAGATCGTGCCAGTGATATATTGAAATAACCGAATGCATTTTATATATTATTTAAACACTGTTATAAAACCAACCTTAATATACTGAATAAAGTCACGAATGTTTTCACATACGTTACTGGTGGGCTTCCTTGACATTGTGATATGGCATTTTAACAGTGGATTATGGGAAAACAGAGAAATTAATACTAACATGCCTCAACGTAACAAAAACGTTTATTTTGAAATGTTGCGTAATTGTTGAAATGTTCTCCTTTATATCGAAAGTACATAGGAAGTAGGTAGTACTTCCCCCTAGGCCGTAATAGGCTTCTCAGTCCTACGTATGTTTGTATGTAATTTTCTTCATCAGGACAAAAAGCCAAACCCAACTATGTCCCTGGAAATATTTGAGGCAGAAAGTATATTACAGGAGCCCATAGTAGATGATTTTGACCAAAGTAGATTTCCAAGAACTGTATAATCGAACTATATAGTATTTTGATCGAGGCAATACGGCAAGCTAAATTGTGACATAGTAAGTGAATTTAAACTGTCTGCAGTAGGAACTTTTCAATCGAAGTAGGGTTCTCGGCCCTATACGTAAGTTTCTTTGACAGGACTAGGCCAACTCTAATATGGTACTGGAAATATCTTAGACCTGAAATATGTGATAAAGGCTAGAAATAGATGCTTTTTGACCGAAGTAACTTTCAAGACCTGTGTATTGTATTTTCTTGATCGGGGTAACAATGCAGGCTCAGCTGTGACATTGGAAATATAATTAATTTGAACCAGAAATGCTCTTCCACGTGCAAAACATGATATATTAACTAAATTAAACTCTGATACTATTTATCATAAACTTAAATAATATCTACTTGATGTATACCTACTAACATTTTAAAATTTTCATAGAACTCCATCATATTACATCATAAGTGCTTTTACTAAGTAATATAAGGACTTCGGTTCTAAAGATTGCATTTGAAGCTGCGGGTAACAGCTAGTAAACAATAAAAATGTATATTCATTTTTAATCTTACATTATTTACAGAAATAAAACCAATATTATTTACTTAGGGTGAGCAATAAAATAATCAATCCACACTATTACAATTTTTGTTTCTGATTACTACGTTTATAAAAATTGTAAGTATATATTATAACCTCTTGTTAATAAATAAAAGTTCCATTTAATATTTAATTTTACAAATTAACTTTATATAAATGCATAATGATATGCACAACTTGTATAACTTATACATTAAAACTGTAATGACTAAGGGGTTTTGTACAGAATGTTAACTGTCTGTGTAAAAAATTCCTATGTCACAATAAATCATATTGAAACGAGTCTTCAAAATACATTTATCGGTTTAAATTATAGCAGCACATTTCATGGCATAAAAGAACCAAACTCGTAAGCTTTATGCTCACTGATCTTCTTGAAAATGTGACAATAAATTGCTGTAGACAGAGGGTTGATCCTATCAGTGGACCTCTTGTAATCAAGTTGAAATTCAACAGAGCGAAACTTTGTTGCAGACAAGTGTTCACAAATGTGCAGAAACTTTTAATTGGATGGAACATGAACTCTGCAGTATAACCCTTTGGTGTCAAGTGCTTCTGTGTCCGGAGATGAGGAAGCGAAGAACTCTCGTTGAAATTACTGTGATTACAGTAAACAATGCGAGAGTGAATTCAACCACTCACAAGTACGATTGAAGTGTTTTTTTATGATCAAGATGCATCTTTATTTTGAAGCCATAAAATAATCGCACAAAAAATTAAGCTTTATTATTTTATTTATTTATTTTAAGGATGACCCCTTAAATTTCAATAAGTGAATTATTACAATTTTACAAAGCCTTATTAGATATGCAATGACACTTTCACCATCACATTCACATCACAATACACAGAACGCATACTCGACTGTGGAAACAATACCGTCACAATGAAATAGTTTATAAATGTGATGTTTTACTCACTTTCTGGCTGTTTTCGTGTGAATTCTCTGCTTCATTCTAAAACAAAATGGCGAGTTATTAAATGACCCTGTAATTAAAAAGTGCTGATAACAGACCCTCTAAAATTACATATAGGACCATTTTTTGATAATGTACAAGCATAAAAAAATTTTAAATGTGGTTTATTTACAAACAATATTTTTGAAACATTATCATAAACCTCTCGAATTTTTTTATATATGCTCCACCAGATAAAAAAATCATATTTTATACTGTGGTAATAATATATGTATTCAAAACAAATTTTAATACATAAGTTATAGCAAAATACTGCAAGAACTCCATTTTAATAACCTAATTAAAATACCCTGCTAATAGTTAGCATGATATTATTAATATACACCTTATATAAAACATTTATAATTATGGTAGATTAACTTGATTACAATAGAACAACTCACTCGATAAATAAAGGGAATAGTTCACTAATATTTTAGAATGTTTAAAACATTATTACTGGATTTCTTATTGAATATCCTACTATCATGGCCATATTTATTCATTTGTTTTTCAAAACTCGTATTTTTGGTGTTTTTAATATTAGAAATTCCCAGTCTATAATATTCTATTTATGCTATATAAATTTTGTTTATTTTACTCTACAGTGAATTACAAAGTAATACATTGTAAATTCATTAGTTTAACACCGTTACTGATATAAGAATCAAAATTATCACCACCACAATGAGTCAAGAAATCAACAAACTGTGGTTTACCTCCTGCATAACCCTACTGAGCCGCAGCAGTAGGGCCTTGATGTTGATGACATCCTGGTACATTGACTGGTATGTCCCACGATTCACCCGAATTCCAGAGTCCTCACTGATATCCTCACCTGGTGAGCTGGTACCCTAAAATCAGACGAGACGGTATAAACACTGTTCACTAAAATCTGAACTGAATACATAATATACTTTGATTCCAAAAATTATTGTTTGGGAGTTTTTCAACTTTTCTTAACTACAACTCCTAAGAATGAATGAATTTTGATTTTATACAACCTTACCTCTACTTTATAAATTTTATACAACATTACCTCTACTTTATAAATTTTATACAACTTTCCCTCTACTTTATAAATTTTATACAACCTTACCTATACTTTATAAATTTTATACAACCTTACCTCTACTTTATAAATTTTATACAACCTTACCTCTACTTTATAAATTTTATACAACCTTCCCTCTACTTTATAAATTTTATACAACCTTACCTCTACTTTATAAATTTTATACAACCTTACCTCTACTTTATAAATTTTATACAACCTTCCCTCTACTTTATAAATTTTATTGAATAGAGATATAATGTTACATGCGACACTCACTTGTCTGGACGAGCGCAGAGGGCTGGAGAGCGCAGAGCCTGAGCGCAGGCGAGGGGTGTCCAGAGACCGTGGCGAGTCTGCTCCACTGCCACTGCTGCCAACACGAGGCCGTAACTGACGTGTCGCTCGGACCCCATTCATAAGCCTGCAACATAGTAAAGGTGTTAACACTTTCAGGACAAAAGAGATTGCACGAAAGCCATTAATTGCACTTGCTTTTCTTCACAAAAACCTGTCACAAGTTTAAATAACTGTCTCTCAGAATATACTAATTTTAAAAATATGCATATAAAAAACAACTAAATTAAAAGCTAACGTAAAATTGTACAATGCAATCTGACATAAACGTAGGAGCTCGCAAAGTGCCTCATGTACTTTTTTATTTATATGAACAAAAAATGGAATCTGATTTCATTATAAGTGCCTGTATTTTAATAATTTTACATGTTCATCTCAGGAATTACTGATAAACTGGGTTCAAAGTAGGTAAAAAGCTAACAGATGTCAGGGTCATGTGAATACAAATGAATGAATGATTAATGTTTATTACAGCAGCACACACACACACGCGCAAGTGCACACACACACATGTGCACGTGCACAAGCACATACACATATGTTGTAATACAATAGAATATAATAATACTGGAAACATTCTCATAAGAAGAGACAAGACCTGTCAAAGTGATAATATTGTTTACTACAAAAGTATTCCCAAATTCTGTAAAATGAAGCAGGAAACTGCTAAAGTTGCTTTCTTTCGTTAAAAGAGATAGGTGAAATCACTTTTCTATCTGTATTTTATAACATAATTTTTGTTTACTTGTAAACATTTAATTTGAGAGTCAATTATTGGGAATTTACTAAAAAGTTTTGCTAAGTGCGAAATACTACTTGAAGATTGTTGCACAATTGAGTAATGACAACTCAATTCAACAATTGAGTTTCCCTGATACAGAAAAGGACCTGGCGAATAGTGGACACTGGAGAGTAAAGGTGCCAATAACAGAACTGAATGTTTTCACTGGTTGAAGATTGTTGCACAAATGAATAGTGCTAGCTCAATAAGAACCTGGTGGCTGACGGAGACTGGGCAGTACTGGTGTTGGTACCCGTCCTGAGAGCAGCCAGACGCCTGGTAGCTAGGACCGGCGAGCTAGAGCCAGAACTGCCGGGGGATGAAGACTCATAGCAGTCCTGGTGTCGCTGTTTGTTCTTGCCGGGGCGAGGCCGAGACATGCCTTCACACACGCACATCACCACACTAACTGTCACGTTACACTAAACGCGGTCTGCTCTAACGTAACGTGAGTTCACTAAATATATTGTTTTACATTTAGAGTCTAAGCAGGTTTATTTCACTTTAAAGGTGTAGAAAATGAACATGGAATAGGCCCTGTGGTTTCACAAATTTTCCGACATTATATTGCAAATAAATATGATCATTCGTTTATCAACAGACTTATTACCTAACTTAACTTCTTTTAATATCAATTAGAAGAGCCTGTTAAATTTAATCAAATGTTCTGTGTAAATATTGTAATAAGACATTAGGACCATTTTTATGTTTCATTAATTTTAAATTTTTTACATTTATAGAGTGAAAACATGACAAAAGTAACAACATTTCTTATTTCAACATAATGGCAACCAGGCAAACCAATTAATATATATATATAATAGAATTTTTTATAAATGGGAATAGCTGAATTTAATTTCAATGACATTGAATCACCAAAAGTACTTGCTCCACCAGGACTCGAACCCGGATCTCTCACTTCCCGGGTGAGTGTGCTACCAATACACCGCAGAGCCTTTCCTTTTTACGATTCAATTATATATTACGCAGCCATTTCTGTCACATATGCGTTTAAATAACCAAACTAACATATTATCCCAAGACCCAGTACCCAAGTACCTGTCAAATGACTTTTAATTACATTAATTAAATTTGTATAAATGACAATGGCTGAATTTAATTTCAATGACATTGAATCACCAAAAGTACTTGCTCCACCAGGACTCGAACCCGGATCTCTCACTTCCCGGGTGAGTGTGCTACCAATACACCGCAGAGCCTTTCCTTTTTACGATTCAATTATATATTACGCAGCCGTTTCTGTCACATATGCGTTTAAATAACCAAACTAACATATTATCCCAAGACTCAGTACCCAAGTACCTGTCAAATGACTTTTAATTACCGTACATTAATTAAATTTGTATAAATGACAATAGATGAATTTAATTTCAATAAATTTAATATTGAATCACAAAAATTGTATAGTTGAAATTACATACAGTATATATATAGTTTCTTAGGGAGAAAGTAGCAAACTCCAATTTTGCATTGGAAATAAGTTAAAGTAAATTTTAATTAGAACTGCAAAACCTGAAATAAGAATTACAATTTTGCTTAACCTCTGGTCTTCTTAATCATGAACACTGAAAGATAGGTACCTGATGGGTGATATATGACAAATTGCATTTTTTTAAATATAGGACCCTATCGTATTACTTTACAAGTGTTTTCACATTTCAAAGGGAAAACTAATTTCGCAGTTCCTCTAAATTGGTCTAAAATATTTCAAGTGTTACTGGTATCAAATACACGGTATGTTACATAGAAATTGAGGGCAAAGCCACTATGTGCTAGTAATTGTATGAGATAAACCTATACTTCATATGTCTATCATTCATTTCTGATCATGTTAAATAAGTTGCCAACAATGAAAGAGAAGCAACCAGTGTCAAGATACTGCTGCTCAGAGTTATATAAACTTAAGGGTTGTGGTCAGGTAAACCCTCACTCCTAATTGTGGGTATCAACACTCCTATGGGGGTGTATAATTTTTTATCCATATATTTCACTTTTGGTCACCGTTGTTTCCTTTTATGCCAAAATGTAAATTTGAGAGTTAAAAATATTTAATATTTATTGGTTTATGACAATTTCATATAAAAATTGCAAAAAATTGATGATGATACAAATCTGCAGACACACTTTCAATTCACAACGAATTCTAACCGCAATTAATAGCAGTGTTAAATAATGAACGATTGATTACATACAAATTCCTAAGTGATGATATATTTTAACAACAATTAATAGTTGTGTAAAACAAACAACGATTGCATACACACTCTTAAGTGATGATAAATTCTAACATCAATTAATAGATGTGTAAAACCAACAACGATTGCATATACAATCCTAAGTGACTATGAATTCTAACAGCAATTAATAGGTGTGTAAAACCAACAACGATTGCATATACACTCCTAAGTGACTATGAATTCTAACTGCAATTAATAGGTGTGTAAAACCAACAACGATTGCATATACACTCCTAAGTGACTATGAATTCTAATTGCAATTAATAGGTGTGTAAAACCAACAACGATTGCATATACACTCCTAAGTGACTATGAATTCTAACTGCAATTAATAGGTGTGAAAAACCAACAACGATTGCATATACACTCCTAAGTGACTATGAATTCTAACTGCAATTAATAGGTGTGAAAAACCAACAACGATTGCATATACACTCCTAAGTGACTATGAATTCTAACTGCAATTAATAGGTGTGTAAAACCAACAACGATTGCATATACACTCCTAAGTGACTATGAATTCTAACTGCAATTAATAGGTGTGTAAAACCAACAACGATTGCATATACACTCCTAAGTGACTATGAATTCTAACCGCGTAATCAATAGCTGTGTAAAACAATATTACACAGACTGTGACAGAGCCGCCTGCTGTGCTGTTGTGTACAGGCCAGCCATGCGTGCCACACTCAACAATTACAGGCACACTCCTACTTTATCACCCCATCGGTTTTTTGCTTACGCCTTGCCGTTGGCCCAGATTCAACCCAATAAACCCCGACCACGCCGCAATAAATACGTTTACGACTTCTCTACTCTGCCGCACTTCCGTTTACCGCCACAGCGTTATGGTATGTATGTTTGAACGCGTTTATATAGGGTGGGCAGAGCAAACGCGCTCAACAGTTGTTATCATTCGAAACGATAACAACATACTGACGTTCATACCTAAGTAATTTACGGCCATATTTTCCTTTCCCGTAGTGTGTCTGCACATATAATATGTATATGTGTGTGTATATATATATATATATATATATATATATATATATATATATATATATACATACATATATATACATTCGTTATACTAGAATGAGCGATTACCTAATTCAAATTATTACGCGAAGGTATTACTTATTTGAATTACTAATTTAATTATGTAAGTACAAACGGGTTCGAACTAATAAAAGAAATAAAAATCCTTAACAAAATCAAAAGAAATTATTACAGGCGAAGTGAAATTTTGTAAATATTATTAGTAACACAATATCGAATGGCGTTAATTTATTTTTGTTATTCGGTGCTGACGACCTCGAAGTATCTGCATATTGTAACCAACAGATATTGTAACAATATGCAGATAATATTGTAACCAGAGGACCTGTTGTTGTTATAACACAGTCAGGTGAAGGCACTGAACACAGCGGAGAGGTACGGCACTGTCCCCGGGTACACACTCACGACACCGGGCACCGGGCCCTCACCAGTTGCGGCCCCCACTGTGGCTCTCGACTGGGATCGAACCGGAGCCGTGCGCCTGCGCTACAACCCTCCCCCTCACACACTGGCACGAGAGACCCCCCCACCACCGTGCTGGAGGTGAGAGGTGCTGTGATAACATTATCACACGCCCGTCGTTCCGATAACGTTAATTGTGATAATATTATCACTGTGAATCAGGAAGAGGTGATTACGTCATTTAGGACTCACGTATGGCTTGTATGCATACTGTCGCACACTTTCAGTAAGTCTATTGATATACGTATTTGGAACATTCTAAGAGATAATAGTGTTTAAGATTAGCATAAGGATAGACCATAGCAATAATAATATACTGCACAATTCTCCTACAGAAAACCCAATTTATCCCCTCCCTCAAACTTAAGATAGGCAAAAGCATTTGCCATGTCTAATAATGTATAAAAATGTTAAATAAGCTGCCTAAAGAAGTGCTTAATCTTACTTTTAAACAATTTAAAATAAAACTCCAAAATTGGCTAATAAGTAATCTTTTTTATCATGTAAAAGAATTTCTTGACTTTCCTGCTGCTGAAATCTGTAAGTAATTAACCTAAGGTTTTCACTTCTCTCACTGCCTGTACATTGTTATTTAGTTCTAATTTACCAAATAATTAAGGTTGTTTTCGTAAATTTCAACCACAAAACTTTCATATTTTGTGTACTTTTAATCTCAATTTTATAGTTCCTTTGACAATTGTGAACAACGTGCTTCCTGTTTTTTTTTTACTACCTCATGCATGTAAATCTGTGCCTTATGGGTAATAAAGACTGATTCTTGATTGTAAATGGTAAACAACGAGTTTAACTGTTATTATCGAGTATCACACTAACGGACTAGTTTACCGCCTTTTTGTCTTTAAATAAACTTATAATGTTTTGAAACAGCTATACATTAGAAGTTATTCAAAAGTTATTAGAAAAAGGAAATTTCATTCTTCCTTCTAAGCACACTTTGCAATAGACATAATGTTTGTGCAAATTATAATGTTAAAATTTTCGTTTTAAAATCTCATTTATGGCTGATAGCATACCGAACAACGGTGTATGGCTCTAGCCAACTACTAGTTCGAGGTAGGAGTGAAGGAAGGGAGGATATGTGGTAACGGCGTTATTACAGCATCCGGGAAATCCCTCCCTTAAACTCTTGTTCGTACTACCAAATTTATTTTGACTCCATTTGTGAAGCCGATAGCCAATTTGCAATATTTAATAAGAATGAAATTGATTGTCAGTTCCGATAGTTTTAGTGACCGCCAGTCGTAGGTGGTTAGTAGACGAGTGAAGACGTGTTGTGACCTGCATTCCGTAGTTCAGTTTTAATGATTAGTGTTTTGTATAGTTTTTTTTTTTTAAGTGCATGTTTATAGAGTTAGTGAAGTTGACAAACAACATGTAGGTTGTGATTCCTGACTTAGGCGTGCCACAACGCTTTGGTAAGATTTGTTTATTTTAATCTAGTTTGTAATTACGTATTAGGTTAGTTCTTTACCTGAAGAAGAGATCAGATTGCAGATCTCGAAACGTAGTGTTACTGATTTCTTGTTTCACTGAACGATGGCAAATGTCCGGAAAAATCCTGTTTCCTTCATATTCCAATCGTCCCTTGTTTTGTTAGGCCTACCTATAGCATAATATACATAGGTAGGCGATCGTATTACTAAATTGTTTATTTTTATTGACATGTTTACAGCATATTGGGGGACCTTCATTAGTATTTTATCAGAGAATTACATAAATTCCAATGAAAATCAGTTGAATAATAGAAACGAATTTTAAATCGACCAACAGAATAATTAGTTTTTGGATACAATCTATATGCTCGTATTGGTGATGACTTTAAGGTTATAGCCATACAACATTAAATTTTGTTCATTAACACTACTCTTTGTGTATATAACTCGATACAATACACGTTTTAAAATAAACTGCACATTTTTATACAGGAAAAAGATTTGCCTACTTATAGAACGGTAGTGTCTATGATCATCCAGCTCAATAATTAATTCTAAGATATGTGTTGCAGTGGGCCTAACATCTTGCACGCACGATTACGTGACGCGGGCAGAGCGTGTGTGAAGCGACACACATCAACATACAATAGAACTGTTCTTTATGAGAACTGTAGATTTGAACATAATTCTCAAATGCTCACCACCTGACTTTACTGTACGACGAATCTTCATGTAAAAATAAATACAATATACGAATAGAATAGAAATGAATTTAATTAAAACATCTGATTATCGCTGCGTTTTATTGACACTATTATAAAAATCTTCCACATTATGCATAATTTGGCACCCATTCATTTTACACAGAACTTTATGTTTATAGAAGCGGCTACAAAAAATACTTTACTTCGGGTTACTTGTTTTCTATAAATACAATCTCCTCTTCAGTACCGATGATGAAGTAATCATGTCAACAGATCAGCTTCAACGGAGTCACAGTAGTCACAGTACGGTTTTGAATAAAGTTCGTCTAGAATAAACCAATAATAATAATAATAATAAAGGACCGCAAACTTTTCCCTTTTTGCCGTCATCTTGTTTATGACGTGATGATAGCCATTTAATATTGGTCTGTGGGCAGTTCTCTCTGGTTGGTTGTTCAGTGCAAACGTACTGTGATCTGTATTGTTTAGTTCAATTTTAATACTGTGTTGGTTTTTGCACTTACATGTTATTGGTTATTGTGATTCCCGACTTAGGCTTATCACAACGCTTACATGTGATATGTTTATGTGTTAGATTAGTTAACCACCTGAAGAAGAGATCAAATTACAGATCTTGAAACGTAGTGTTACCCCTGTTTCCTTCATAGTCCTCCCGTCGTCAAAAACAAACTTTAAACATAGAATCATTATATAGTTTGAAGTAATCATTTTTTCATTTTTAACTCCACCCATACGAAATATATGTCTAAAACACGAAGTAAATACAATTAACTTGTGTTTAATCTTCAACTCTCAGTAAAATGTACACACATTTCAGATAATTAATTAATACTTTATTAGAATTATTGACAGAATATTAAAAACGTACTTAAGAATTGAATAGGAAAAACGTCCCTATACGTTAGTCTTGGTTATATTCAAAATTTATGTCAATATTACGCAATTTTTACTAAGATTCATTTTTTAAACATTAAATCAATACTGCAAGCTTGGGGATGCACTGCTGTTGTGATGGGTCAAGGATCTCTCCCGCTGAGACTGCAACACAACAATAGTTTCCTTCACTCGACTGAGCTGCGGAAATCCTCAATCAGTGCTCAGCTATCCACGAGGCAGTCGATTTGTGACAAATTGATTTCTATCATCACATTGGTGCTCACTTGGAACCGAAAATACAGTCATGTGTACTACTAAGACTGCAACACAACAAGAGTTTCCTTCAATCGACCGAACTGCGAAAATCCTCAATCAGTGCTCCACTATCCACGAGGCAGTCGATTTGTGACAAATTGATTTCTATCATCACATTGGTGCTCACTTGGAACCGAAAATACAGTCATGTGTACTAGACTGCAACAAAACAAGAGTTTCCTTCAGTCGACCGAACTGCGAAAATCCTCAATCAGTGCTCCACTATCCACGAGGCAGTCGATTTGTGACAAATTGATTTCTATCATCACATTGGTGCTCACTTGGAACCGAAAATACAGTCATGTGTACTACTAAGACTGCAACAAAACAAGAGTTTCCTTAAGTCGACCGAACTGCGAAAATCCTCAATCAGTGCTCCACTATCCACGAGGCAGTCGATTTGTGACTAATTGATTTCTATCATCACATTGGTGCTCACTTGGAACCGAAAATACAGTCATGTGTACTACTAAGACTGCAACACAACAAGAGTTTCCTTCAATCGACCGAACTGCGAAAATCCTCAATCAGTGCTCCACTATCCACGAGGCAGTCGATTTGTGACAAATTGATTTCTAACATGACATTGGTGTTCACTTGGAACCGAAAATACAGGTGTAGCTTCCGTTGAACACACACAAGTAGGCACAAGTGTTGCACAGACTTGAGTTTTTGATATCTACTCGTTATCCCATATATTAAGAGGGGATTTAGTTTTATTCGTTCTTCAAGGTACAACACATGTATTGTGGAAAATGTAGACAAGTGCCTCGAAGCCCAGCATACATTTAACCAGATTTTTCTACTTTATACGTATCATCTTACTTTGCTTAGCATCTGACATCTACTGTACTTCAGTATTGGTTATAGTAATCAATAAAGACCGAACCAAAAGTGGTCATAATCTTTATTTGTACATAAAAAACTACATTTATAATTCGTAATTAGTTTTGGTTTAAATAAAGAACATATAATTTTCGTAGTCTATGTTGGTCGTATTGATATTGGAAAGGGGACATTGCTTGTGCGGATACACACATTCTAGAATACGCTCCGGGAAAATTATATACAGGCTCTGAAACACTGTTTACATCTACTAACATGTGTCTGTTAAAAGAACTCCGTCAACCGACAGAACACTTCCACAAATACAACTAATCGCACTTTCCCCGACTACCTGATGCTAGGAGTTTTCTATTTATTGTTACATACAGGGTGTTCAGTAAAAGTGTTCCAGTACTTTTGGATTTTGTTCTACACATAAAAATGAGCAAAAAAGTTCATATGAAGGTATGTCCTAAAACTTTTAGTTTTCCATCTATCTGTCTTTGTGTGTTTTTTTATAAAAAATGTTATCTTTTGAACCAGTAAATATAAAGTCATGAAACTTCAGAACTGCAATAATCTTTGGTAGACATTTTGAAAATAAAATATTAACAAAATCCTTTTACCCGTTCCAAAATAGCGGATGTTTAAATTATTCCATGAAAACAACTAAACACCGAAAAAAACGTCTACAGCGACAGACAACAGACAGACAATGATACAAAACGTTGACACGTATCGTACAACTCATTCTTGTATAAATATAGTTTCACGCACAATTAAAAATCTTAATATGAAACTTTTCTCGGTATATCTTGCCACATAATACATTCACATTTATGTTCATTACATTGGGTTCAATATCACTGTTTAAACAATAAAGGTGTACACACTGAGTCATTATACAATGATGTTATATATTATGTTAAGATAGTTGGCTACATGCGAATATGTCAGACGAATCTCTTATGGGTGTGTTGAGTTTGTTTGCAAATTTATTTATCCTATTATCTTGTTTCTATCATGATTATACATAAGACCAATATAAAAATAATCACCGACACTCAGTAAAATTTCACTTCTGTAAGGCATTTCTAGGGTATAATTTTTGAGACCATAAATACGAGTATGTCTCAACTGACTGAGTATTACCAAGAAAATAGTAGTCTAACTGAGATTCTTCGTGGCTGTCAATAAAATGTCTGAACTGAAGTAATTTTCAATAAAACTAGTTAAACATTAATAAAGGCAAGGTAGTATTTAGAACATAAAATACAAAATAAAATAATGTTAAAATTTACTAACCACAGGAAACATCGTCTCGCCTACTTAACTACAGAGTTAAAGCAGCAGAATCTGTTGATCGATTGTGAGCACTCTGTACGACCCGCAACGGGTGGCAAAATCAGTATCCGCTACTCAAATACAGATTTAACAAAGCAGTAAAGTCTGTTGATCGATTGTGAAACACTCTGTACGACCCGCAACGGGTGGCAAAATCAGTATCAGCTACTCAAATACAGATTTAACAAAACAGTAAAGTCTGTTGATCGATTGTGAGCACTCTGTACGACCCGCAACGGGTGGCAAAATAAGTATCAACTACGCAAATACAGATTTAACAAAGCAGTAAAGTCTGTTGATCGATTGTGAAACACTCTGTACGACCCGCAACGGGTGGCAAAATCAGTATCCGCTACTCAAATACAGATTTAACAAAGCAGCAAAGTCTGTTGATCGATTGTGAGCGCTCTGTACGACCCGCAACGGGTGGCGAAATCAGTATCAGCTACTCAATATAGATTTAACAAAGCAGCAAAGTCTGTTGATCGATTGTGAGCACTCTGTACGACCGCAACGGGTGGCAAAATCAGTATCAGCTACTCAAATACAGATTTAACAAAACAGTAAAGTCTGTTGATCGATTGTGAGCACTCTGTACGACCCGCAACGGGTGGCAAAATCAGTATCAGCTACTCAAATACAGATTTAACAAAGCAGTAAAGTCTGGTTGATCGATTGTGAAGCACTCTGTACGACCCGCAACGGGTGGCAAAATCAGTATCAGCTACTCAAATACAGATTTAACAAAACAGTAAAGTCTGTTGATCGATTGTGAACACTCTGTACGACCCGCAAAAACGGGTGGCAAAATAAGTATCAGCTACTCAAATACAGATTTAACAAAGCAGTAAAGTTGTTGATCGATTGTGAGCACTCTGTACGACCCGCAACGGGTGGCAAAATCAGTATCAGCTACTCAAATACAGATTTAACAAAGCAGTAAAGTCTGTTGATCGATTGTGAACACTCTGTACGACCCGCAACGGGTCGTGAAAAATCAGTATCAGCTACGTAAATACAGATTTAACAAAGGAGCAGTAAAGTCTGTTGATCGATTGTAGAGCACTCTGTACGACCCGCAACGGGTGGCAAAATCAGTATCAGCTACTCAAATACAGATTTAACAAAGCAGAAAATGTCTGTTGATCGATTGTGAACACTCTGTACGACCCGCAACGGGTGGCAAAATCAGTATCAGCTACTCAAATACAGATTTAACAAAGCAGTAATGTCTGTTGATCGATTGTGAGCACTCTATACGACCCGCAACGGGTGGCAAAATTAAGTATCAGCTACGCAAATACAGATTTAACAAAGCAGTAAAGTCTGTTGATCGATTGTGAGCACTCTGTACGAACCCGCAACGGGTGGCAAAAATCAGTATCCGCTACTCAAATACAGATTTAACAAAGCAGTAAAGTCTGTTGATCGATTGTGAGCACTCTGTACGACCTCGCAACGGGTGGCAAAATCAGTATCAGCTACTCAAATACAGATTTAACAAAACAGTAAAGTCTGTTGATCGATTGTGAGCACTCTATAACGACCCGCAACGGGTGGCAAAATAAGTATCCGCTACTCAAATACAGATTTAACAAAGCAGTAAAGTCTGTTGGATCGATTGTGACACTCTGTACGACCCGCAACGGGGTGGCAAAATCAGTATCAGCTACTCAAAATACAGATTTAACAAAGCAGTAAAGTCTGTTGATCGATTGTGAGCACTCTATACGACCCGCAACGGGTGGCAAAATAAGTATCCGCTACGCAAATATAGATTTAACAAAGCAGCAGAGTCTGTTGATCGATTGTGAGCACTCTGTACGACCCGCAACGGGTGGCAAAATCAGTATCAGCTACTCAAATACAGATTTAACAAAGCAGTAATGTCTGTTGATCGATTGTGAGCACTCTATACCGACCCGCAACGGGTGGCAAAATAATCAGTATCAGCTACTCAAATACAGATTTAACAAAGCAGTAAAGTCTGTTGATCGATTGTGAGCACTCTGTAACGACCCGCAACGGGTGGCACAATCAGTATCCGCTACTCAAATACAGATTTAACAAAGCAGTAAGTCTGTTGATCGATTGTGAGCACTCTGTACGACCCGCAACGGGTGGCGAAATCAGTATCCGCTACTCAAATACAGATTTAACAAAGCAGCAAAGTCTGTTGATCGATTGTGAGCACTCTGTACGACGCAACGGGTGGCAAAATCAGTTATCAGTATGGCAAAATCGATTGTGAGCACTCTGTACGACCCGCAAGGGTGGCAAAATCAGTACTACGCAAATACAGATTTAACAAAGCAGTAAAGTCTGTTGATCGATTGTGAGCACTCTGTACGACCCGCAACGGGTGGCAAAATCAGTATCAGCTACTCAAATACAGATTTAACAAAGCAGCAAAGTCTGTTGATCGATTGTGAGCACTCTGTACGACCCGCAACGGGTGGCAAAATCAGTATCAGCTACTCAAATACAGATTTAACAAAGCAGTAAAGTCTGTTGATCGATTGTGAGCACTCTGTACGACCCGCAACGGGTGGCAAAATCAGTATCAGCTACTCAAATACAGATTTAACAAAGCAGCAAAGTCTGTTGATCGATTGTGAGCACTCTGTACGACCCGCAACGGGTGGCAAAATCAGTATCCGCTACTCAAATACAGATTTAACAAAGCAGTAAAGTCTGTTGATCGATTGTGAGCACTCTGTACGACCCGCAACGGGTGGCAAAATCAGTATCCGCTACTCAAATACAGATTTAACAAAGCAGCAAAGTCTGTTGATCGATTGTGAGCACTCTGTACGACCCGCAACGGGTGGCAAAATCAGTATCAGCTACTCAAATACAGATTTAACAAAGGAGCAGAGTCTGTTGATCGATTGTGAGAACTCTGTACGACCCGGAATTTAAAGAAAAAAATATAGTGGAAAATCAACGTTAAAAAGTCAGTGACATGATTTGATTTCTCTTTTGTTTTGGTAGTGGATCCTCCCTAGCTCACTGGAAGTGTTATTTGAACACTGTTTTGAATCCTTCATAAACAAGAAAGTGAATGTATCATGTGACAAGAAATCTTGAGAATTGTTTCATCCTTTGACTGTAAATTTTGGCTGAGCGTAATTTTTGAGTCAATTACTAACTATCCTGTGTGATCGTCTGTTTGGCCGCAGGACATTATGAGCATAAAATGAGCTTTGGATTTCAGTAAAGTCTGTAACGCGACACGTGGTGTGGCGTACTCCTGCCTTGTAAAATTATAGCCCACATTTGTCAATCGTATTGTTGTATAAACCTTGTGTTTGCGAAACCAATATCAGAATTGGAACGAAATAGTCGCAGACAGCCTATCGGAAATTAAATTTGATCGTTCTGTTTGTCCCGACTCGGAGGCGACTTGGCGACCACGGAGTTTGGGGTTCGCTTCGCTCGCAATGTTGTCATTATTTGGCCACAATCGATTTAACTACCGTGTATTACGCCGCCATTACTAGGACGATCGGCCCACCACAATAATGACTACATTCGTATTACACTTTGATTGATTCCTTCCACTATATTATATAATATCAACTGTATAAATTGTCTTGAATATGGTTATTTTTTTCTGCAAGTATGGCATTATTGATGTCGCGTTCAACTTATTGCTTTTTAAGATAACTTTTCTGAGTACAGGAATAAATATAATTCATATATGTAAAATCACAGACATGCACAGAGAAGGCACTTTAGGCTATTTTGTAAACATGCTAAATGAAGACGAATGAAGATAAAATAAGAAAATGTTTACGGTACATTTGTTACAACTAAGGGATGGCATGTTTTGATTTTTTTATTTAGGAGAGATTGTATTTATTTAATTAAATATTAATTTAGAAAAATGGCATGTTTTTTATTTTTTATCCGATCAAAATTAAATTATTGTGTAGGCCTAATAAAAATAAATTTCAACGCCCAAATTTTACTGCATCACCTCAAAAGTGGGCCTACGCATTTCATAATTGGGATATCACTAGAATGCACATACGCGCGCGCACACACTCAAACTACACCTTTATAATATCGTATTACATAATCAATACAATCAAGGATTTCCTAAAAGATGCGTGTTGTATAAAAAATGATCAGATAGGTATATATCTACTTTGATCTCCTGAATATGACTCCACGAAATTTTACAAAAATAAAGAAATTCTTTTCGTGTTTTGCAATACTTTTGTGCCTCCTGTCATATAAACCAGGTACTACAATAAACCAGTAAATTGACATATTTTTGTATGTTATTCAGACTGTGAATAAAAATATAGACCAGTTAATTAATTTCACGTGTGATGTTTCCTTAATTTAAAAAGCGAAAATAATCAGTAAGTGAATTATGAGACATTTCTAGAATGTTATGAGTATAGTATCGTAACTGTGTTGTGTGCATTGCATATTTTCAGTATTTCTAAGAACCCGCCCTCAGCGTGAGAAGCGGTCGTCAAGTGAGGCGAGGAATTGCCAAATCGATAAACTATTTGAGGGAACGTCGCACAACCACGTGAGACACATTTCTGGGGTTAATTAACGTAACTTGCTGTACAGTTATATTCGATTCATTACTTCAATACCCGCACTTTTAAACATCTTATTTAACAATTACAATTATAACTGAACAAATATTAAACGTTTATATTCTTATTGATGTGTATGTATCACATACATGTTTGTATTGTCTGTCATGCTTCAGCAGACCCAAAGATTATTACCAAAAATGGAGTCGTGGATACACAGAGCAACAAGAGATGAAGTGCCAGCGAGTGGAGAAGACAGATCGCTCTGCTATTGACAATGATTCACTGTCACCCGAGAAGCTTTGCCTTTTCTCTCTAGCCTCCTAGTGTCTTCAAGTAAAACGACAAATATTTAAATACACCAAACTTAAATGGAGATTTTTTATCTACATAAAAGCAAAGAAAGTTTCTAAGCGATACTATTGCTGTAAAACCATTTTACATCACTGTTACGCGTAAAATTGACTGATCTGCTGCTGCTTGATTTATGTACATCACTCAGACATCCAGTTCGGACAATGAGCCACATCCTTGACATTTGGGGACTGCTGTGGACGGAGATGATCACGAAGAATATGCGCTTTGAGTATGTCAAAGTGATTTAGTGCTCAAAAACCCAAGGTTTTGAGGACATTCGAGGTCTAAGGCTCGATGGACTTGTGTCCCTTAGACAGACACAAAGAGGAGTTTATACGGATAGTCCCAGTAGAAATCATAAATCATCACAATTTATTAATTCGAGTTCCTCAAGGACACGCGTTGGACCCTATTATTTTCCTGTGTTCCTCACATGTTTTTTGAAACGCAGTTCTATTTTCCATGATACAACTCAAACTACATCAGCCGACTTTGCAGATCTATGTAATGAAATGGAGATAAGGTATGCATGTGGTTTCGGTCAGCTAATAACGCACCATATGCAGGATACTAACTAGTCGTATGATTCATAAGGTTCCTGGACATAATTCCAGCTGAGCACGCACCACATGCAGGATACTAACTAGTCGTATGATCCACAAGGTTTCTGGACATAATTGCAGCTAAGCACGCACCATATGCAGGATACTAACTAGTCGTATGATCCACATGGTTCCTGGACATAATTGCAGCTGAGCACGCACCACATGCAGGATACTAACTAGTCGTATGATCCACATGGTTCCTGGACATAATTGCAGCTGAGCACGCACCACATGCAGGATACTAACTAGTCGTATGATCCACATGGTTCCTGGACATAATTGCAGCTGAGCACGCACCACATGCAGGATACTAACTAGTCGTATGATCCACATGGTTCCTGGACATAATTGCAGCTGAGCACGCACCACATGCAGGATACTAACTAGTCGTATGATCCACATGGTTCCTGGACATAATTGCAGCTGAGCACGCACCACATGCAGGATACTAACTAGTCGTATGATCCACATGGTTCCTGGACATAATTGCAGCTGAGCACGCACCATATGCAGGATACTAACTAGTCGTATGATCCACAAGGTTTCTGGACATAATTGCAGCTAAGCACGCACCATATGCAGGATACTAACTAGTCGTATGATCCACATGGTTCCTGGACATAATTGCAGCTGAGCACGCACCACATGCAGGATACTAACTAGTCGTATGATCCACATGGTTCCTGGACATAATTGCAGCTGAGCACGCACCACATGCAGGATACTAACTAGTCGTATGATCCACATGGTTCCTGGACATAATTGCAGCTGAGCACGCACCACATGCAGGATACTAACTAGTCGTATGATCCACATGGTTCCTGGACATAATTGCAGCTGAGCACGCACCACATGCAGGATACTAACTAGTCGTATGATCCACATGGTTCCTGGACATAATTGCAGCTGAGCACGCACCATATGCAGGATACTAACTAGTCGTATGATCCACATGGTTCCTGGACATAATTGCAGCTGAGCACGCACCATATGCAGGATACTAACTAGTCGTATGATCCACAAGGTTTCTGGACATAATTGCAGCTAAGCACGCACCATATGCAGGATACTAACTAGTCGTATGATCCACAAGGTTTCTGGACATAATTGCAGCTGAGCACGCACCATATGCAGGATACTAACTAGTCGTATGATCCACAAGGTTTCTGGACATAATTGCAGCTAAGCACGCACCATATGCAGGATACTAACTAGTCGTATGATCCACAAGGTTTCTGGACATAATTGCAGCTAAGCACGCACCATATGCAGGATACTAACTAGTCGTATGATCCACATGGTTCCTGGACATAATTGCAGCTGAGCACGCACCACATGCAGGATACTAACTAGTCGTATGATCCACATGGTTCCTGGACATAATTGCAGCTGAGCACGCACCACATGCAGGATACTAACTAGTCGTATGATCCACAAGGTTTCTGGACATAATTGCAGCTAAGCACGCACCATATGCAGGATACTAACTAGTCGTATGATCCACAAGGTTTCTGGACATAATTGCAGCTAAGCACGCACCATATGCAGGATACTAACTAGTCGTATGATCCACATGGTTCCTGGACATAATTGCAGCTGAGCACGCACCACATGCAGGATACTAACTAGTCGTATGATCCACAAGGTTCCTGGACATAATTGCAGCTAAGCACGCACCACATGCAGGATACTAACTAGTCGTATGATCCACAAGGTTTCTGGACATAATTGCAGCTAAGCACGCACCATATGCAGGATACTAACTAGTCGTATGATCCACAAGGTTTCTGGACATAATTGCAGCTAAGCACGCACCATATGCAGGATACTAACTAGTCGTATGATCCACAAGGTTTCTGGACATAATTGCAGCTAAGCACGCACCATATGCAGGATACTAACTAGTCGTATGATCCGCAGGTTCTTGGACATAATTCCAGCTAAGCACGCACCACATGCAGGATACTAACTAGTCGTATGATCCACATGGTTTCCTGGACATAATTACAGCTAAGCACGCACTATATGCAGGATACTAACTAGTCGTATGATTCACAAGGTTCCTGGACATAATTGCACCTTGTGTCGGGTGCATCATCTTGTATGCCCTTTGGAAAGGACACGGACTAGTTGCACTCGCTTGTTTGTAGTCTCAGAGATAACAGCTCGTTATGCCAGGTACAATGTATTTAGTGCCCTTTGCATGACAACCTCGTCCCTTACTGTAAACACCATACATGACGAGTATGTTGCCAACCGGTGTCGTTGTCTGACGCAGTTTAAACCGATACCATAGATTTTTTGTTTGGAAACTATTTTTTTGTGTTAAGTCGATAAATAACATTCCTCGTGAAACTACAGACATCTAAAGTATGAAATTTAGGCTATTTTACAAACAAGCCAAAATAAAAGTGACTGTAAATGAAAAAGTTAAATAAGTAGACTACAGTGACCTCTCTTCATGAGATACAGCTTCGGGTAGTGACATTTGTCATTGCCTTTTAGCCTATGAGTTAATGAAAGTATATAATTAAATATAACTACAGAAAATTATATGTTTCACAACATATTATCTCAACAAAATTAATGTATTATAAAAAATGTTACTTCAGGAAGCTATAACTCAAATACATAGTATACAAAGTTACATATTTATCTGTAGCAGTTTTGATTAGTACCTGAATATAAAACTGAATAAATAGCGTAATATAAACCCTTTGATTTTGAGTGGAATATTTAACAAGAAAGTTATCTTAAGAGATATTAATGTAACATAAACATATTTTCCACAACCAAATTCAATTGCACCACCTAAAGCGACAATGCAATATATCCAGCAGATAAAATGGGGTTAGCGACAAACACACATAACGGAGCGACACATAACCATTGACACTATAGACACTTATCGATATATTAAACTGACACAGACAATGCTATTACTGTGACTCACAAGCAAAACCACAGCTCGGTAGCGACAATGATATATACAATGGGTAGACGTGGTGCGTCCTTAGGCCATTATCGATAATGTATATAACTGGGCATGATAGCAAGCGATGTGGTTAAACTGACACAGACAGTGCTATTACTGTGACTCACAAGCAAAACCACAGCTCGGTAGCGACAATGATATATACAATGGGTAGACGTGGTGCGTCCTTAGGCCATTATCGATAATGTATGTAACTGGGCACGATACCAAGCGATGTGGTTAAACTGACACAGACAGATAGTGCTATTATTGTGACTCACAAGCAAAACCACAGCTCGGTAGTGACAAAGATATATACAATGGGTAGACGTGGTGCGTCCTTAGGCCATTATCGATAATGTATATAACTGGGCACGATACCAAGCGATGTGGTTAAACTGACACAGACAGATAGTGCTATTATTATGACTCACAAGCAAAACCACAGCTCGGTAGTGACAAAGATATATACAATGGGTAGACGTGGTGCGTCCTTAGGCCATTATGGATAATGTATATAACTGGGCATGATACCAAACGATGTGGTTAAACTGAGACAGATAGTGCTGTTGTCACTCATAAGCAAAAGCACAGCTCGGTAGCGACAAAGATATATACACTGGGTAGACGTGGTGCGTCCTTAGGCCATTATCGATAAAGTACTCAAATGGGCATGATGCCAAGCGATGTGGTTAAACTGACACAGACAGTGAGTGCTATTATTGTCACTCATAAGCAAAACCACAGCTCGGTAGCGACAAAGATATATACGGTGGGTAGACGTGGTGCGACCTTAGGTCATTATCGATCATGTATTCAAATGGGCATGATGCCAAACGATGTGGTTAAACTGAGACAGATAGTGCTATTGTCACTCATAAGCAAAACCACAGCTCGGTAGCGACAAAGATATATACGGTGGGTAGATGTGGTGCGACCATAGACCATTATCGATAATGTATTCAAATGGGCATGATGCCAAACGATGTTACAGTCTCTCCTGATGCAGATAAACTAACCACAAGTAAATCCTCTTTCGTCTTTATTGTTTCACTTTCACCCTGCGTGTAATCAAGGTTGTGTCAGGTTGGAGTTTCTTCACTTACATAGCAATCCTAATACTTGATATTTTACAAAGTTTTACAGAAAGCCAAGCTGGCAAATCTAACGGTTATTACGGTTAGATTTTTAACAAGACTTTACTGTACTCGTTTTCAAACTCTAAAGCCAGGATTATTAAAATGAACAATACATAATACGGTGTAAATATTAAACAATCATAGAAACTTTCGTTATTGCAGTACTTCGTCTTTAAAATTGTTACAATGGTCTTTTGTAGTGGAATTCCAATTAGACATTTTATAACTGAAAGAGACTTGGAGAGGACGGAATGGGGGGGGGGTGGGGGTGTTCGAGAGACGCCATTACGCTTTGTGTGCATCGACCATGCAGAAGTTTACTTGTTCACAAAAATAACGAGCTAATGCACAATGTAATGTTTCATAACAAGAATGTTAGGTTACTTAAAATGTGTATGGTTCAAGAGACAACAACGAGACCTATGACGATTGTATGTTGTGTATTGCATGTACGCCAATACCTGATAAATCCAGCCAGTGTTTACTTACAAATTTTACTCGTATAGGTCACGGATGCGTTAAAAATATATTTAAAAAACAGAAATGTTCATTTATTTTCTGGAATAATTCACAAAGTTTGTTGGCTATACATTTGTAGATACAACCGAGGTGTACGAGATGAAGAGCCACTGTAACACTAGCTAGTACCGGGAAGAGCATCCGGAGAAAATATGTAATCTGAGTGGTGAAGTGAAACACGAGAGAGATCTGTTATGTACTCGTATATGTGTATCCAGCTATCGGCTGAGGTATCACTTACTCTCTAGCTAGCACAACTGGTGCCACCCGAGAACATCCATTATTAAAGGAGGGGGGGGGGTCCGGACATTTGTCATCGTTCAGTGATACCAGAAATCGGGAACACTTCGAGATCTGCAATCTGATATCTTTTATTCAGGTTTAAAATAATGTACGAATAACATCTAGGTTAAACTAAACAAAACATACCAGAGCGTTGTGACACGTATAAAGGTCTGCACTCACCGGCTAAGTACTGACAACTGATGACAAGTCAATTTGTAAGTGGTAATCGTTACAGCAGTAACAATATGGCGGAATATCAAGAACAAAATTAAGCCTTTGTTATTATAGGTTCATTGTAGATGAACTGCTCACGACTAAACTCCTCACTGAGTTGGTTTATTATAAATTTCTAATGTGTTTGATACTTTATATACATTTGTTAGTTCATTTTATCTGAATTTGTAACCAAAGTAGTATAATTTCGACTGATGATTTCCGGATTAGATCGTATGTTTATTTAATGTACGAAACCATAATAAATTTCCCTTTAAAGTAATGAAATCCCGATTTAATATATTGGCTATGTCCCAGTTCATATAGTGATCTTCACACCAACAATGATGTGCAGTTTTATACTTTTCTCTTAGTTAATATCTTGTGTTTTCTTTTTGTTATTTTATCGTAACCTTTCATTGTCTTTTTCGAAGTGATGTATTCCTACATGTTAGCTATGTTTTACTAGTTATCCATATGAGAAAGAGATCACATTGAAGATCTCGAAACGTAGTGTCACTGATATTATTTTATCACTAAACAAAGATAAATGTTCAGAAAAGTCCTTTACAGTATTCCCATCGTAAAAAAAACTTCAAACAATGACAAGAAACCATTCCCAAATCGGAAAAAAGAAATCAACGCGAATAAGCGTTGCAGAAGACCAGATCACCAATGTCTGACAGAGTATACAGTCTGATTACCCTTTTTCTTTTCACTGATTTTACATAGTAAAACTCCAATTTCATTCATTCATTGTACATCTTAAACAAATTTACATATTGAGTTTTTTAATTGAAAAATACTAAAACACTAAAATCAAAATGGCTAGTTTATACAAACCCAGTTAAAGTTTTAGTGTTCACTCACTGATTTCGGTGTAAACTGTTTTTCACGGAGGAAGAAAGAACTTTAGAAAACCGTAACAGGTTTTATTATTTTATAAATATATTTTAATACAGTTTACCTTTATGTTTTAACTACTTTTTATAAGACTTCCTCATATAGCATTTATCATAAACATACTTCTCTAAACGACTTCTTAAAGGAAATACACCCAACCGAATCTGGATAGCAAAGGTTATTATCCAAACCAAAAACATTTTTTCACTAGTTACAAAAATATCTCCATTAATACTTTTTCAGTCCGGGCGCGAATTATTACAGTAAATGGAATATGTTTTTCCAGTCAGAACTACTAAAGGGATGTGGCTTGAATGGAGCAATCAGTAATGGTGGGTGTGTTTGCCACAGATAAGAGCCGCACTGATAACAGCTGATTTACCGTAGACATCTGTGTGGATATTTGCTATCGACCGTGCACACCTCTGCTCTTTCACACTACCCATCGCACATCTACACACTGTTATATATGGAGCAATCAGTAATGGTGGGTGTTTTTGCCACAGATAAGAGCCGCACTGATAACAGCTGATTTACCGTAGACATCTGTGTGAATATTTGCTATCGACCGTGCACACCTCTGCTCGTTCACACTAACCATCGCACATCTACACACTGTTATATATGGAGCAATCAGTAATGGTGGGTGTGTTTGCCACAGATAAGAGCCGCACTGATAACAGCTGATGTGAATAACCCCAATTCAGTAAATAACTATCGGCCTGTCTCTATTTTGCCTGTATTGAGCAAAATATTCTAAAAACTTTTTTTGTCAAGAATGCTAAATTTTTTAAACAAACACAACCAACTTTCAGACGACCAATTTGGTTTCAGAAAGGGAAAGTCGACAATTGACGCTATAATGAATCTTGTCGATATGGTTGTAGAGGGAATTGAAGGTCATAATCACACATTAAGTGTATTTATTGACCTTTCAAAAGCATTTGACTGTGTTGACCACAAAACACTGCTTGACAAATTAGAATCCCACGGCATTCGAGGCGTGCCACTTTTATGGATTAGTTCATTCCTAAACCATAGAACACAGGTCGTCCAAATTTCGAATCAAATTTCAAAACCTACTGCACTGAGATATGGAGTTCCCCAGGGATCAATACTCAGTCCAATTCTTTTCCTGATATATGTTAATGACATTGAATCATCACTACTGCATGGAAAGCTTGTGCAGTACGCAGATGACACGACTCTCTGTTTTAGAGGAGGTACAAAACAAAATTTAGAAATACAGATCTTTGTTGACCTTAACAATTGTGTCCAACATTTCAATAGCCTCAATCTTCAAATAAACTCATCAAAATCAAATTTCCTAAACATTTCAATGCGCTCTATAGATATTGAAAGAGGTCCTGCTGTTATGGTTGCAGATACATTATTGGAAGAAGTCTATTCTTCAAAATTCCTTGGAATACACCTTGATGGAGGGTTGACATGGAAAAATCACATTGATTATGTTTGTGCCAAATTATCCTCAGGAGTTTATGTCTTAAGATCTTTGGAAAATACTGCCCAAGTCAGGTACTGATTACGGCGTACTACGGGCCAATTTATCCCCACCTTTCGTATGGAATCGTTTTGTGGGGAGCCTGTGCAAACAACCATTTTATGAGAGTTTTCAAATTACAAAAAAGCAATTCGCATTATCGCTAATTTAAACTTCAGAGAGTCGTGCAGGACAGCGTTTAAAAATTTGCAACTGTTAACTTTGCCATGTCTCTACATCTTAGAAACAACCTTATATTGTTTGTCTAAATGTGCCTTAACCAGAGGACGAGACATACATGAATATGAGACAAGAGGTAGAGATAACTACCGTTCGGGAATGCACAGAACGGTGGTTTATGAACATTTGCCTTCGCAGGCAGGTGTTCATTTTATAAACAGATTGCCAAACAAAATTAAAAATGCCTCAACGCCCAAGGTGTTAAAAACTCGTATCAAACTCTGCCTGGCGTCAAACGCTTTCTACAGTGTTGATGAGTTTCTGGCATTCAACTGGGAGACCACGCGATGAGGAAACTGACTCCAGCGCCGAAAGTGGGCGTAATTGGCATGGAATGAATGGGGAGTGAATGTTTGAATGTTGTAAGTTTAAATGCATAGGCGTAATTTGGGGGTGGCAAGGGGTGGCAGTTTGCCACCCCAGAATTGTGGAGCCCGGTATTTTGCCACCCCAGAATTTTGAAGTAAATGTCTAAATAATTTACATATAAACTTACTTAAAACTGGAAAATACAAGTCTACCAATAGGGAACCTTTTAACTTTATCAATTCTCCATTAATTTTGCTTAGTTTAGCACAGAAAGATAGCACGTCTTTTAAAAAACTTGTAAATCATAAACTTAAAATGAAAATATTGGTGTGTAGTAGAATTTACGAAATGAAATAAGGAACATTAAATGCGTGAAGAGCGAGAATGAGCAATGTAGGCTGCTTTCTCGTCTGCCGTCTGGAAACGGCAACTCTGTAATACACAGTTGGCGAGGGAGATTTGGCAAACAGGGCACCTGTTGTAGTATATTGTCTTTACAGCTAGAAGCAGACAACGTCTCTGTCGTGTCGCCTGCCTACTTTAACCTTACTCCTCAGTAGATGTATTCGATTAGTGCAGTTGCAGTACGATGTGAATTACATTTCAAGTGAACCGTCGTATGATTGCATGGACTAAGAGATGGTAAGTTTAGTTCAGTTATTTCTTATTTCGTAGGTTAAACTTAGGTGTTGGTCAGTTTCTGGAGTTTCCCCATCTTTGTTTACATCCAACTAGGCCTAATGCTGAAAAATAGAAAATCTTTTTACTGACTAGATTTCAATAAATGGCCCCCAAAAAACATAACCTCAACTTCTAACTTTATTAGTTCTGCCAGTTAGTTCTGCATTGTTACGGTTATGGTTTTAGTTGTTTAAACATTTTATAGGTGTAAATTGGTTGGTATAGGAGAAGTTTTTGCATATATAAGGGAAGTAGCTTGTTTTATAGTACGGTATGGAATACTAGGTTTATTTTTGTTTGTTTGGCCACCTAAATGCTTTTACCGATGTCATATAACCTCACATTTAACGCAACACTACTTTAACCTATATATGTAAAAATAACAACGATACCATCCAATCACCTGAAATTAAGTAATTTCAGCTTATACCTCTAATTAGGTTATGTTACTGTCATTTTAATAACTCCCGCCTTCCTGTGTTTGACAGCTGTTTTTGCAATGCCGTGGCTGTCAGGCTGCAGACGTTTGTGTCGAAGAGCCAATGACTAAAAAGGTCATACAAAATAATTAGTAAACATCCAGATCTTTTATGGTCTTGCAATTATTTAAAATACATGTTTTACAATCAACTCGTAGAGTAAGGCACTAAATGAACTTTATCTTTAGGCAAAAAAAAGATTATGTGTAATAAAAATACCAGATTAATAGCAAATTTTAAACTATTTCGAAACCTGGTAATGTAGGCAGACTTGGGTTTTCGTGTACGCCTACAGCTTCTTAAGTACAGTTTACAGTATGCAAAATAAAAAGTATGACTGTTTTACTCATTGGCTGTTAGGCTGTGTGTTTATTCCGATACAAATTTTACACAAAATTTCCCAAAATTACAAAACAAAACTTTGGTAGATAAATCAAAATAAAGTAAAAAATGAAGAATAATGGTTTTCTTAAAAACACCGTTTTTGAGATATCTACCATTTGTTTTATTAAAATTTTTTATTTATATCTCGAGAATGTTTTGACCGATTTAACTCAAACTTGGCATGGTTTTTATCTAATACAATATCCATATTCAGAAGAATTACCAATTTAATTCAATCATTAGTTTCAAAATGATTGCCATTTAAAATTTCTTAACCTAAATGTATGAAAACCATAAACTTGAAGTCAAATGTCAGGGCATCTTTTTTGTTGCCCTTTCAATCCCCTATCAAATGGTACGATGTCAAAAACAAGAGATGAGAAATAGTGTCACACACAATAGCGCCCAAAATCAAAAAAATTGTGCAAAGCCTATGCATGTTATATTAGACTTGTATTAATTTTAGTTTAGGACTCTGTGTTCTAGTAGCATTTTGCCATTATTTAAATGTTCTTTTGCTATTCTTAATGGGGTTTTTTCAGGCTCAGAAGAACAAAAAAGGGCAGAGTTCGTTGCTGTCCTACTTTAGCTCAGGCCCAGCAAACAAAAAGAAACGGTTAGAAGATGAACTACAGAAGGAGTTGTTTTGGAACATGAACCAGAACCGGCTGTAGTAGACGTTTTAGATTCGTCATCGGCTCAGTTAACAACCACAACTACAAATGAAGATACCACAACTACTCCTACAGATGAAGTGCAGAGTCCTAGCTGTTCCTCTAGTTCATCTGACCAATTGACAATCACTGTAATTAATAAACGTGATCCTGCTCATGGCCCAGGTTTGGCTAAGGCGTTTTTAGGGAAGGCTCATTCCAACCACGAGAATTAAATTTCCCTAAAACGGATGGTAGGAAATTTAGGCCAGAGTGGTATAAACTGTATCCTTGGCTGGAATACAGTCCTCTAACTGACAAAGCGTTCTGTTTTGCCTGCCGTTCGTTTTACAGCCCAGAAGAAAAAAATGCAGAAAAATTGTATTTACACTCAGTGGGTTTTCCAAATGGAAGAAAGCTGTAAAAGTATTTGAGAATCATGAAAAGAGTAACTCGCATCGAAGTAGTAAACACTAAACTCAGTTCTTTAAGAGAAGCCGACAAAAGTGGCACTGTTATTGAAAAAGTAAATCAAAAGTATTCAGAAGAAGTACAAGAAAACAGATTGTACTTAGAGGCTTTGTGTGAATCCCTGATATTTTGTGGGAGACAATCTATTGCTCCTAAGAGGTCATGACGAATCTACAGATTCAAAAAACAGAGGAAACTTTTTGGAGCTGATGAGGCTTCGTTCCAAAGATAATAGTTTAGTAAACAAATTCTTTGTAGAGCATCGCAAAAATTTTCAATATACTTCAGCGACTTTCCAGAATGAGCTTCTGTCCATAATTGGGGAACAAATTAAGTTGCACATTGCCAAAGAAGTTAAAGATGCAAATGTTTTTGCCATTATAGCTGATGAGACCCAAGACATAGCAAAGCACGAGCAAGTAGCTATTGTCTTGAGACATGTTAATGATAAACTAGAAGTTCATGAGTCGTTTGTGGGGTTTTACCGTGCTAGAAGAACTGATGGCGATACACTGGCAAATGTACTTAAGGACGTTTTGATTTCACTGGACTTGAATATTAAACATCTGCGTGCTCAGTGCTATGATGGGGCTTCGAAACATGAGGGGTCCCTACAAAGGAGTGGCAGCTAGAATTATACAAGAAGCCCCCATGGCAATGTACATTCACTGCAATGCACATATATTGAAACTTGTGCATTGTAAGCTGTTGCACAAGCGTGAATTCAATAAGAAAACACCTTCTTTGTGCTTCAAAGTCTTTACAACTTCATTGAGAAATCAACTAAAAGACATGCTGTTTTTGAAAACATTCAAAAAAGTGCAAAAAGCTTTAGTGGTGGAACAGCAACATTGAAGTCTTTGAGTGATACCAGATGGGCTTTCCGTGTCGAAGCAGTGCGTTCTTTGTTAGATAATTTTGATGCCACTCTTACGACACTACGAGAGATTTCTGAAACAGACCCTGACAGTGGTGGACAAGCCAATGCTTTGTTGAAAAATATGGAGGACTTCAACTTTGTATTTGACCTTCTATTACTCAGGAGAGTTTCTAACACAATGTGACATACTGTCAAAGACCCTTCAGTCAAGCAGTGTGACCTATGAAGTTGTGAAATCTGTAAAAAAACAGCACACTTGAAGTTTTTGCAATCCTTCAGAACAGATGAGTTTTTTCACCAAGTTGTTCAATCACTGCACAGAAATTGCTGACACGTGCGGGTTTAGAGCTGCCGAGTTGCCAAGAAAGGGCAAAATTCCCTCAAAAATCGGGGGTGGGAGTAAAGCTCCATTTGAATCTGTACAACAGTACTACAAAGTTTCAATCCTCTGGCCAGTTATTGATATCCTAAGCGAGGAGATAGAGGCCAGGCTTCAAGAAAACAACCTAGATGTACTTAACCACTTAAGCAAAGTTCTAGGGTGGAAGTGATATAGACACAGCCAGTGTACAGTATGTGTGTAAATACTATAGTTTAGACTATGACATTCTTCTGTCTGAACTAATAACTGTTTTAACAGAACGGAGGAATCAAGAAGCAAAAGTATCCAAGAAAGAGCTGACGTTTTTGTACAAACATCTTTGAAAAGTGTGTTCCCTATGCTTTTTGAACTTTTTCGTTTGTACTATACAATTCCAATGAACTCGGCATCGTGTGAGAGATCCTTTTCATGCTTACGGCGGTTAAAGACATATACTAGAAACTCTATTGGCCAGGAGAGGTTGTCTTCGTTAGCCCTTTTGGCTATTGAAAGGAGTGTAGAAATAGACATTTCAAAAGTAATTGATGACTTCAATTCAAGCCAGAAGAGAAGGCTTCATTTTGTTTAAAACTAACTTGTGGATGCAGTCTGGTTACATAGAATAAAGTGAAATTTGTTTGATCATGTTTACTTGATTTTTCCTTTTATAAAAAACAAACGGGCTGGGCACACATAAATTAAAATTGGGCACACTTTTGAGTTGTGTGTGAACAATAATTACCTCACTTGTGGACCTTGTGGTTTAGTTAATAACTCAATTCATTAAAAAAATTATTGTTTTAGGCTAAGTTGTTAGCAGTAAAATTTTTGTAAAAATAGCTTGAAAAAGCTTAAAATACTAACAAATTTAAAGCCAGTTTTTTACAATTTTCCGGGGGAGGGCCCCGGACCCCCCCTCCACCTGGGGGGTATTCCATACCCCCCAGTAGATCTTGCCACCCCAGTTAAAAAGCTGAAATGACGCCCATGTTTAAATGTGGCCTTGATGTGGGATGAATGGAAAACATTTAGACATGAAAATTGACGTTTGCTATGCAATGTATATTGTCAACTGCAATTAAACGATTTGATTTGATCTGATTTACCGTAGACATCTGTGTGGATATTTGTTATCGACCGTGCACACCTCTGCTCTTTCACACTACCCATCGCACATCTACACACTGTCATATATGGAGTAATCAGTAATGGTGGGTGTTTTTGCCACAGATAAGAGCCGCACTGATAACAGCTGATTTACCGTAGACATCTGTGTGGATATTTGCTATCGACCGTGCACACCTCTGCTCTGCCACACTACCCATCGCACATCTACACACTGTCATATATGGAGCAATCAGTAATGGTGGGTGTGTTTGCCACAGATAAGAGCCGCACTGATAACAGCTGATTTACCGTAGACATCTGTGTGGATATTTGCTATCGACCAAGCACACCTCTGCTCTTTCACACTACCCATCGCACATCTACACACTGTCATATATGGAGCAATCAGTAATGGTGGGTGTGTTTGCCACAGATAAGAGCCGCACTGATAACAGCTGATTTACCGTAGACATCTGTGTGGATATTTGCTATCGACCGTGCACACCTCTGCTCTGCCACACTACCCATCGCACATCTACACACTGTTATATATGGAGCAATCAGTAATGGTGGGTGTGTTTGCCACAGATAAGAGCCGCACTGATAACAGCTGATTTACCGTAGACATCTGTGTGGATATTTGCTATCGACCGTGCACACCTCTGCTCTGCCACACTACCCATCGCACATCTACACACTGTTATATACTCTTAGATGAAACTACGAACACTACAATTCGATTAGATTAACACTAAATAACACATAGGCGATAACAGTATTGTCATACATTGTATCTGGTTTTATTATAGGAAATTACACTTATGGGGATGAGGGTTTAATCTGAGAATTACTCTCTGATCAAAAAGTAGCGACGGATAACCGAGTTAAAGTTAGTCACAGACTAGCCAGTAGAGCTAACATAACAGGAGTTACTTTGAAATTTAACTTCTTTATTTCTGCGCTTAGACATAAAATGAAGTACACAGTAAGTTCCAGTTTCTTACTTCTGCGTTTAAAAGAGCATTACACGCTTGATATAATGATGACTTTAAGGTTTAAGAGCTCCTCAACCGGAATAATCCAGAATTGTTGCGCTCAAGATTAAGTTAATGTGGTAAATTAATAATAACTTTTTCAAAAAATTAAAAAATTATATAAAAAACAGATAAACTATACACGTTTTGTATTAACATTTGGTCTTGACCTTAATCGGAGTTGCGTTCGATTGAATAACACCAAAACCGGGTTGCCTTTACATTTGAATCGAAACAAACACTGTAAGTTATTGTTTGTATATTATTTAGAAATAAAGAAGAATGTAGGTGTACTATACGAAAAACCACGAGAAAGTGCAGTTGAGGGAGGAGCCTATTTTGCCCGTAACCTTGGGAGCGGCCAACGAGAGCTGAGAGCGACGTTGCCAAACTTGTTCCCCGCTGTAACCACAAGCCGCGCGAGTCCAAACATTCTTAAAATACTTAATCGTTACGCTCGAAAGAAATGTTAGAGCTGTCTTGAATTAATTAACTACGTATTACAAAATGTAATTTTACGGTCATTTTAAAAAAAAGTACATCTCTGTAGCTTATTTCCATGTTGAGTTAAATGGATTGAAAATAAATTATTGTATTATATTACTCATATACGAAGATCGTAGGATTAAAATCTTTAGCCGAAATATAAATTAAAAAGAAAAATAAAAATACCGCAAAAAACGTTAATTTCCCGTATTTAACAGTTAGATAATGCCATTATCATTGATATATAATAAGGCATTACATGTGTGCATAGTATAATCATGTTATGTTAAAATGGATTTTCAATTTGGTAAGAAAGTTATCAATACATTTGAAATATATGTTCTTTTCCATAAATATACTTATTCAGTACATAACGATGGAAATTGTTGCCGCAACGGTTTTGTTACGCACTTCGGTTCTCATAAATTTATAAACCATTTGAAAGCATTTTTTCCTACCTGGCTATTAATAGTCTTGAATCTGTGTTATGTAAAATTGTTTTTTATTACAAGTGGGTGATTTAAATATTTAAACTGGTCATAGTTGAAAAATCATACAGCACAAGTATTTTTATAATATGAATGCACTTTCTTATAAAATTCTAAAGTAACGGGTTTTCTATAACATCCAATGAAATTTGAACACAGTACATAATAGATGATTTTCAGACGAGTGAAAATGTGGAGGAAACGGGTGAAATGCCTGTAAAACAAAAGCCGCACCAGCCAGCAGTGGTGGTAATACCAGACGGATGAGTCATACTATTTCCAAGAAACAGCCCCTTCCTCCTTCCTGTCTCTGACCGTCAGTCAGTGCCTATTGTCGCTTCATCAGTGGCGGTTGAAAATACTGCATTCTCTTCAATTCCAGTACGCGTATATTATTTTGTGCTGAATTTTACTGTTGATGAACGTTTTCGTGTTTTTAAGTGTTGTTTATTAGTAGCTATTATAAGTGTACCGATTATTTTCTGTGTAGTGTCAATTGTAATATACTTCTTATTGTGATTCCTTATTTGGACAAAATGGAGTGTGGAGTGTGATGATGTTTGTTCAAGTGCACAGCCATCCGGAAGTAAGAGTGGTAGCGGAAAAACCCTACATAGTGGAGAAACGACGTATTATTTACAACGTTTACAACTTTTTCAAAAAACTGTCGTTGACAAATTTCCGAGAAACTCTAAACTTTAAGCCAAAGTGGTAAACTGTGTGCTGAGGCCTGTGGTGTAAGTGAAAGAACCGTCAACAAAATAAGTAAAGAAGCTTAAGCTGGCCGAAGAAGATGGATCTTCATCATCAGAAATTAAGTTTTCAACGCCAGGAAAACAAAGAAGTCGAAAATCAAAAATAACAGGCTTTGACGACTTTGAAAAAGATGTTTTGAGACGAACTGTCCTTTCGTACTAGACAGAGGGGAATTTCCCACATCAAAAAGAATCACGCAGGATCTCAAACAAAAACTTGATTACAACGGATCGGTAACTTCAACAAATTAGATTATTAAGGCATGTTGGTTTCAGGTATAAGAAAACCAATGATGGTAGAAAGTTTTTATTGGAACGAAATGATATTGTAGCGGCTCGTTTAAAAATTTTTGAGAACCATGCAAGAGCTTAGAGAATCTGGTGATTGTAGGCCCATATATTACCTCGATGAAACATGGGTTAATGAAAAACCATACTCGAAAATACATATGGCAGGATACGACTGAGTCTGGTGGACTAAAGGTTTCCTCTCGGCAAAGGTAGAAGATTAATAATTTGTCCATGTCGGTTCGGCAAAAAGATGGGTTTTTTGCAAGAATGTAAGTGGGTTTTTCGGTCTAAGACATCATCCAGTTCGGACTATCACGATGAAATGAACGCTGAATCGTTTAGAAAATGGTTTAAAAAATTGCTATGCATTTTGGAAGAAGGCTCGATCATCGTTATGGATTAATGCTCCATACCACTCAGTACTCGCCGAGAAAATTCCAAATTCATCGTGGAGAAAGGAAGAGATTCAAATTGGCTGTCTCGAAAAAAACATACAATACTGTATGAAAGAAACGAAACCAGAACTTATAATGAGGGTTCTCCCATATAAAACCCAACAAAAAACTTATGAACTCGACGTTTATGATAAGACATTTAAAAATAACCGACGTTGAGAAACTTGTTCATGATGCTCTGGACAAAGTGACTAAAGAAGACTGGCAATCAAGAGTTCAGCACGCAGAAGCCTTGCAGCAAGCTGATTTTGAAAAGGAATGTATCCGCACAAGTGTTGTAGATAAAATAATTATAAACTTAGCAGACAATTCTGACACGAGTAGCAGTGAGGCAGAAAGTGAAAATGAAGAAGACTCCGAGGTTTTGGCTACGATGTTGCCGCCTGAGAGCGAATAAATAATATACAAGTGCAAAAGGTAAGAATATTATTAAGTCAATCATGCTTTTTAACGTATTTCATTTTAAAATAGTAGGCCTAAAGATTATTTAGTGGAAAATTTGATTATTTCATAATTTAAAAATATAATTGTTCGATTAATTTTAAAATTGATTATCTTGTTATATTGTTTTAATTATTTTTAATCAAGCCAACACGTCATGCAGTGTCCAATATAAGCAACATGTATATTAATTTTGTGTGTGTTTAGTAATCGTTTTAAAATCACTGAAAAGTTGTATGGAAATAAGCAGGTACTTTACTCTGACTAACTGACGGGACGATTTGTTTGTTTTAATCGATAGTTAGTTTGTAATACAGGTAACATTAATAAAACTATACAAGTAATTTAAATATAATATAGCAAACTGCCAACGCATTTTAAAATATTGTTTTTCAATTATACTGATAAGTTTTAAATGTTCAGTGTCAGTGTTAGTTGTGACAGCGCAGCGGCTTATCAGCCACAATGCGCCAGCCGTGCCGGGCGGCAGCGGCAGTTGTGTGGCAACGTCGCGCAGGCCAGTCCATTCTATTGGTCGCCGCCAACTGCACTCTCTGGCGGTTCCTTGTATAGGTAGTTTGTGGTTAACTTTCAGACTCGCATATCAGGAGGTGCAGGCAGCATTAGAACGTAGTGTAATACAAGAGCATTACAGACGTGTTTGGTGTGAAAAGGGGACAAAATAATTGGGTGATTCCGAAATAATAGCAGAGGGTGAGGTTTTTAAACGATACGGTCGGTGTGGAGGGGTGGTGAGGTGAAGCCAGAAAAGTCGCGTGAAGCCCCACACTCCACACAATGGGCACCGAGGCAGGGGCAGGTGTGCGGTGAGCCTACCGGAAAGGGAAGTTGTCTCTGATACCAGGACCCGGTGTCTGAGCTGTCAGAGACGAACGAGGCACAATAGTCTTGCGTCACCATCGATTGTGCGATTCGTTCAAAAGCTGTAAAGTAAAAACGAACGTCCGTTGAGCGTTTATTGTTAACATTGTAAAGACATTCCGAGCCTTACAATTTGCCGAATGGACGGAAAAACAAATACTGTCATCTCCCGGACAAAGTAATTACTAGGCAGGATTATCGGTCCAGTACCGTTCATTAGACCTTCCGTCCTAGACATCGGCGGAACCCCATTTCCGCGACAAGCTTAATGGAGTGGCAACCCGTTCTAGCCCCGGTCTTCAACAGGTATACAATATTATAATATATTTTTACTGACAAGATGATACCATTATTATTATAATACGAACATAGCCGAGAGGACACAACCTGATGTTTTCTTGAAATCGCCAAGCATTACAGTATTTCCTAAAAACTAGAAACCGATCGTCAGCCGCGCTAATTTTGGTGGAGGTATTAAACACTGCGATGTATTAAACAGGTTAAAACTATCAAGCAAAAATGTACAGCCGACTGTCAGACACATAACTAATAGTTATATCATTATCGAAAGTTGCCATTTTAAACGTCTTGTATAAGGTTAGCTGAGGCTGATATACGTCTGACCGTTTGGATTTAAGTACTGTGCCAGGTTAAAAAATACAATTTGAGAAAAAATTATCACTCAATATTTTTTTACCCTATTGATAACCTCCGACATCGACATCTTACCAAAATTAGCGCGGCTGACGATCGTTTGAGTTCTTAAGAGAAATTTCTCAATTGATTTTAAGACAAACCCGAATTGTGTGCGGTGTGCGTACAACGCACAAATCGGTTCTCGACTCCTCACATCATTGCAGTAAAATCACAATTAATTGTGCGTTTATCAGTGTATTGCTGAATTAAACTGAACCTTCAAATAGTTAAAGACTGAAGTAGCAATATACAGGTACAAGAACTCACAGTGGTTCCGTTTTCCCTCAAAGGGAGATATTCTGAACAAGTCATTACTGTCTCCAGACAGTAAATCGAGATGAAATCGATTGTAGAACAGGTTTGTTACACGAAGGTGAAGTGATTTAGTGGGCGTTTGGAGATGAGTCCAAGACGAGGAAAATTGCTAGAGTGGGGCGAGACTTTCACACGAACCGGGAAAGATGCTCGTTGAGATAGTGTACCCATACTTAGTTCACATAACTGTTCATGAATGTTTACATAACTGCTACACAGCATTGAAAATTGGGGCGAAACTAGCGCAAGAAAAAGGAATGTGGATGAAGGTCAACAAGGAAAAATAACGCGAAGGCAACTACCAAGAAGTGAGATTACGGCAATACGAATAGAGGCAGGAACTAGCCATATACGGTAACGCTTCTTTACTCTCCTCGCAGCTGGTATTTCAAGTCTTGTTAGCTGAATCCTTATTTAGGGAATTGGTGAAGACATTGAGTTTGGTTGGCATATAAATGAGTGTGTTGATGAACTGGTGAATAGAGTTCAATAATCGTCACACATTTCCATGGCTTTAGAACTTTTCTACAAAACTTTGATTCGGAAACAAGAACAGCAACCAAGATGACAAGGCAGTGGATCACGTAAAGTAATTTTATCTTAGTATCAGAAGAAATGTAGTGCGTGTTGACTTCTGAAACATTTCGGCAAGCTATGTGGCATCAATCCGAATATTTCTAGTTTTGGGTATTTTGCCTTTTACGCTGAACCAAATTCCATCCTTAAGAAGTAACATTTTCAGCTTGTCGTACTGTGGTATATTTGTGGTAATATATATCATGTCGTACTGTGGTATATTTGTGGTAATATATATCACACAGTTACGAGATTTATCGTTCAGTGTAGAAATGCGTTGATATTGCCTTCAGTTCTGGGGTGTCACCAGTTTAATGAGTTAAGAGGTTAAAGAAGATCTTATTCTATCAGGAGAAGCTAGGCTCTTTGAGTGTATACGACTCTTACTCTAAACAGTTCTAAAGCACCAATATTCAAGAGTCGGGCTTCACATTTTAGCTTCAAGACTGAGTGTAAGACTCGATTCTTCGAGACTTCTACGACGCGACGTCTGAAGTCATCGGCCAGATGGAGGATAGGCGGAATACAGGGATGAATTGGGATTGAATGAACACATGCATTTTTGGAAAACCTCACACAACCATTTAAGCATTAACAGACATACAGTAAAACTTTGAAGCATACATATTAAATGTATAACAAGACAGTGCTGGAATTAGCAAATTTTAGTCAGATATTAAATAAGGTAAAAATGATAGCGCTGGTGCGTGATGGTCTGGAACTTGAAATATATTATTTATTTTAAAACATGACCATACAAAACAAAAACAAGTATACCGTTTTAAATTATAACTAGTTAAGAATTATTTTTAACCAATCACACTTGTGGATGTAGTTATGTTAGTAATAATCGTCTAAATCAAGTATTTATTTAACTCATATTTAGATGAAGAAGTAGAAGGCTTCAAGTAAGTAATACTATTACAGTAAGGTGGAAACTTTTGAATTGTACAGATCATCCAGCGATGTCACACAACTTTTATAAAACATTTGTTAAAAATATTTTTTGCAAACTTCTGTTTAAAAGTTATTTGCTCTATCCAAGCACACTAAATATTCAAAATTGTTTTAAAACAGTAACATATTTAGAAAACTATCTTTAACTGCAATCTGGTCCAGTGAAAGATCATGCATCGCAACGAGAAGTAGGGACTACAGATTTCGTTTTTATAAATGGGTCTTAGAACTCTTGCCCAAACTATTTATTGCTCAATTAAAGTAGTCGGCCTACTGGAAGAATCGAACAACTTTGCAATTACTACTAGGCACCAAAGTATTTTGTTCCGTTGAAAAGTTCGGAATAAGCAGGTATAAAATGTAATTTTCAAAACGGAAGGACACAAGATTAGTTGAATCCTATCCATTATAAGATCAGTAATTATTTAAACATCTAAGGTTGCAAGAGTAAGGCTGACCAAGCCAGCCAGATTGAAGTACACGTAATTTACTGTAAATTTATATTTAGTAATGGCTAATAAAATAAATTGTATAAAATAACAATTTGACGCGCAAAAAACGGAAATAAGTCCTCAATAACGTCCAGAATGACTGATAACTCACTGTTTGTTGTAATATAAAAGATCATAACCTGATCGAAAACATCAAACGGTACAGGAAAGATCCCTAGCGAGACACACACAACTCTGTGAAGGGTTCACTGAGAAATACGAGCGTGTTTTATAGCCTATAGCGAACATAAAACATATAGACATTAATTCCACCAGGGATGTAAGTGTATGCATGATGATGAGTAGAACACCGTTATAAGAAAGTTCAAGTCCGTCCACAGAGAAGACAGTTCTGCTCCGTGGAGTGTATCCTCGGCTCCGGTTACCTGTCTACAAGTCAGCAGCACCGCCGGTATCAGCACTGGCTACAAGTCAGCAGCACCGCCGGTATCAGCACTGGCTACAAGTCAGCAGCACCGCCGGTATCAGCACTGGCTACATGTCAGCAGCACCGCCGGTATCAGCACTGGCTACATGTCAGCAGCACCGCTCCACCATAGCCATGACTACAATACGGTCTAAGCTACCGCAAACACTTACGGTGGAGGTCGAGGTCGACAACGATGTAGATCAAACACACTGTTCCACATGTCATTTGACGTGACAGACAATTTGCGGTGGAGGTTCATCAATATGGCCTCCTGGATGCTTACAGCGATGCTTTCAAAAATCAAACTCGTTTCCTTGTGATAGGTCCGTCCGTCTCCTTCATCCATGAAAATAATATTCATGCAACACAAGAATACAGACAGGCTCTAAATGAAGCAAAGCGAGACATAATGCTAGGAACGTATCGGTCCAATTCTCATACATTGCGTATATTCTTTTAGGATAAAAAAGATATGAGAAACTTATTCAATCGTTACTACAAGGCTTTCCTCGCCAAGAATTGGAGTCTGATGAATGTTGTGGCGGGAAATATAGGCGTCCAACCGAGATGATGTTTCTACTACAGAACAGAATGTCTCAAACGTCTAAACACATAACGTAACTACTTTGGTGAGAAGGGTTGATCCAATTCGAATGTAGAGTTCAGCTCCAGTTTACCTTCCTTTTAGCGCAGCGTCTGGATGTAAAGGGATAGTTTGGAGCTTCTCTGTTTGGATCTCTTCAGACGAACACGACTCCAGATTCCAGGAGTCAATTCTGTGACGGCTGCGGATTCCGGACGCTGTAGGTGGAAGGTGAAATGGAGCTGAACTCAACCGAATTTGTTAAAACACTTTATATCACAGAAGACATTAACAGGAGTCTGGGCTTGACTAAGCGACAGAGGTAATCTTCATTATGACCTAACTAGTGCTATCCACCGCGATCTACCTGCTCTGTCTGTACCCTGTGCCCAGAACCTAGTTCCTTCCGATGTGGTATGTATATTCTGTGCAACACGTGAAGCGTTGGGTTGCAGTAACCTTGACAGTTTACCGCGAAAAACTTCAATTTTGCTAGACAAGTGCTAGTTTAAAATCGGTAATCTCATAGCAATTATTAAATTACTTACTACAGAACATAGCAATGCGTTTTTTGTAGACAAATTGTTTTACAGCAAATATTGTTGAGCAATAACAAAAGATAGAATTTAAAATAAGTATTTAAAATTGAACTAGGCGGAGGGCAAAATGGCTTACGCTATATAACAAATAAAGAAAACAAGCAAAACCTGACATATGCAACCATCGATAAAATAACTACATACAGCCGTCTAGATACTGTTTATTTCTGCGAGTCACATGGTGACGTGTACAATATTATCGGCACAATCCATCGAACAATTAAATCCACTCGGTTGCCTTCGGATATGTTAGTAAAAGAATCAATTATACGTAATGTAATAATTCTAGTTATTGATGCCTGGCATCAGCATATAAAGGAATCGATTGAATAAATCGAACCGTATTGTTTAACGTAACAGATTGTATATCGATAGTTGGAAACAAGAAACCATTACGAAGCGATCTAAACTAAGCTAATACAACGTATTTCCCATAGGACTCGATGACATAGCACAGACAATGGTGAAGCACATTGCAATCCTCCGACTGAGAAATCAATCAAGCTCAGACTACCACGCAGTGTTCTACCCCGGCTAAGTGTATAACAATGTCAAGTACCACTCAATTTACTATTCACTATTCTCTAATATTGCGATACCTATTCAAATTTAATGGGGTTTTCCAATAAATTTAATAAACGTTACAATGTTTTAGTGCGGTATTCTGGGAAAACTAATCAAACACTACGTGGTCGGGATGTGTCAGAAGGTGTGACGGCTTTCTCGCAGAACATGTCAAGATAATGGTTCAGAAAGTTAAGATATGTCGTGTGTTTCCCAAGATTTTCGAGAACGATTCCAAAAATTCACAGCTCAACTACTTTCATTCAATTCTATAAAATTAAATTGAAATCGAACTTTACACATTTCGACTTTACACAACTTTACACAAAGGAAAATCACTATCGGTTCTGCCATAATTAAACACGTAGCTTAATTAATATTTTCAGTTGGATGATAAAAAAAGAAATATATATATATATATATATATATATATATATATATGTGTGTTCATAAAATTCTTTAATGCTGACACTGTACGTCGATGAATTTAGCTATTATTTATCCCCAAAAGATAGCGCCAAAGATATCGTGTTGTCAGTAGCGACCAGAGAGCGCTGGAGAGCGAGAGGGAGAGCAGTGACCCGGAGAGAGAGAGGACCGGATGACTCATCCACGCACTGCGAATCCAGTCCGATCTCTGGTCGACCGTCCGTGCAGAATTGTGTAACGTCGTGTGGGCTAGGCCACGGCTCAGCGTGGAACCTGCCCCGACCCGTGTGTGGGATGGGAGAACAAGATCACCGCGTGGGAGTGATCAAGATCACAACTAACAAGGGCTTTCTATAGCCGTTACACACAGTCGTTTCATACACCACGATCACCTGTATACTGCCACCGAGTTCATTAATCATCACAACATTCCGTTTGATACATTTTGTATTTCACTTTCGTAAGTGTAATTAATTGGAAACACCCTATCCATGGTAATTAGTCCATACTACGACTGCACTAAGACACAAAGAGTCGTATAGACTTGCACATAATCGTCATCGGGCTCAATAAGAGACCATTTCGCGTTAGTTACGGCCTCGGTTCGCCAACCGTACGACGACTGGCTGCGCTAGGAAATTATCCATGCACTGTTTGACAAAACTGTTCAGCACAAAAACTGGCACGAACAACTGCGGCTAATGGCTTATGAAGTCACGACTGGAGTTATGGACGATTTGGTGCGACTAGTAGTGGGTTCCTCCGGTTACTGTCAGATTGTTCTACTGCGGCTCTGTCTCCCTTCGTAGCTTTGTCTCTGACGGCTCCTCACATTCTTGACCAACTTTGTACTCTGGAGGAATCAAAGAGGTAAAAACAACACTTAACTCGCACTTTGGAGTCTCCTTCTGTCAGAGGTCCAGTGGACTATCGGTCACTAGAGCTTTGATCACACAAAGACCAAGTGAAATCCGCTAGCGTCGGTAGGAAATTCACATAATCTCTCGTTTAAAACCGAACTCCAAACTATAAAAGATCGTTTATGAAAGTTCATGTCCTTCTACTGAAAGGACAGTTCCGCACACTTTGCAGACTAGGAACTCCGGAGCACGCTTGTGTGGTTGCATTGTGCTATTTGGACGTTCAGTGACAACTTAACTGAAATAAGAAAGTTTCCCGGAGGTGGAACCCCAGAGCAAATGCATCGGTGTGGATAAGCGATGTGGTGGTGATCGATCTTTGAAGTTGGAAATGATCTAGAGTACATTAGCAAACAGTGAAATACTTCAGTATGCCTGAATCAGTTCTAAGACATCACGACAATTCGACAGTGTCTAGAATTGACTGTGGCAGTTTGAGTCACCATTACATACCTCCTGGGTACTATGGGCGCAAAATATACTTCAATATGCTTCAATTTCGCAATTCTGTCATCCTGATGCTATCGCCTTCTTAACTTTTACTTTTCGCAATTGCAAGTGCTCAGGGATACCAGACAAGCTCGACTGAACTAGTTACCCCAGGATGTGTCAAATACGAATATACTCGGTTATGGTCTTCGACATGTTACTTGTCCAGTAATCTGGTCCGGCGCTGTCTGAGCAAAGCAGTACAAACACACATTTTGGTCTGTTCGACAACATGATATTTTCATTGCTGTACATACACAATCACGTCCAACTCTTTTGATGATACTCCATCCAGTTTGTGAGGAGAACGAAGTGAGAAAATATGAGCTAATCCAACAGGATAAAAACCAAGTCAACACCTTGTCGTAGAGGCGTATAAGTGATAAAGGGGTAAAGTAAACTATGGAAACTGTGAAAGGTATGTTTTGTGTGGTTCCGAACTGATGTTTGAATGTTTGAGATGTAAAGTATTATCAGTGTTAATGTTTTAAGGGCTCCACTGCTATTAGATTGGACTATCGGAGGTGCCTCATGGACGTATTCCTCCAAGTAGAAAAAAGACAAAAATACGTCCGTCACTTGTCTATTTTTATTAATAAGAATAAGAACAGCTCCTTGTCTCGACTGCGATATAAATTTCGTCTCAAAAAGAAAGAAACGTACCAAAGAGTCCTGGCATAAGCCGTTGGACTTCAACAATCGCCAGTATGTCCAGTCGTAGTCTGGAGATATTTAGGGAATACAGGCAAAATCGTGTCGAGAAAGGGGTACAATCTGGGTTTCTTAGTTGTATCAATTTGAAATTTAAAAAACCAAGACAATTCAGAGGTTGCAAACCCACTACGTTCACGACATACAACACTAGAATTTTGGCAACTAATTCACAATTTAAAATTAAACAATTAAGCAACCTGTACAAAACCTAATAAAAAACAACCTGTCATAATAAAAATTGACGTTCAAATAATAATTAAGGTTCTACAGAAAAAGAGTGTGTGGGGGGGGAGGAATAAATACAAATCCATAACATACACCCAAAATTTTAACAGCGTTTCAAATCACAAAAATAATGAATATTGTAGGAGTCGACACCCCAACTCCACCCCCGTGTAATAGTGCCCTTGACTGGAGTGGAGCTGGGGCGTGATCTAATTTATCAGCGATCCACTCACAACCCTGCCGCGTCGTTTGGTACGAGACTCTTGATGAGAATGGCCGGCTTACGCTATAATTAGTCGGGGAATACATTTCTTTTTATTGAATCACGACTACATCACTACATCGTGCTTTATATGTGCGAAGGGACATTGTCAAATAAAATATTGAAGTCAAAGACAACATTCATACGCAAAAGGAATCCTTAAAACCTCACTCGTAGATTTCACACCATTGTACAGCTGAAGTAGCCATGTGTGCATACAATATTAAGTGAAAAACAACATTCATACACAAAAGAAATCCTTAAAACCTCACTCGTAAATTTCACACCATTGTACAGCTGAAGTAGCCATGTGTGCATACAATATTGAAGTGAAAAACAACATTCATACACAAAAGGAATCCTTAAAACCTCACTCGTAGATTTCACACCATTGTACAGCTGAAGTAGCCATGTGTGCATACAATATTGAAGTGAAAAACAACATTCATACACAAAAGGAATCCTTAAAACCTCACTCGTTGATTTCACACCATTGTACAGCTGAAGTAGCCATGTGTGCATACAATATTGAAGTGAAAAACAACATTCATACACAAAAGGAATCCTTAAAACCTCACTCGTAGATTTCACACCATTGTACAGCTGAAGTAGCCATGTGTGCATACAATATTGAAGTGAAAAACAACATTCATACACAAAAGGAATCCTTAAAACCTCACTCGTTGATTTCACACCATTGTACGGTTGAAGTAGCCATGTGTGCATACAATATTGAAGTGAAAAACAACATTCATACACAAAAGGAATCCTTAAAACCTCACTCGTAGATTTCACACCATTGTACAGCTGAAGTAGCCATGTGTGCATACAATATTGAAGTGAAAAACAACATTCATACACAAAAGGAATCCTTAAAACCTCACTCGTTGATTTCACACCATTGTACAGCTGAAGTAGCCATGTGTGCATACAATATTGAAGTGAAAAACAACATTCATACCCAAAAGGAATCCTTAAAACCTCACTCGTAGATTTCACACCATTGTACAGCTGAAGTAGCCAAGTGTGCATACAATATTGAAGTGAAAAACAACATTCATACACAAAAGGAATCCTTAAAACCTCACTCGTAGATTTCACACCATTGTACAGCTGAAGTAGCCATGTGTGCATACAATATTGAAGTGAAAAACAACATTCATACACAGAAGGTATATTACTGATATATACTGATGTACTATATTTCGTTTATTGTCATGAAGAGATTTAGATATTATAACCAACTTACGTTATCTTTATATACAAAGATAAGGTGTTTAACTTTTTATAAATTAAACAACTAAAATTTTGATTGTTGTAGCTGATTTGTCATTACTATTTTTGCTCGTATCTACATATCTTTTGTTTTTATCTTATTAAAGTGACTATGTGTTATACACAATAATCGTTTTTGGCTGAGATTAAGCGAAGTCTATCACTCGTAGGACTCGAAAAGTTTCAATTTTCTGACTCTCCGCACGATATCTCGAAAATCTATAAACTTGAAATTGTGCATGAAGCTTAATTTTATATCTATGAAGGAACACTGTGAGAACTATGATGGTGCATGTCACTCAGCGTAGCGATGTACGCCTGTTTTTGGGCGACAATGATGGCAACAAGAAAATAGCAGAATACGTAAATTTGTACCCAAACAACTACAATTTGTTATTTAGTAACTCAAAACACTCAAAAATAAGATTCAAATATAAGACATATTAACACATGTAGTCTAACTATACCTACATAAACATATAATGAGTTGTTGTGTATACTTTATTAAACACCAAAACCCAATTTAACGAAAAACACGTCCAAATATGGCATTTTGTAACACTGTTCTGGTGCGGTTTTAAAAGTGTTAAAATGCAATCCTGCACACAAGTAACAAAATACATTTACACAATAACTCGTTTCAAAAAACACAATATATTGATTCTACGTCTAGTTAAAATTATCATGGTTAATGTATTGTAGTAACAGCAGCTTCTACTAAAATATGTCACAAATTGTATTTGTAATTGTAGAAAAAAGCTGGGAGGGATTGAATTTTCATCACATGTTACTTTGTACAATAAATCACTGTTAACGTAGTATAACTACTTTGGAAACACACTCAAGACAACTCGCAGCTGACGGTCCTCAGTAAAATACTCGCGAGTCCACGAACTCATAATTTAGATTAATTACGAGAAAAACTCGTGTGCACATTAAAGGCATAATTAAACAATACGCCAACACGTGGTGCTTATTACACTCCACAAACAACCACGCCCTTAACAACGTCCAAATAACCACACACCACATACATCACAATTGACCTATATGATAACAAACGCCAGGTATACACCAACACGTGGTGCTTATTACACTCCACAAACAACCACGCCCTTAACAACGTCCAAATAACCACACACCACATACATCACAATTGACCTATATGATAACAAACGCCAGGTATACACCAACACGTGGTGCTTATTACACTCCACAAACAACCACGCCCTTAACAACGTCCAAATAACCACACACCACATACATCACAATTGACCTATATGATAACAAACGCCAGGTATACACCAACACGTGGTGCTTATTACACTCCACAAACAACCACGCCCTTAACAACGTCCAAATAACCACACACCACATACATCACAATTGACCTATATGATAACAAACGCCAGGTATACACCAACACGTGGTGCTTATTACACTCCACAAACAACCACGCCCTTCGCAAGGCCCAAATAACCACACACCACATACATCACAATTGACCTATATGATAACAAACGCCAGGTATACACCAACACGTGGTGCTTATTACACTCCACAAACAACCACGCCCTTCGCAAGGCCCAAATAACCACACACCACATACATCACAATTGACCTATATGATAACAAACGCCAGGTATACACCAACACGTGGTGCTTATTACACTCCACAAACAACCACGCCCTTAACAACGTCCAAATAACCACACACCACATACATCACAATTGACCTATATGATAACAAACGCCAGGTATACACCAACACGTGGTGCTTATTACACTCCACAAACAACCACGCCCTTCGCAAGGCCCAAATAACCACACACCACATACATCACAATTGACCTATATGATAACAAACGCCAGGTATACACCAACACGTGGTGCTTATTACACTCCACAAACAACCACGCCCTTAACAACGTCCAAATAACCACACACCACATACATCACAATTGACCTATATGATAACAAACGCCAGGTATACACCAACACGTGGTGCTTATTACACTCCACAAACAACCACGCCCTTAACAACGTCCAAATAACCACACACCACATACATCACAATTGACCTATATGATAACAAACGCCAGGTATACACCAACACGTGGTGCTTATTACACTCCACAAACAACCACGCCCTTAACAACGTCCAAATAACCACACACCACATACATCACAATTGACCTATATGATAACAAACGCCAGGTATACACCAACACGTGGTGCTTATTACACTCCACAAACAACCACGCCCTTAACAACGTCCAAATAACCACACACCACATACATCACAATTGACCTATATGATAACAAACGCCAGGTATACACCAACACGTGGTGCTTATTACACTCCACAAACAACCACGCCCTTCGCAAGGCCCAAATAACCACACACCACATACATCACAATTGACCTATATGATAACAAACGCCAGGTATACACCAACACGTGGTGCTTATTACACTCCACAAACAACCACGCCCTTAACAACGTCCAAATAACCACACACCACATACATCACAATTGACCTATATGATAACAAACGCCAGGTATACACCAACACGTGGTGCTTATTACACTCCACAAACAACCACGCCCTTAACAACGTCCAAATAACCACACACCACATACATCACAATTGACCTATATGATAACAAACGCCAGGTATACACCAACACGTGGTGCTTATTACACTCCACAAACAACCACGCCCTTAACAACGTCCAAATAACCACACACCACATACATCACAATTGACCTATATGATAACAAACGCCAGGTATACACCAACACGTGGTGCTTATTACACTCCACAAACAACCACGCCCTTAACAACGTCCAAATAACCACACACCACATACATCACAATTGACCTATATGATAACAAACGCCAGGTATACACCGACACGTGGTGCTTATTACACTCCACAAACAACCACGCCCTTAACAACGTCCAAATAACCACACACCACATACATCACAATGGACCTATATGATAACAAACGCCAGGTATACACCAACACGTGGTGATACTCTCCACAAACAACCACGCCCTCCGCAACACCCAAATAACCAGCCTCCCACACATGTCAAAGTTAACCTCTATAATGACAAACATCAGGTATACACCATTCTTTACGACGTACATGGTGTATGCCACTCGATAAGTTAGTGAATGGTTGCTGACACAAGACTGATAGAGTTGACATTATTACATAAGCTGTAGTAGGAGACGTGGTGTAAATGACTACGAGAGCTGAAGTAGATGGTTACAAGAGATGCAGTAGATGACCCTAAAAACTGCAGTAGATGACTACAAGAGTTGCAGTAGATGACTACAAGAGCTGCAGTAGATGACTACAAGAGCTGCAGTAGATGACTACAAGAGCTGCAGTAGATGACTACAAGAGCTGCAGTAGATGACTACAAGAGCTGCAGTAGATGACTACAAGAGCTGCAGTAGATGACTACAAGAGATGCAGTAGATGACTACAAGAGCTGCAGTAGATGACTACAAGAGCTGCAGTAGATGACTACAAGAGCTGCAGTAGATGACTACAAGAGCTGCAGTAGATGACTACAAGAGCTGCAGTAGATGACTACAAGAGCTGCAGTAGATGACTACAAGAGATGCAGTAGATGACTACAAGAGATGCAGTAGATGACTACAAGAGATGCAGTAGATGACTACAAGAGCTGCAGTAGATGACTACAAGAGATGCAGTAGATGACTACAAGAGATGCAGTAGATGACTACAAGAGCTGCAGTAGATGACTACAAGAGCTGCAGTAGATGACTACAAGAGATGCAGTAGATGACTACAAGAGATGCAGTAGATGACTACAAGAGCTGCAGTAGATGACTACAAGAGCTGCAGTAGATGACTACAAGAGATGCAGTAGATGACTACAAGAGATGCAGTAGATGACTACAAGAGATGCAGTAGATGACTACAAGAGCTGCAGTAGATGACTACAAGAGCTGCAGTAGATGACTACAAGAGCTGCAGTAGATGACTACAAGAGATGCAGTAGATGACTACAAGAGATGCAGTAGATGACTACAAGAGCTGCAGTAGATGACTACAAGAGCTGCAGTAGATGACTACAAGAGCTGCAGTAGATGACTACAAGAGATGCAGTAGATGACTACAAGAGATGCAGTAGATGACTACAAGAGATGCAGTAGATGACTACAAGAGATGCAGTAGATGACTACAAGAGATGCAGTAGATGACTACAAGAGATGCAGTAGATGACTACAAGAGATGCAGTAGATGACTACAAGAGCTGCAGTAGATGACTACAAGAGATGCAGTAGATGACTACAAGAGATGCAGTAGATGACTACAAGAGATGCAGTAGATGACTACAAGAGATGCAGTAGATGACTACAAGAGATGCAGTAGATGACTACAAGAGATGCAGTAGATGACTACAAGAGATGCAGTAGATGACTACAAGAGATGCAGTAGATGACTACAAGAGATGCAGTAGATGACTACAAGAGATGCAGTAGATGACTACAAGAGATGCAGTAGATGACTACAAGAGCTGCAGTAGATGACTACAAGAGATGCAGTAGATGACTACAAGAGATGCAGTAGATGACTACAAGAGATGCAGTAGATGACTACAAGAGCTGCAGTAGATGACTACAAGAGCTGCAGTAGATGACTACAAGAGATGCAGTAGATGACTACAAGAGATGCAGTAGATGACTACAAGAGATGCAGTAGATGACTACAAGAGATGCAGTAGATGACTACAAGAGATGCAGTAGATGACTACAAGAGATGCAGTAGATGACTACAAGAGATGCAGTAGATGACTACAAGAGCTGCAGTAGATGACTACAAGAGATGCAGTAGATGACTACAAGAGATGCAGTAGATGACTACAAGAGATGCAGTAGATGACTACAAGAGATGCAGTAGATGACTACAAGAGCTGCAGTAGATGACTACAAGAGATGCAGTAGATGACTACAAGAGATGCAGTAGATGACTACAAGAGATGCAGTAGATGACTACAAGAGCTGCAGTAGATGACTACAAGAGCTGCAGTAGATGACTACAAGAGCTGCAGTAGATGACTACAAGAGATGCAGTAGATGACTACAAGAGATGCAGTAGATGACTACAAGAGCTGCAGTAGATGACTACAAGAGCTGCAGTAGATGACTACAAGAGATGCAGTAGATGACTACAAGAGATGCAGTAGATGACTACAAGAGCTGCAGTAGATGACTACAAGAGCTGCAGTAGATGACTACAAGAGCTGCAGTAGATGACTACAAGAGCTGCAGTAGATGACTACAAGAGCTGCAGTAGATGACTACAAGAGCTGCAGTAGATGACTACAAGAGCTGCAGTAGATGACTACAAGAGCTGCAGTAGATGACTACAAGAGCTGCAGTAGATGACTACAAGAGATGCAGTAGATGACTACAAGAGCTGCAGTAGATGACTACAAGAGCTGCAGTAGATGACTACAAGAGATGCAGTAGATGACTACAAGAGATGCAGTAGATGACTACAAGAGCTGCAGTAGATGACTACAAGAGCTGCAGTAGATGACTACAAGAGCTGCAGTAGATGACTACAAGAGCTGCAGTAGATGACTACAAGAGATGCAGTAGATGACTACAAGAGATGCAGTAGATGACTACAAGAGCTGCAGTAGATGACTACAAGAGCTGCAGTAGATGACTACAAGAGCTGCAGTAGATGACTACAAGAGCTGCAGTAGATGACTACAAGAGCTGCAGTAGATGACTACAAGAGCTGCAGTAGATGACTACAAGAGATGCAGTAGATGACCCTACAAAACTGCAGTAGATGACTACAAGAGCTGCAGTAGATGACTACAAGAGCTGCAGTAGATGACTACAAGAGCTGCAGTAGATGACTACAAGAGCTGCAGTAGATGACTAAAATAGGTGCAGAAATTGCACGAGAAAAGTAATTCGTCCAACTATGTAACATTTAAGAGATGAGTTAAATTTCCTCATTTACTTGTTTTACATTTAAATACTTTCCCCACTCATTGACGTGTATATTGGCGGCAATTAAAAAAGAAGTACTTGATATATTCAAAGGCGAGTATTATCGCTTATCATATTTAATAGCCATGTAATCACATTTCCATTGTATTTACCACACGAACTAGATTTCACAAACCTCAGTATATTAAATGACGCGATGTAAACATCGTCAATGATAGACGATTACGAGACAAGAGAGCGAGCGCCCTTGAGACGAAGCGAGGACGTTAGATTGCGTCCAGGAGCGACAAACACACAATCGAAGAACGGTAAATGGTTACGCGGTGCGTTATGGTGAACACGTTATTGTCGGTTACTTACACTAATTAGAATAAAAACGAAAGTGCGGAACCATTGGGAGAAACGGTGCGGAAAGTAAGAGCGGGTGATTATCAGCCCATGATCGTTGCCGGTGGTACCGTGAATGTCGATGGAGGAGTGGAGCCAGGAAGTGGGCTGACTGTAGGCTGCTCTGGCTGCAGACCGTGCGAGATCGGTCGGTACAAGTCGGCAGTACGTTACTCAACTGTAGTGGATCAACCGTAGCGGGTCCACACATCTACACTACTACGTTACGTACGTATCGTGAGGAAACTGGAAGATCACCGTGGAGATTGACGATTTGCGATAATTAATTATCATTACAACGAGATAGCAATTTGTATCATTGTTTTGTCCTTTCTTTAGATTATATTTCTTAAATTTAATCTAGCCACGGTTAGTTCCAGTGTGCTACTATACTTGTACTACCCTGTTAGCAGCCTCGTGTTGGGATATTTACCAACTCATTAGAACGAACTCATCATAGGATATGTTAACTGTCCAGTAGTAAACTAGGAGGTAATAGTCATAATTACATTAGATGGACATAATCATGCCTGTGGTTGGCTTCTAATAAATGTAAATCAATAGTAGGCATCGTGTGGAAATAACTAAACTTTTGTGTAAGCGAGTTAGTGTTCCAGTCCTGAAAAGTAGACATTGGCCAGTCACTGATTTCCAGTAACTGTTGCCAGCAAGGCATTGGAAGTTAGCTTGAATCCTGCAGCCGTGTAAACTCCTCAGGCCACCTGGCTTCCTTCAACAGTGAATTCAAACATTCTATTTGTACCTGCGCGTGTTCGGTATAAAATATTCAACAACAACAAACATATTTTATTCGAAATTATTTCACACTTACCATGTTTTTCTCTAAGTGTTGGACTGGAACTTAACTAAACCCGCCAACAACTTCCAGACATGGTTGTCCCAGCGCTCAGCCTTCCAAATGTTGAAAACGTAACGAGAAAGGTAGACGATAATATATACTCCGCTAACAATTTCCAGACATGGTTGTTCCAGAACTCAGCCTTCCAAATGTTGAAAACGTAACGAGAAAGGTAGACGATAATATATACTCCGCTAACAATTTCCAGACATGGTTGTTCCAGAACTCAGCCTTCCAAATGTTGAAAACGTAACGAGAAAGGTAGACGATAATATATACTCCGCCAACAACTTCCAGACATGGTTGTTCCAGAACTCAGCCTTCCAAATGTTGAAAACGTAACGAGAAAGGTAGACGATAATATATACTCCGCCAACAGCTTCCAGACATGGTTGTTCCAGAACTCAGCCTTCCAAATGTTGAAAACGTAACGAGAAAGGTAGACGATAATATATACTCCGCCAACAATTTCCAGACATGGTTGTTCCAGAACTCAGCCTTCCAAATGTTGAAAACGTAACGAGAAAGGTAGACGATAATATATACTCCGCCAACAACTTCCAGACATGGTTGTTCCAGAACTCAGCCTTCCAAATGTTGAAAACGTAACGAGAAAGGTAGACGATAATATATACTCCGCCAACAACTTCCAGACATGGTTGTTCCAGAACTCAGCCTTCCAAATGTTGAAAACGTAACGAGAAAGGTAGACGATAATATATACTCCGCCAACAACTTCCAGACATGGTTGTTCCAGAACTCAGCCTTCCAAATGTTGAAAACGTAACGAGAAAGGTAGACGATAATATATACTCCGCCAACAACTTCCAGACATGGTTGTTCCAGAACTCAGCCTTCCAAATGTTGAAAACGTAACGAGAAAGGTAGACGATAATATATACTCCGCCAACAATTTCCAGACATGGTTGTTCCAGAACTCAGCCTTCCAAATGTTGAAAACGTAACGAGAAAGGTAGACGATAATATATACTCCGCCAACAACTTCCAGACATGGTTGTTCCAGAACTCAGCCTTCCAAATGTTGAAAACGTAACGAGAAAGGTAGACGATAATATATACTCCGCCAACAACTTCCAGACATGGTTGTTCCAGAACTCAAGCCTTCCAAATGTTGAAAACGTAACGAGAAAGGTAGACGATAATATATACTCGGTCAACAATTTCCAGACATGGTCGTTCCAGTGAACTGACTACCAATTGTAGGAGTACATCCTGAGAAAGACATGTGTTTGAAACATGGTCTGGACGCGTATACCGCAAATGATATTCTATTTCGAGAGCTGACTTCTGAGTGAGTTGTTTCATGACGAGGAAGAGGTATGTGCTACCTCACTACCACACAAGGTATGTGGCAGCTGTGGGCGGGGAGCCTAGGCATATCCAGGTCACATTGGATTAGTTTCGGCAAGTCTGGTCCCCGACGGCCCGCGGTCCCCACCTCACTCTCTCCTCGGGTCCTTCTGATCCATTCATAAAAGCATTCTTCTCCTGCGAACTCATCGCTTCAGATCCACGCCAATTTTCAAATTTCGCTTTACTGATTATCGCGTGATTTGTAAATTTCACTCTGTGAAAGCGTCGCTTTCGTCACAGTATCTTAACGTTTTAAAAGATAACTTCCTTTCCCTTTTTAACCGGATTTCAGTAAAATTAAAAGCCAAGTAAATGATTGTGGCAGCAACCAGACAAGAGGAAGCGACCATCAGATATACTATTTGTGGTAATTTACCAGTCAGAGTCTCTGGGTGGTACTTTTGTATTATCCTAAGGCTATTATTTTTAGAATAACTTTTCTTACCGGGGACCTAAAAAACTACTTTACTAGAAATAACAGACTTTACCTGCCTTACTGTGAAAATTGCATGTTACAGTGACGATCGGTTCTTGTTTTCTGTTTCCCAAAAGGAAGCAATATCGGCGAAAAGTAAGCCAGTCTGTCTCTATCTACTACTTCTTAGTACGCGATATAGTAATTTTAGATTAGGAATAAACATTTTACTAAGATCAAGTTGGCCTTTACGAGCGCTTACTTGATCTGAGCTTGAATTTGGGTACTATACCGAGGCATAATTTTCATTCATGGCTCTTCCATCTAGTTGCACACATTTGAGTAAGGATGACTTTATACTTTTAAACTACGAGAGGACAATGCCGACTTGATAAGTTCTATGAAACCTTGAAGAAACAGATTATAATGTTATTTCATAAGAAAAGTAAGAGAGCTCGTTTTTCCACTTAATTCAAACGTATACACTCATTGAAGATTAAAACACAAGAATTCAATTACGAACCAATGTATTGAATTGAACCAAAGTTAGTAGACTTATCATTTCACATGCACATAAAATACTTGACATTCTAACAAAAATGAATGTCACCAGCATTTGCAGGTGGTCATCTTGTTTGTCATTTCAGAAGCACAATTGGAAATATTATTTTGATTAACATACCTACGCCTGCTTGATTAAAGCAATTCTGGTGACAACTCAATTCTAGTATTGAGGACTTGGCTTAGTTGCGACCAAAGAGGACAGAATTCTATAATGATGTGTGATTACTATTTCAGGACGACATTCTCAGTTTGTATGTTCTAGTATATAAAGGTGAAAAGATAAGCCTATATAATTCATTGCCAACCTCTTACACAACCTTTTACAATTAATTTTTTTTGTCTCCTCAATTCATTATTAACGTAAAGGCATACACCTTTAATCAATAAACTATTCTTGAAAGGAAAGAACAGTCACTTAGGGCAGTGCACTGTTGATGTCAAGGACAGGGAGCAAGAAAGGGATGTGGGTGTTCTGGCATTGCCATCACGATTGTCTTTAACCTCTTCCTTGGTAATAGCTCTCTAAATCTTCTACTGACTGTCACAGTGGGTATGTGTGTAAGTAGTGCCACCACAATATAGGCTACAAGCACCTCTCTCATGAACCCAGATGAATAGGTAAACGGTCATTTGGTAGTTTACATGAGGAATGTGACACTACAGTAGGACATCTGTTGTGGGTGGTCGGGCACTACCATCATGATTGTCTCTAACCACTTCCTCAGTAATAGCTCTCACACTATCCTACTGACTGTCACAGTGAGTCTCTGTTTAAGTAGTACCACCAAAATATAGGCTACAAGCACCTGTCCCATCAACCCAGATGAATAGGAAAACGGTCATTTGGTAGTTTACATGTGGAATGTCAACTACAGTAGGATATCTGTTGTGGGTGGTCGGGCACTGCCATCACGATTGTCTTTAACCTCTTCCTTGGTAATAGCTCTCACAATCTCCTACTACCTGCCACAGTGGGTCTCTGTTTAAGTAGTACCTCCACAATATAGGCTACAAGCACCTGTCTCATCAACCCAGATGAATAGGAAAACGGTCACTTGGTAGTTTACATGTGGAATGTCACACTACAGTAGGACATCTGTTGTGGGTGGTCGGGCACTGCCATCACGATTGTCTCTAAGCACTTCCTCAGTAATAGCTCTCACAATCTCCTACTGTCACAGTGGGTTTCTGTTTAAGTAGTACCACCACAATATAGGCTACAAGCACCTGTCTCATCAACCCAGATGCATAGGAAAACGGTCACTTGGTAGTTTACATGTAGAATGTGACACTACAGTAGGACATCTGTTGTGGGTGGTCGGGCACTGCCATCAAGATTGTCTCTAGCCACTTCCTCAGTAATAGCTCTCACACTATCCTACTGACTGTCACAGTGGGTTTCTGTTTAAGTAGTACCACCACAATATAGGCTACAAGCACCTGTCCCATCAACCCAGATGAATAGGAAAACGGTCACTTGGTAGTTTACATGTTGAATGTCACACTACAGTAGGACATCTGTTGTGGGTGGTCGGGCACTGCCATCACGATTGTCTCTAACCACTTCCTTGGTAATAGCTCTCACAATTTTTCTACTGACTGTCACAGTGGGTATGTGTGTATGTAGTACCACCACAATATAGGCTACAAGCACCTGTCTCATCAACCCAGATGAATAGGAAAACGGTCACTTGGTAGTTTACATGTGGAATGTCACACTACAGTAGGACATCTGTTGTGGGTGGTCGGGCACTGCCATCACGATTGTCTCTAACCACTTCCTCAGTAATAGCTCTCACACTATCCTACTGACTGTCACAGTGGGTTTCTGTTTAAGTAGTACCACCACAATATAGGCTACAAGCACCTGTCTCATCAACCCAGATGAATAGGAAAACGGTCACTTGGTAGTTTACATGTGGAATGTCACACTACAGTAGGACATCTGTTGTGGGTGGTCGGGCACTGCCATCACGATTGTCTCTAACCACTTCCTTGGTAATAGCTCTCACAATTTTCTACTGACTGTCACAGTGGCTATGTGTGTATGTAGTACCACCAAAATATAGGCTACAAGCACCTGTCTCATCAACCCAGATGAATAGGAAAACGGTCACTTGGTAGTTTACATGTGGAATGTCACACTACAGTAGGACATCTGTTGTGGGTGGTCGGGCACTGCCATCACGATTGTCTCTAACCACTTCCTCAGTAATAGCTCTCACACTATCCTACTGACTGTCACAGTGGGTTTCTGTTTAAGTAGTACCACCACAATATAGGCTACAAGCACCTGTCTCATCAACCCAGATGCATAGGAAAACGGTCACTTGGTAGTTTACATGTGGAATGTGACACTACAGTAGGACATCTGTTGTGGGTGGTCGGGCACTGCCATCAACGATTGTCTCTAACCACTTCCTTGGTAATAGCTCTCACAATTTTTCTACTGACTGTCACAGTGGCTATGTGTGTATGTAGTACCACCACAATATAGGCTACAAGCACCTGTCTCATCAACCCAGATGAATAGGAAAACGGTCACTTGGTAGTTTACATGTGGAATGTCACACTACAGTAGGACATCTGTTGTGGGTGGTCGGGCACTGCCATCACGATTGTCTCTAACCACTTCCTTGGTAATAGCTCTCACACTATCCTACTGACTGTCACAGTGGGTGTTCTCTGTTTAAGTAGTACCACCACAATATAGGCTACAAGCACCTGTCTCATCAACCCAGATGAATAGGAAAACGGTCACTTGGTAGTTTACATGTGGAATGTCACACTACAGTAGGACATCTGTTGTGGGTGGTCGGGCACTGCCATCACGATTGTCTCTAACCACTTCCTTGGTAATAGCTCTCACACTATCCTACTGACTGTCACAGTGGGTCTTCTCTGTTTAAGTAGTACCACCACAATATAGGCTACAAGCACCTGTCCCATCAACCCAGATGAATAGGAAAACGGTCACTTGGTAGTTTACATGTGGAATGTCACACTACAGTAGGACATCTGTTGTGGGTGGTCGGGCACTGCCATCACGATTGTCTCTAACCACTTCCTTGGTAATAGCTCTCACAATCTCCTACTGACTGTCACAGTGGGTCTCTGTTTAAGTAGTACCACCAAAATATAGGCTACAAGCACCTGTCCCATCAACCCAGATGAATAGGAAAACGGTCACTTGGTAGTTTACATGTGGAATGTCACACTACAGTAGGACATCTGTTGTGGGTGGTCGGGCACTGCCATCACGATTGTCTCTAACCACTTCCTTGGTAATAGCTCTCACACTATCCTCTACTGACTGTCACAGTGGGTCTCTGTTTAAGTAGTACCACCACAATATAGGCTACAAGCACCTGTCCCATCAATCCAGATGAATAGGAAAACGGTCACCTGGTAGTTTACATGTTGAATATCACTCTACAGTAGGACATCTGTTGTGGGTGGTCGGGCACTGCCATCACGATTGTCTCTAACCACTTCCTCAGTAATAGCTCTAACACTTTTGGGGTGAAAATGATAAAATATATGATTAGTATATACAATTAGCAAACTTTAAGTGCCACTTTGTGTATAAATCTGTTTTTGAACCCTACAAGGGTACTTATTTACAAAAACTACCAGCTTGTGCAATGAGCTTGTTGTATTTATAATTATGGAATAATAACAATGGAGTAGATGTTGAAAACTCATTATACACAGAGTGTAGTTTATCTGAATTTTAACATCAGTCTGTAATATACATAGTCCAAGGACCACCACCTATAATGTAACGCCAACAGTGTTGTACAACACTCACTATTGTACCCACACAAGCGAAGTATGAATCAACAAATTTGTCAGTATCAGCAAAACTGGGTTATCTGGTGTGGGTTATCAGCAAGTAACAGCTGGCATGCATTTAGGTTACTTACAGACAGAGCATGGCTTTTGTTTCACCTTTTTTAAATTTTCAGTGTACATTAATAAGTATTCTGCCATATTTGAAAATTGAAGTATTTTTATAGTTTAGTTATCAGTATTAATTAGTGACAATTAGAATGAATGATAATAGTGACACAAGTTAAATCTCCAAATTTCCAACATCCTGTGAACCAGTTCTCAGCTGCAGCTGTTAAACACAAAAGCAGTATAATTGATTTCACAGTGAAATGTGGCTCCCTGGGAACCGTGAAAGCCAAATGAAAGTGCTATCTTGTTATCTGTTAAAGTAGGTCTGTCCAGGAGGAAGACAATCCAACTTGTAGAAAGAGTGTCTGTCACATATAGTGCAGTATATAATGGATATACTTGCCATCAAGTGAAGTAAAAATTACAATTCTTTATTTTAATCGGTTACGTGTGAACTACCGATTTACTACACTTAACCTGCACTTAAAATAATATAATAAATACTGCTAACGTTAAATGAAAATATAACCAAATAATTAACTTTAATATTAACAACCAGTTTGACTTAAATCAAAACACACTAAAATTCTTTGTGAATAAAACAAACAAAATTAAGTAATACCTTTTTGCTATGAATTTATAATTAATATTTAAATTTATTTACAAATCCAAATTTATTTTTTATTTAAAGCATTTTAAAACAACTTAAGCTGTTACTCAGTTTATGTTGTATATATGTATATACAGGGGGTTTGAAATGTATGGGTACGGGCTTAATATTTTAAAAAACCATAGGAGATAACATCTATAAACTTTGCACAGTGTCATATGACTATGTAAATTATTTTTTCTTGCTATTACCATGACATGCCAACCATGGGGGGACGGCCCACAGAGGAAAACATGGAAATCTTAAATTGAAGCATAGGTCGAGTTATACCTCATTTGAAAGAGCTCACTTAGTAGAGTTGAATGCCGCAAACCGCATCTCAAAAGGTTTATCCAATCAGAAATGGCGGCTTGTTTTAGGTACACATTGTGAAGTACATTATGCGCTGCCATTTCTGACTGGATCGTCGTATTCTGATGCGGTAGGCGGCGTTTCACTCTACTACCCAATGTGTTTTCACTAACTTTTTTTAATTAGCAAATTATGTCATAAATTTTTAACATAATAAATAAAACACAATAAATACCGATGTTTTTTAGTTTTATTTTTATTGTGTTATAAATTTATGACATAAATTTGCTAATTAATAAAAGTCAGTGAAAAAACACATTGGGTAGTAGAGTGAAACGCCGCCTACCGCATCAGAATACGACGATCCAGTCAGAAATGGCAGCGCATAATGTATTTCACAATGTTGTACCTAAAACAACCCCGCCATTTCTGATTGGATAAACCTTTTGAGATGCGGTTTGCGGCATTCAACTCTACTAAGTGAGCTCTTTCAAATGAGGTATCACTCGACCCATGCTTCAATTTAAGATTTCCATGTTTTCCTCTGTGGGCCGTCTCCCCATGGTTGGCATGTCATGGTAATAGCAAGAAAAAATAGTTTACATAGCCATATGACACTGTGCAAAGTTTATAGATGTTATCTCCTATGGTTTTTAAAATATTAAGCCGTACCCATACTTTTCAAACACGTATATACATATATACATGTATATATATATATATATATAAAAAGGGTGGGGCAGAGTGGACTCACTAGTTTCAATCAGTCGCCGAAAGAGCGCGCGCGTGAGGTAGCGGAGTGGGAGTGGTTTCATTTGGTGGGGGGAACGACGCCATTTTTTAGTAGTCACTATGCCGTGGACTGGCGAGCATCGTGGTTTTGTAGTCGAAACGTTCTTTAAAAATAAGGATAGTGTGGTGGCGACCCAGCGTGCATTTCGTAGACGGTTTGGTTTGAATCGTCATGATAGTGTTCCTGATGCTAAAACCATAAGGAAATGGATTAAAAGTGTACGGGCGACAGGATCTGCACTGCCTAGAAAACCCAGTCGGACAACCAAAGAGTGTGAGGACACCAGAGAACATAATGGCGGTGAGAGCGTCTATTGAACAATCTCCATCGCGCTCTGCGCGGAAACATGCTGCTGCTCTTGGAATGTCGGCCAGAACGATGAGGCGAATTTTACACTCAGACCTTCATTTACACCCGTATAAGATGATGGTTGTTCAAGAATTGATGCCAGCAGATTTTGTTAAACGTACAAATGCTTGCAATGCAATACTGGCTTCTTTACAACCCGGCAATATTCTGTGGTCTGGTGATAAGGCACATTTTCACCTCTCGGGCACAGTAAATAAGCAAAAACTTTTCGTTACTGGGCAGCTGAAAACCCACGAACTCTTCATCAAAAACCTATTCATTCACCAAAAGTGACTGTGTGGTGTGCTGTGTCCTCCATAGGCCATAATTGGCCCCTACTTTTTTGAATCGGAAGGTGCAACCGTTACTGTGAACGCTGTACGCTATTGTGAGATGTTGGGAGAACTTTTTCTTCTCCAGAATTGAAGAGTATGGTGAGGAAAATAATATGGAAGCCTTTTGGTTTCAACAGGATGGTGCCACGGCTCATACTGCCCGTCGCTCTCGCCATCTTTCTGCAAGAACGGTTTCCCGGCCGCTTGGTTCATTACGAGGGGATGTTTCATGGCCCCCTCGCTCACCCGATCTAAGCCCATGCGATTATTTTCTTTGGGGTTACCTCAAATCTGAGGTTTACAAAGTTCGACCAAGGACCTTGGAAGCCCTTAAGGAAGCAATTGTTGATGTTATAGCTGGAATAACGCCAGATATGCTGCGTTAGAGTTTTTGAAAACTTCATTGAACGGCTGAATATGTGCATCGCTCGTCAAGGTCGTCACCTGGACGATATCATTTTTAAAACTTAATAAAAAAATAAATGGCATTTTATGTAGATTTCAGAAATAAAAAAGCTTTTGTAATAATCTTGTATGGTTTTTATACAGTCAACCGATCAAATCAGGGAGTCCACTCTGCCCCACCCTTTATATATATATATATATATATATATATATATATATACAGGGTGATTCATGAAGTTCTCCCCCCACTTCTACAGCACATTGTACTAGTAAAAATAATGAAAAAAATGTTATATAAACATAGGTCCGAAAACGCTTCGTTAGCGAGTTACAGCTAGCAAAAGATTTCGCCTGAATTCCTGGGTAAAGAGTAAAATAAAGCCATACTGAACTTTTGGAAAGGTAAATTAAGTAAGAAAAATCGTGGATTGTTATGTATTTTTACCTGATAAAGCTAATAAAATAGGTTTCAGAACTGTACCTGTAGTAGTTTTTGAGGGATTCAGGGTTAAATGCAAAAAATTGGGGCACGAAACAATGTTTTTTTTTAAGTTTGATGTACAATAACTTTGTTAAATTGGTAATAAATACATAAAATCAACAAACATTAATTGTAGAGAATTTAATTCTGAGAAAATTGATATAATCAAAGTCTAAAATAAAACAGAAATAAGTACCAAAAAATCGATTTTATTTCAGTATAATACATTACTAGTTTTTAACAAAATTAATCAGGTTGGGCCAACCGTACGCACCTTTTTATAATAGATGTTCGAAAATGAGGCCATCATTATCAATACATTTTGCAGCACGTTTGTGTATTGCTTTTGTTGCGTTTCTTAATTTTTCAGGACTTCCCTGTATCTGCACAGCCGAATCTATAATACGGGCAATTAATTCATCACGAGAATTCACTTTTGTCTTTTATACAATGTCTTTCATCCATCCCCAGATGCAATAATCCAATGGAGATAGATCTGGTGATCTTGGTGGCCAAGGGTGAGGCCCTCCACGACCAATCCAGTGTCCAGGAAATTGATGATTTAAGTAAGCAGAAACGGCACGTGAAAAGTGGGGAGGTGCTCCGTCATGCTGGAAGTACAAATTTTGTCTGAGATGTAAAGGAACATTCTCTAACAGCTGCGGCAACTCTTCTTGAAGGAAATGCAAATAGAACTCAGCATTTAGGCGTCCAGGTAATATGAAAGGTCCAATCAGCCGATTGTGTAAAAGGCCACACCAGACATTGACGCTAAATCGGTGTTGAAAGTTCTGTTCAACATCTACAGCTAGGGGATGGTCCGCTTCGCTTGGAGTTTTGCAACTTTTTGAATATTAATAATCAACTCTACAAGCGTATTTTGTTTAAGGATGAGGCACAATTCACTCGGGATGGTGTCAATAACTTGCACAATGAACACTCATGGGCAGAAGAAAATCCACATGAGGTAGTGGAACATTTGAACACTTACTTTGATCACAGGTACTTAAAAATTGGAGTTTACTTGTAATACTTAATAATTTACATTGTTCAATTGTTTTAAAATTTAAATAGCTATAACTACTGAATGAATCCACCTTTTTAAGTCCGGTTTGCGGCATTGTACTCTGCTAAATAAGGCCTTTAATGTGATACCAAACTTGACCTATGCTGGTATTTAAGAATTTTGTCTGACTCCTTGTGGACCGTCCCCCAAAGGGATTATGTGGTCGGTAATTGGGCAGATGTGTGCGTTACTATCACCAGTAAGCACGTGTGAACTTTGGTATTTCTTTCTATTATGGTTCAAAAATTAAAAAAGAGGTTCCAGACTTAATTGACACCCTGTATATATATATATATATATATATATATATATATATATATATATGAATAAATTATTATTATATAAACTAAATAGGCCTATAACTGGTCAACACACAACTTAAAAAGTGCATGCACTATCACTATCACTAAACTTGACAATAAAATAGACAAAGATGGAAAGATTTGTAAGAAGTACTGGTACTTTTTTGAACATAAAAAGTATATGTTTGTGTTGGTGCTTTAACTACGTAAAATATTTAAATTATTACAACTACACAAGGAGTACTAAGTGACAATAAACCAGGATATGCTTTAAGGCAGGGTTTCTCAACCTTTTTGAACCTACAACCCCTTTTTTGTGTCAGAAATTTTGACAACTCATGACCGTAAATTGTAAATGGGGGAAGCATTCAACACCACTACATAAATAGGTCTAGTATTTGGTAAAATGCTGTGTTTTATAGCGTGGTATTCCCTTATTAAATATTTGATAAAAACTAAATTTATTCTTCCACTAATAAGAGCACAATAATAAACTCAATATTAACTCCAAAACAAAATCAAAATATACTATTTTTGATCGCTTTATAAAGACTGTGGACGAGCACGATCAGCCTGTGATGCTTGTTGCTTGTAGGAGATTTTATAAACTAACTCTGAAATTCTGATGACTTTATCTTCTGTCTGCTCAATATAAACTGTAAGTTTGTTACTTTTCACGTGTGTAATTTGTTGTTTTAAAAAGTTCAACATTGTAATGGATACATTCTTCAAAAGAAGAGCTTCAGTGAGTATTGATGCAGAACAAACTAGACAAGAAATGTAACGAGTCTCTTTTGAATTTTGGATTTATGTCCCTTGCAAATAAGTGACAGTGTATCATGTGCAGTGCCCGCTGAATCAGTGAAACCATCGATGATATTATATCATCTGGAAACCAAACATCGTAGACTCAAATATAAACTGGTAAGCTTTCTTGAAAAAGTTAGGCTCTGAAGAATCAAATAGGAAATATTACTAAAATGAGTAATACTTAAACAAAATTCTCTTCATGCTTAAAGTGATGTATAATTAAAAATTGCCTGAAGCACCAAACCTCATACAATAGCAGAATTGATACTTCTTGCTGCTATTGGTATGGTTTCAAGGGTGATAAAAACAACATTCCACTGTCAAATGAGTCGGTAGCACGAACATTTCAGATATGATTGTAAATATTTGTATAACTGTAATTGGTTGCAAAACTTTTATATCAATAATATACAAACTAAACAAAAGTGAGTTTTTTCAATACAAATTTACGAATCGATTAACGTTGGCAAATGTTCTCAAAGGTTGCATTTCTTCCAATATGGAATAAGTGAAGCTATCGAAGAAAGCATTATACTTTGCAAATCATTTCCTTATCACAAAACAGGAGAAAAAGCATGTATGATATGTTCATAAAGCCCTTTAAAATCAAAGAGAAAGTTAAGTAGCTATTTGTTGAATTTGGTGTAGTACCCACTTATTTGGTGTATTTGTAACAATTCCTACATTCTGAAAAACTGAAATGTAATTGTTATTTTTATTTTTAATGCTAAGTACAGTATAAATATTTTAGTTGTGTATCGCACTTATACTGTAACATATCTGGTCCCAGATCTCACAACCTACTAGCTCAATAATGAACACTGTGCCGCTTAGTGGTAAATACAAATGGGTTAATGTGTTTCGCACTTATATCGTATTTTAATTTCCACTAGTTATTCTGAATAAAATAATATATGCTATGATAATGAACAATCAAGTTAAGTGGACCTATCACGACTTAAATCAATTTGCTTACTAGAATTGCTTGGCAGTTAAGAGACAGTGAAATCAGGAATAGAATTTCATCTGAACTCATGTACACCATGATATCCTAACAACGAAATTCCTGTGAATAAACTGTAAACCTAACAATTAAACAATGAATCTGAAATCAAATAGTGTACTTATTTCAAGTTATATTATACAACAACAAAACTACTCACCAGGTTCCTTCGAGCACGCTGGGCAAAGAAATATATACAAATGTTACTCATTTATTAATGCCAGAAATGTTCTTACAAATCTAAATTTATTATGTTACATGAGAATATAACTGACTTCTCCATCTTAACTTTAATGTGAGTTTGTTACTACTTTGTATACTTGGTTTGATATTAAGATACTGTAAATAATTTATAAAAAATCTAGGTTTTTAGTTTTTTTAAATATTTTATAAATTTTATTGTAAAATGAAAGAGTTGTATTCGTATTTTTCACTGCCTGACATTTTAAAATTAACAGTTTTAAATACACAATTTTAAATTGGGAAATATTACAGAATTTTCCCAATTATTTTTACTTTGTGTTGAATGCTGCAATGTCTACTCTGGGTTATACAAAAATTGTATGAAAAATGCCAAATACACCATAATTTTTTTCATGTGGGGTAAAAGCTGAGTAAAAAACCTTTCATTTCACCTACTCCTAAAGGGGCGTTTGTGCTGCTTTCAAGTAACAGGATATTCAAAATGGGTAAGGTTGTGGGTAGTGAACACCTCCTGTAGAGATCCCCGAGGAGGGATAGCAGGCACTGGGCACTATATCTAAGATACATCACTTAGGATGGAGGAGAGGTTCTCTGTTCCAATCTCTATCAGTCAGAGTGGGCTGGGAGTCCCTCTCACTCCAACAGAGACACTAAAACTGTTGTAGACTAAACTAAAACTGTTGTAGACTAAACTAAATCTGTCAATCAACCCTTTATCACAATAATTTGGCAATCACATTTAGTGATGTGCTAGACATCTATAGGATTGGTGCGATGAAAGTGGCCCATCGATTCTTGCTCTACGCAATAGAGGTGAATTATGAATCCCCCTGTGAATCTAATTGCAGAAATACACCATATGTCACATATGGGCTTATCTCTTTTATTATATATACAGTAAAATACTATTTTATCACTATATCTTTACTAAACTTTAACTGAGTTGTAAAATTACAAAGTGTTCCGCTTGTTTACTTCGTATATTATGGTATTGTTCTTGTGCTGGATATTATCTCATTTTAGCACTTTTACCTAATTTGTATTTTAAATTGATTAAATCGGTAATGGAAAATTGTTCTAGGGTGACATTGCAAATTTAATTGAACTTTCATTATCTGAATCAATTTTAAATCCTCGAATGAGATTACAGTCGTAGAATTTTACCCTGTAAAGTATAGACTTACCTTGAACTGTACATAATTTATGTTCATTTAGTTTGTCACTAAAATTATTTTAACATTTCTATGGTTTAAGACCAAGGTAAGAAAAATGTTCAAATTAGTTCTGGGATAATATTATGGTTATTAGCAAACCTTAAGATTTTTATTTATTTGTTTATTTATAAAATCTTAAAATAATGTGTTAATGCAATCGCAATATTGTTGTAAATTTATATTAATGAAGGTATTCCATTTGATTAAATATTCTTAGTTGATTCTAAAGGACTGCATGTGCATTTTTATATTATACCCAGGAAATTTATTTTTGTCTTGTTTACTTCAATTCTGGATAACTTATTTCCATCAAAATATTTTATTTTATTCCTTTTCTCGTTTATTTTTTCTGTTGCTGTAGCTTATTCCAAGCAACACTTAAATACATGGATCTTCATCTCAGACAATTCACTTTTAATTGTTAATATTGTGACACAATTCTATATATATAAAAATAAACAATATTATTATATATTGTGACACAATTCTATATATAAAAATAAACAATATTAAAATATATTTTTAAGAACACTGATTTGTAATGAGTTTTTTTGTTTTATATTTTATTTCACAGTTAATCAATTCTTGCCAATTTAAATATATTAATGGGGTCTCTAAACAGGCAGAACCTTTGAAGTCCTAATTTTCTTTTTGTTTATAATGGTACCTACTTATTCATTATTGTTTCTTTATTATTATTATTTAAGTTAAAACTTCAGTAGAACCTGGTACGGTATTACCAATTAATTACATTGTGTATTGATATAAAATAGTAATAGTTCTGACAATACGTTCCTACTTTTCTTGCTTGTTACTTGTATTTATTTAATTTTATTTCATTCTTGATATGAAAGTATCTAGACTTGTGTATATAATTGTACACTACAGAAAGAGAAAATTAATCATTCTTATTCTCATATAATACTACCTTATTTATCCTAATTCGGTATATTGTCACAGACAATTTTATTTTCTTTATAACATATTCTTTAAGAAATAATATTTCTCTTAAGTGGGATCTGCTTTTAAATTCGTTTAGTCACAAAAATACTTAAATTGTATATACCGTAGTGTTTGGAGTCATGTGCACAGGTTTATTTATTTTAAAACTTTTACACATTATGTTGTACTCAGCTTTTTACTTACTTACTTTTTAAAATAAATCTCATTAGAGCATTAGTTTAACTACTGTGACAGGAAAACATATTGCTTATGGTTCATGCATAAACCTTAGCACTACAGCAAAACATCTTTAGTATTTTTTAGATAGATACAAAGAATGTTTCCAGTATTTATCACCTAAATGTTCTGGTCCAAGCGCTGGATTACAGTCCAAAAGACGGGTTGTTAACTCATGACGTTGAATACATGGCCCTTGCACAATTATAATAGCTAATTATTACAACTGTAAAGGATTGATAGCACAGAAGCAACATGGGATAAAGAGTGGTCAAGGCCTCCGACACCAATAATAAGAGTGGCGTGGTGGCAACCATAGCGACACAAAGCAACAACACAACAACTCTCAGGTCTCTAACCTCGCTGTGAAACACAACAATGGACTCACCCATTCAAAGATAAGTTTTCCATCGACACTTCCTTCATTGTTACACATAGAGTCTGTCACTTCTTAACTCGCGATCAAGAAATAAGACTTACAGCAACAACGAACGTAAACACAGCTCAGCTGTGTCCAGTGTGACAACTGAAGCGATCAGCTGTGCGACCGGTACTGCCAACGTGACAGCGACAAAGCTCTCAGAGAGGCAGAGAGGGGGAGACTCAGATACGCTACGCTGCCGCACAGACGGCAGATACTACACAGCTCTCGGTGTTGTTCTCCGTCTCTTTGTTTGGCACAAAATAAAAACGAAAGCTCCGTTCGTTGCACTTTGACTTTTTACACGAGCCAAACAATCCTGGCGGAATTTCGCCGACCAACAAAAGCTCTAGGTAGTAATTAAGTCTACAAAAGTACGCTCATCTAATTACTTCAGCGACAAATACAATTGACGTATCGACTATATTACGCCACTATGCTCACTACTACTTCTCCGACTAATTAATATAAGTTTTGAAATACATTAATATAACAATGAAATTTAACACAATATCTTAACATTGTATTGCTTACATTGTCACATTAAAAAGCTTAGGTTTGATAAATTTGTAGCAAGAAAAACACGATTTTATATATTAAATATGTATAATCGTGACTAGTATTATTAGTCTAAAATTATCTTATATTCAAATTAAACAATTGATAGTTATATTCACTCGTACAACCTCAGTATTTGTTTTGTTGTAATTGATTTATTAATTGACTCTGGCTAAGTTCCAGACTTTTTGTCTTTGGCCATTTCATTATTTGTTAATGACTCAACCTAAAAACGGTTGCAGTTACCATTAGTAGTTGGGATTATAATTAATGACTGATTAAGAACCAGCTTACTTGTTACTGGCCATTTAATTACTAATAGTCAATGAATCATCTTTAAAAAGTCTTAGTTGCCACTGACTGGTAATATTTGACAGAAAAAATAAGAAAGGGAAAATCGTAGCTAAGTAACAAGCACAAAAATCACTTGCACATTACATACATAAACTTCCCCATAATTTATATTTATTCGTCTTCAGATATATACATTTAGTATATGCTAAAACGTACAATTTGTTTGGTAGTGCAAAATCTTACTGAGCATTTATATTTGTGTACGTCAAAACAAAACAAAAATTATATCTGGCTTATTAAATACTCATTGTGTATGTAAGTTAGCTGCCGTGGTATGTTTATTCTGTTCGGTATTTTACAATGTCCTCAATTTACACATAATTAGGTTGGTCAAGATGAAAGTGGATGGTCACGAAATGTCTCAGAGAGTTCGGTCAAAAGGAATTGTCAGGAGATTGCGACAAACGGAAACGAGAGTAATAAACCAAGGAATGCTAAACATGGTGAAAACGTGCGAAGGTTGGCACAACCGGGGGGAGGGGCGATGAAAGTGACAGTAACACCTGTTTGTGAGATGACTCATAGTCAACATTGAATACTGCACTCTAACCAGTGTTACCAACCGCCGCGATATACTGCCCGTACAGAAATTCCCGCTTTCTTATCATAGTTCTGAATTGATTAATTCTAAACCTGTATAATGTTATCACTAAACAATTTCTTTTTCAAATCACTCAATGGCGTCATACTCATACAATAGTTTTGATACTTAATTAATTGCATAATGGCCAAGTACTTGCAGGAGATAATAATGTAGCCTAGTAAGTAATCAGTAAGTGCAACACTTTTATTACTAGAGACATTATACATTACTAGGCTCCTCTTGGTTCAAGGAAAAACGTATTAATTTTGGAATCAAAACATAAAAGGGGGTTCCATCCCTCTGCTGTCCATCTGTGTGATAACTCTTTTGTTATGTTCTGCTGGGTCCTTCAATACTCGTACATATGTTTATTTAAAATATAAAAAATTATTTCAACAAATATATATATAAACAAAATGAAAATTAATTGCTATATAGCTTGGAATCTTCTGGTTTCATAATCCAGGGCACTAATCTAAAAAACAAATGGACCAATTTTAAAATTTAAAAAATTATTTTAGAGTCTGAAGAAAGTTTTTATGAAGAGAAAAGTTTCCTTAAATATTTTAAATTGCGAATATAATGTCAATATTATTAAACATAATTAAAATTTAACTTAATGGCTATTATTGAACTTTAAGCAAAATTTCACCACAGAGGCTAAAACATTTGTTTACATTTCAATTTAAGAAAATATTAAGTATACTCAGTGCTTCATTAGTAGTGTGTTATTGAGAAATCAAACACAAAGTTACTACATCATTTTTACTACACATAGTGCCAGTGACAAATTCAAACCATTTAATGCTTTATAAATACTATTTAAACACTATTATCAAACCCACAATGAACAAAACTCTGAATGTTTGCTGATAAGATATTTAAAACTGGTTGGCTTCTTGACATAATACAGCATTTTTAGAGTGACTTTAAGAAAAATAGAGGAGTAGACACTGACATGCTTCAATGAGCCATTCTTTTCCAGACTAAGGTTCGAAAAACAACAAGACTTCTATCACAAACAACTATTATAAAAGATTATTTTTAAATTTTGCATGAATTCAGTAATGGTTTCTCACTCTTCCCATTATACTGGAAGTAGATTACAAATATTGGAAGCAGATGCTTTTTGACCAAAATTGTCTAGATGGAACAACTATGCAAATTGAACTATGGAACCAAAAATATGCTAGACGAAAGTATAAAAGTCAGAGGTAGATACATTTCAATCAATGTTTGTTGCCAAGACCTGTAGCGTGTATATACAGATACAGAATGTTCATAAAACAAATAAGTCAAATTATATAGGTTGCAAAATGTGTCACAAATGTGACATAATTTTGTTTTTTTTTTATTAAACAATTATGTCTAGAACTAGTAAAGCTGCAGATACCAAACTTTGCACATACGTTATGACATACAAGCGGAAACTAAAAAACTATTTGTAATTTTAATTACAATTCCAACTCTACTCTTTTCAATGCATAAGCGAGTATGAACACTTTAAAGGTACGCTTGAACAAGCCGGGAGTAACAAACATGTCACAGTTGGCAGGCATCACTTGTTGTGACACGTATATATGGATTTTTTTCTTCATCAGGACAACAAGGCAAACTCAGCTATAGCACTAAAAATATCTTAGATGAATTTGGCTGCTGCTTGGAACCAGGAGCACTAAACATGTCACAGTTGAGAGGTATCAGTTGTTTGTTGCTCCTGGCTTATGCAAGTATGTCTTTAAAGTGGCCCGTACTTTATGGAAAAGTACCTTGGAATTGTTATAAACATTGCAAAATCGTAAAATTGTTAGTATCTTGTTAAATTATTATAACCTACTTATAACAGCTGATACCTATCAAAAGACAAAATGTGTGCTGTTCCCGGCTTGTGCAAGCGTACCTTTAAAGTGTTCATACTCGCTTATGCATAAACGGATTTCTTTGAAAAATGTACCGTTGGAATTGGTATGAAAATGACTAAAATTTTGATATTCTATGAATTTTTTTTATAATTATACTAGTTTTTTTATTTGACTTTAAACATTTTTAAACAGGCGCCATTTTTAAATAGCTAAAAAGATTTTGTTAACAGGTTATTTTCAAAGAGTCCTACCAAAGGTTAATACAATTCTCAAGTTTTATAACTTTATCTTAACTGGTTCGAAATATATATTTTTTTAAATAAAAAAACACATACAGACAGATAGACGGAAAACTAAAGGTTTTAGGACATACCTTCATATGAACTTTTTTGCTCCTTTTTATGTGTAGAACAAAATCCCAAAGTATTGGAAGACTTTTACTGAACACCCTTTATAAAACGGATGAGAAGAGCTAGATTCAACAGACTATAAGTACACACAAAGGACTATAAAAAGTAAATAGACTCACATTTGGGGTCAAGACCGCCCTAATACCTGGCAGAGATTTATGGACCAGTTGCTTGGTGAATTTGATGGTTTATCTTGCTCTTGTCATAAAACATCATCATATAGGAATCCACAATGACAGAAACTTACAAACGCTTTACAACTTACAACTTACAAACTTACAAAACAAGTGTTTGAAATTTTTTAAATCATGAAATGCAGCAAAACATAAATAAAGTCAAGTTTTTTGAAAACTCAGTGAAATACCTTGGTCATATTATCGACTGTAACGGCTTACAAACAATGATAAATGGAAGCAATTATCATCTCTCTAAGACCTAAGAACGTAACGGAATTTCAGCAACTTCTTGGATTAGTCAACTATAACAATAAGTTTATACCAAATCTTGCAACAATAATTCATCCCTTAAATGAGCTACTTTGGAAAGTTCTGAATGTTAGTACTTTTACTAAAAAGGTTACGGACTTCGATTTTGTAAATTGTGTAAGAAGCCAAAAGTAACTCCTAGTGAGCATTAAAAATTGTAGTAAAAAAATAAAAATAAACAAAAATTGAAAACATTGCACATAATAATACATATATTTGTACTATAAACATAACAAATTTACATGACACACATTAGATACTTGTATTTTTCTCTACAAACAGGACATTATTTGGAATCTTCATCAGGACAGCTGTTTCATCTTCATGTTTCATAATGTCTATTTAAGGAGAAATTGTTTTCATGAAATATGCATTGTTGGGAGTAATAGACCTCTCTCCTACACTATGTTCAGGTATTACTAAGAATACAAAATCACAATATCTGCATCCCACTTCATCTCGCAACATCGGGTAACCTCCAAATAACAAGAAACCCAAGAAGAAGTTTCTGAAGATTTAGGATGTAACATTATTTTGTTCAAACAAAACTTATTTTAGATAAAAAAAATACATCCCAGGTAAAAATTGTGATTCAAAAAAGTTTTAAAACTAAGAAATATTAGAATCTTTAAATTTGTTGCGGATATCTATTAGGTTTTTGTACATAATTCTGACCATACAATGGTCACTACCAGAATTCAGTTGCACTTCACCAAATATTAAAATGAATTATTAACAACTTAAGAATGAGAATAATTTTAGAAAAATGTACTTTGTCCCATTCTATCCAAACAGGTGCTGTGTGCTGATGCTTTTTCAGTAATGATGGATGAAGAACAAATTAATTATTTGAGAAAACAAAATGTTTAAGATGATTTCTTTTATACAGTTGTACTAAAATTGTACAATTATACTGTTCTAAATTCCACTTAAAAAATGTGAGTTGCCTGAATACTTTAACGTCCTCAAAAGTGAAAATTAAAATGAATAGGTAAGCTTATAATATTTATCTTTTTTATATACCTTTACATAAAAAATATAAAATAACGTTAAAAAATTTAACTGATTGAGATTATTAAAAGTCTGAAAAGGCGTGGTTTAAGCCCAAAATTATAAGAGCAATAAGAGCAAAGAGAATATGAAACATTATTACAATAAATGAGAAAGCTTACAGCACAATGTTTTAAACAGGAAGCCCGCTTTCAACTAAATGATAACTTTAAAAACTTTAAACTTGAAGAATTTTAAAAACACATAAAAAAGTTGCTTTTTATGTTGGTATATGATAAGAATTGTTATGAAATGAATATACATAACCGCTGTGAATTACTAAAACAACTTTAAACCACAGATTACATTGTGAATAAAATTACAAATCCACAAATCGTACATTGAACATTTATAACATATTTATACCTGTAACGTGATAATAGTTGTTGTAATAAAGAGAATTCACTGTACGTACATGGTCAATAAAACACACCACTGTTTATGTAGTAAGTTTATTGCAAATACAACTGCTATCATATAAACGGTCTTCATTTGTGCTTACAAGCTAATGTTCACTAAGGTAAACTAGTTAACCTATTTTGATTATGTCTAGTAAGAAAATCACAGTGTATAAAAAAGAAAGGGAAAATCACAAGAATTAACTTCTGATAAAGGAATTAAACCAATTAATATAGAAATTATTTAAGTGTATGAAAAAGTTGAGGGCACCTGATAAATATTTCTCTACTCCTAAAAATTTGTAGTTTGTACTATTCTGCTTATAAAAACCATAATGTATATATATATATATATATACACACATTATATATATATATATATATATATATATACACACACATTATATATATATATATATATATATATATATATATATATATATATATATATATATATATATATATATATATATATATATATATATATATATATATATATGCACAACATTTATTACTTTTAAAGGTTAAATACAGATTCAACTTTATGTATGGATTTATCAATAAAATTGTCAACCAATAGATTTTGTTAATTGGTGTAGTGAACACCTTTCGCTCAAGGTTTTATGTTTTAATATTCAGTATTGGAAAAATAATTTTTTATGGGCATTGGCTTTCAAAATTTCTAAAACAGAAATCTAAAAAAATCAATATTTGAAAAATATCTAAATTTTTAATTTTTTATTATTTATGTTTTTTATTAACTTAATTCAGTGAGAACTCTGCATGAAAAATGAAAATCGCCAGTAATCCAAACAACTTCAGACTGCCACTATTAAGGTTAAAAATTATTTATTGATTGCTAAATTTAAAAAAAAACTGAAAATGGAAATAAACAATAAAATAGTTTTTTTCACATTATTCAATGTTGCTTCCTATAGTGTCTATATGATTGAACGTATTTCTAGTAAAAATCATCAGCTTAAAATCGTTTATAACTATTACAAATTATATTTGATCAGACATGTATTTCTTTTTAATAAATTTAATTAATCAGAAATTGCCAAAAAGTAAATAAGGTTTATAATACATGAGGCAACTTACCAGAAGAGAGTTAACCCTTTCCACGCTGAATTTATCTTTCAATTTTGACTCATAACGCGTAATTAATTTTTTTTTTTACATTTTACCAACTCTCCTTTTTTTAGTTAGTGGTGGCCATTAGAAATAAACAATAATACAGTATCACAAAATAATCAGACCCCTATATTTTTTAACAAATTTTCAAATTTTACAAAAATTGAAATATAAAAATTTTTTTAAATAAATATAGGCCTAAAACGACACAACAAATAAAGTAATAACAACAAAATAAAAAGATAATATAATGCTAAATACAACAGGATCACGAACAGTAAATAAGGAAATATGGCAAAACAGCTTTAAAAACTAAAATATGCTGTGCCGGGATATATCCGTTTACCTCGTAATGGTTCGCCGCAGACTGAGGCTAAATCACGCCACGAGGGACAAAGCCACGCCCTCCCACTACTACGACGCGCCAATGAGGTTTAAACTGTAACATCTGCTTTTCGGAACAAGTATTCAACACTCTCTTGAACTCTAGCGGATTCCACGGCAACTACAATTTATTAAATAACATAAAATAGACTGAAGGATATATCCGTTTACCGCGTTTCGGTCAAAATTAGGTTAACGGATATATCCGTTTGCCGCGTGGGAAGGGTTAAATGTAGTATGATTTAGCTAAGATATTACCTGTTCAAAATTTACTTAGTAACTGTTTTACACTGTTTGGGAAAAATGAAAAATTACAATAACATTCTTAATCTAATGAATGCTTTAATTTTATTGGCATACGTGATAGTTCATAAAAATAGTTTAAAAATTAAAGACTCTGTTCTAAATATGTAAATGTGTATTTACAAATGTTGTGTTCCTAATATAACAAATATTTCAAATTTATTTTGCAATTTATACCTAAAGAATGGTGATTAAAAACGAATCAGGGTATTATTCTTAACATGCAAGGCACACCCTCTCTGTTTTCATACACTTATGTAATCGATATTTTTATCAACATTAATGGAATATTCATTTTAAAATGCTTTGGGAATAGGAATGTTAGAGAAAAATAGTATTGCCCTAGCTAATGATATATGATACGAATAAGGAAGACATTTTAAGCTAAACAATATAAAATGCATTTAAAATCACATTTAATATGATTAGAAATGAAATACCTAACCCTACAACTAACCTACACAACGTTTTAACACTGACTTATATGTGACTGAGGCATTTCACATTAAAAACTCTTAAGTCGTCCAAAACCCATTGGATGGATTCTAACTTGAAACTAACAAACAGTGTCCTATACTGACATGTATACCCACGAGTAGTCTAGTCTAAGGTATACGGCTTGTGCTAACACTTGTTATAAAAATTCTAATTAACTTATTACACAAATTTGTACAGAACTAAAGAAACTTACTTTACATTAAAACAATACTGAGCAAAGCATTGGACAACACACTGTATGCCTGGTTCGCAGATTCTGCAGGAATATTTCCACTGTAGGAGAGAAAATTGTAAGTACTTTGAGAAGTTTCTTTGAAACAGATGGAAAATTAAATATACTATTGACAAGTAATAAAAAAAAATACAATTTTGAGTAAAAGGGCTACCCAGAGAAGCAACTCTGTTTTTGTGTGCTACAAGAATTAGTGGGGAGAAGGTCAGAACAATAACTGGTGTGCATATGTTGGCAACAATGGGAAAAATATTCTGACACCGGACTTGTTAAATTTATTCAAATCAAGTACTAAATTATAAGTAGGTAATTTTTCATATGTCTTAAAGTCAAACAATCCTAGATCTTTAGTATTATAATTTTTTTGCAGTTAATCCAAACTTTTTTTTATCTTAAAAAAAATCATCTGATCCACCACATGAACTTAACAAAAAACATTTAATGA